>NC_133578.1:30875658-31213872 GCF_964106895.1 Numenius arquata
AAGGCACTGGTATTCTAACAAGATAGAGGCTCCTCAGCCCTTCGGCAAACTGAAATACATATCTTTCTTGCATTTAGCACAGTGCCTTTGTGCTTTATTTCATGGTGTTTCTGTAGCCATGTGTTTCCTGATGGAAGACAGGACAGGTAGACTCCAGCTACATGAGGGAAGATGGTTCTTAGTGGCTGCTTGAGGACCTAATATAAACCTTACTGAAATCAACAAAGAACTCGCAAACAATTTGGAATGACAGTTGCTGACAGATATTAAGTCCATTGAGCTCCTCTGGAAAATCATGGCCTGAGGATCTTGCCGTAAATTTCACTATAGGCTGGATTAAGGCTTAAATGTACATGATTTAATGGAATGGTCATTTAATATATGCAAATACTGACATTAAAGTGAAATAAAGGACAGCAGCGTCAAATGAGCAGGTTAGAATTGGGTTCAAAAGCAAAATTAAACAGGTATTGCCACAATGAATGCTTGCTGAATTCTTTTTTGGATGTAATTTTTACTGCTAGTGTATACATACACAAATTGCCACGGAATCCTAATTGTGCATGGCATTGGTGTTTGTTTACATTTTGTTTTCTGTCATTACCTTATGCGTATTTCTGGTGGGACTAACTGGAAAAGGCAGATTAATGGCATACCCACCTGAATCTACATAAATCAATCTTGTGTAGTACACTATAGCTGATCTGACTGGAAGTCTGAAGTTTCCGTTGGCAGCCAAGTATGTATTCAGTTACACAAAATCTGGCTACTGTTCTCCAGAATTTTTTTCTGGGCTCAGGAAATAGATGTTCCCATGGATAAGTACAGCAGTAACAAGCTAGCTGGAAAAGTTATCATCTACTACTTGCATTATCCAAGCTAAGTCTTTGCAACTAACTTCCTTTGAGGATTCGGTGGGAGAGATTTCTAATGAAGTAAGTATGCTTTGGATCCAACCCTGAATATAAAATGCATTTTCATTGTGTGAGGAGGAGCTTGGGGATTCCTAGTCATGTAACTCAAAAGCAGCTGAACAAACTGTGCTTAGAATTCCATCCTAAAATACATTTGAATGACCTTGAATCGCAGGACTAGAAGTCATAGCTAAAAGGGCAGTTCCTGGTAAAGCCACTGCAAGTGGAAAGTGGATTATAAGAGAAAAGCTTAAACTGCAAAAAAAGTAGTAGCTGTGATGAGAACTGCAATACAGTCAATTGAGAAGAAGCCTTTTAGGTGCTCAGAAACACCAAGTGTGGGATAGAGATCAAAGTAAGCTCTACTAGGAAAATGATTTGATATTGGAGTGATGAATATGGAACCTGATGGAATAGACTTGTCTGAGGCTGCACTGGGAATGGGAAACCACTTTGTGTGCAGTTTCTTTGATTGGTTCTCTTCTGTTTTTTCTGACCTTGCAGATTCATCTTTAGAGCTCTATGTCCTTATTCATAACCTGGACAGCCAGATGTTGAGAGGAGAAAGAAGTCAGCAGATCCTTGCACAGTTATCCTCTCTGCCTAGCATTTACCTCATTGCCTCTATTGATCACATCAATGCTCCTCTCAGTGAGTCCCCTTGGGCTGGATATAGCAAAGAGAGAAGAATCTGTGTTCTGCTTTGGGGCTGCTGAGCATGTTTCATAAGCTCATGGGTTACTGTTGAAGTGCAAAATAGACTGGTGATGTATGTATGGCGGCAGCAGCTAGAAGCCCCTATGGGACTGTGGCTGCATTGAACCAAAACTGTACAAAGATACTGAGAACTACTAGACATTGATTATAATATACAAATAGACCTCAAGCTTCTGGCACCCTTTGATTTAGGGGCGTACTGAAATGGAAAATGGATGTTATGTCCGTCATTTCATCTAAACAATTTTGTTTATCATCCAGAAATTCTTTGCACACTGCTGATTCTGGAAGGATTTACAGTATATCCATGAAGCTTGTCTGAAAAAGGGGATGTGTGCAAATGTTTTGTTGGAGAGAATTTGTCTTGCTTGAACTGCATGTTTGGGTGTATGTACTGTGAATTTTACAAGCATACTTTGCTTCCTTAAACCCTACAGTAGAACTAAGTACATTTTAAATTCCTTATTACACACCTTAGAGAAACTAAATCTCCCAATTCTGTCTGCTCGCTCTTTTCTTTCTGTCTAGTGTGGGATCAGGCAAAGCTAAGCCTCTACAACTGGCTTTGGTACGAAACAACCACATTTAGTCCTTACGTGGAAGAAACATCTTATGAGAACTCGCTTTTAGTACAGCAATCTGGATCTTTGGCTTTGAGCTCCATAACGCATGTCCTGCGCAGTCTCACTCTCAATGCCAGGTAAGACACTGTTATACTTCATAGTAGCACTTGCTGAGGATCCAGTCCTTAGTGGTTTACCCTGGTCTCCACCTAGCAGGAGGCAATTCCTGTTTTGTGACAACAATGTTCAAGAAGAAGATGGTAGGACCTGCGTTCCAAGTGATTGGTTACTTTAAATTAACAGCGTTTGGATAACAGGCATTGTCCAGTGATGAGATTTATGCACAAAGTCCTGGTCATGAGGGAAAAGTCAGTTAACATTTTCTAATGGTGGAGTTTTTGGTTTGGTGGTTTTGTTTTTTTTTTTTCCTTTTGATTTTCCCCTCTCCTCCTCGCACTTAGGGGTATATTCAGACTGCTTGCTCAGTACCAGCTGGAGAACAAGGACAACCCATCTTATCCAGGTATGTGCCCTCCTTTTCTCATCTGTTTGGGGTGTTGCCATTGCCAGCTCAGTCACAGCAGCACTGGCTTTTGGTATGCAGGCTGCATCACCAGCAACAGAAGTGCTGTAACTGTTGGCTCAGTGAGGCTGTGGTTTAGACTGTCTTCCTAGTGGTACTGTGTCTCTGTGCTCTGACAGGAAATCAATAGACTAGCTGGTTCTGAAGGACTTCCTCTTACTGGTGTCTGCTTTGATGTTTAGAAATGACTGACACCATTCACGCGGGACTGTGGACTTAATTAATTAATAAAATAAAGGAAGAATATGAATTTGCATAACTAGTACTTAAAGAACCAGGCAAAGACAGGCAGGATATTCTGTTCCCATGCTACTCCTATCAAAGTGACTCCTGATGTGTCCCTGCTTTTGAGGATACATGTGAAATACTCTGTCAATGTCTCCAGCGTGCTGCAGGGGATAGGACTGACATGTCAATGGTAAAGAAAGTTGGAAGTAAGATAGAGGAACTGGAAATGAAGAGAGATTAACCATGTTGGGAAATGCATTTAAAGTGCTCTTAGAGTTCTGTTAGGTAAACAGGATGACGAATGTTAATTCAGCTATTTTCACTTAATTACTGAAATATTAGCTTGGCTGTATACTTGAAAGAAGTGATCATGTTACTGTAGCCACTATGGTCTAAGCCAAAGTAAGATTTGTAGGTGGAGATAATGTGTGTTGTTAGACCTGGAAAAATCTGGCAATCTTAGTACTTCAATTTTTGTTCTTGTCTTTTTCCATCTCCAGGGCTTTCTTTCCAAGACTTCTACCAGCAGTGTCGGGAGGCTTTCCTTGTGAACAGTGACCTGACACTCAGGGCACAACTGACAGAATTCAGGGACCACAAGCTTATCCGGACCAAGCGGGTGAGTTGGGGGAAGAAGACAATTCTGGGTGTTCAGCCACCTTGAAAAAAAAGATGCTTACTTGCTACTAAGGCACCACTTCGCAGCTTACAGTGAGGCTCTGTTCGAAGCATCGAGGAACTAGCAAAGGGATGAAATTCTGCAATTGCAGCTCTTTCCATGCCTCCAATTTGTCAACACCCTTTACATGGATAGGGGGCTGTAAAAATGCAGTGTGCTTTGGTTACTCATGAACCTACAGGTCTCTTCTTCCTGAACACCTTGAGAAGTAACGAACTCTGGAGCCCACCAGTCTGCTTCCAAGAGCTACCTGTATTTGCAGGATGGAAGAATGCAGGCTAGTCCTAATAACTACACGAGGCAGTATGGCAGTACTAGACACGGGAACACAGTGTTGAGGAGCTGTGTAGTGTCAGACTAGCATAGCCCACCAGATGACTTCTCGCATACTGACTTTTCTCAGTATTTGTGCATTTCCAGTGTTGCTCTAGTGAAATAATCCCTCTTTTTTAGTAATGTAGTCCTGAATGCTGGCCAGCTCTCACCCAGGCTGTAAATAAACGTTACCATTGCGGTGCTGTCTAGTGGCTTGTGTTACACTGTGCACTGGTGTTAACAGAATGTGTATGCATGTCTGTTCTCAGGGAGCTGACGGTGTGGAGTACTTACTGATTCCTGTAGATGACAGAACCTTGACCGACTTCTTAGAGAAAGAGGATGAAGATGTATAACGCCTCTCTCTTTTCAAAGTATCTGCAGCAATTGCTCTCAAGGGTTTCTGGAGAGGGGCCTATACTCAGCTTGCTCTCCCTCTAACCCCAAGGCTGCTGGACTACTTTCTGAAATGTAGTAATTGTAATGAATGGTGCTCATTGTTCAACTACTTCAGGTAGTTTGGAATGATGACTTCTGTAAGCAAGGCATCTCTTGCTCTGTAGTTAGATTTGTCTGCTTTGTCTTTTAGCTGAGATGATGCCTTCTTCATAGCTATGCAGCCAACCTTACAGCCAGAGAAACAAACTTGGTAAGATTGTGCCTTCTGCTCTCTACCTCACCAAACATGAGGGTTTGATTGGAGCAGTTTACTGCAAATCACTAGATGGTCAGAGCTTTAGTTTGTACTAGTGGTGCAACTTTTCTCAACAGAGTTCTTTCCAGCACACCTTTACCAGTTAGACGAGACTAGCTTCCGGTGTATGAAGAAGCCAAGATTTATAATGCTAAGAGACCTGCCTTGACTGCATGGGGAAAGGAGAATACTAGTAGGTTTGGGACATTGTGGGTAACTTATTAAATTCTGGCAATACAACTGAAGGACTTGCTCCAAAAGCTTTTATAAGAAGATTCAGAAAATCAAAATTGTGATGGACTCAAGTCATTGCCTGTTGGTAAGAGTGAGAGGATCCAGCTTCTTTCATTTACTTTCCAAGTTGCAATCCAGGAATATGAAGAGGCTGTTTATTTTTTAAAAGCTTGATTGTATATATGTACTTTTTACATCAGGAGTGTCCACTGATCCTGGAGGAGGCCTTAAATGCCACTTATAAGCTCTCCCTTTTTTTGAGCCCTTAGAGGTTGGGAGGCAGCTGAAGTTTGACAGCTTTTCTTCACTTTTTTCTCAGGTATGTGGGAGTAAGCCCTATAGTTCCATCAACTGTAGTCTGCCAGCCAGACTTCGGGCACTCTGTATGTCTAATATTTGGTAGCTGTGTTACAGCTCAATGTTATAATAGTTCAAATCGGTCAAATAAAGTACTTTATTATAATAATTTTCATTAGCTTGTCTTGTCTTCCACAATCTTTTTATGCTATAGGAAGACAGAGATCCTCCTGGCAATTGTGTGAAAGCCTCATTTTCATTATTATGTCAAATATCTGTGCAAATCCTCATGCAGCGTGCAGAAGATTTCAAACTAATTAGTAAAAATATTTTAAATTGTTTCTTATAAGGTATCGAAATTCAAAACAGTTTGCCTGCCTTTTAATACCAGTATATGGCTTTTGAAGAGATCCAAAACATCACATGGAATAATATTACCTGGTCTGCCCCTCACTGAAAAAAGCGACAGAGGTTTACAGCCTGACTTTTTGTTTGTATTGAAAACACAAGATGCCTACTTATCCACTGACAATTATAGGACCTAATTGACTTTGCTGAAGAGTCTGATGGGGAAAACTGGTAGAGAGGTGGGTGTTGGCCTCTTCTCCCAAGTGAATTCTTCCAAGTGAAGTACCAAGTGAAGGTACTTCTCCCAAGTACCTGAAGGGTTGAAGGATGATGAAGCTGGACTCTTTTCAGTGGTTTCCAGCGATAGGACGAGGGGCAATGGGCACAAGCTGGAACATAGGAAGTTCCATTTAAATATGAGGATAAACTTCTTTACGGTGAGGGTGACAGAGCACTGGAACAGGCTGCCCAGGGAGGTCGTGGAGTCCCCTTCTCTGGAGATTTTCAAGACCCACCTGGATGCAGTCCTGAGTAATGTGCTCTAGGCAATCCTGCTTCAGCAGGGAAGTTGGACTAGATGATCTCTAGAGGTCCCTTCCAACTCTGAGAATTCCATGATTCCATGAATAATGGCAGGACCAGAGGAAATGGTCTGAAGTTGTGGCAGGGGAGGTTTAGATTAGATATTAGGAAGAATTACTTTACTGAGAGTGGTCAGGCACTAGAACAGCCTGCCCAGGGAGGTGGTGGAGTCGCCTGGAGGTATTTAAGAAACGTGTAGACATGGCACTTCAGGGCATGCTCTAGTGCCTGAGATTGTTGGTTTGTGTCTGTTTGTGGGTGGGTGTGGTGTGTAGTTGTGGCTGTTTTGTGTGGGGGTTTTTTTGATGTGGTGTTTGCTTTTTTTTTTTTTTTGGTGATTGGACTCGATGATCTCAAAGGTCCCTTCCAACCAAAAAGATTCTGTGATTCTGTACTCTGCAGCTTCCTCTCCCACAACATTTTCCAACTAACATTCTCTTTTGGCGGCACTTGCATCTGCGTTTTGCAGGCTGAAATTCCAAAACTGCAAAATGCATCAGATCCTGCCTGTCACTACTTAAGCTACCGTCAGAACCACTAAAACTAGGCTGAAGGCACAGTGTCTTATATTCTGAGTACATATGGAAGATAGCATCTAATGTGTTTACAGCTGGTGATACCATGGTGTTTTCAGTGCAATTATATCTAGTTTTCTAGATGTGAAATTTACTTTAGCGAAGTGCTATAATCATCCTGAGTTTAGAGTTATCCGCTAACAGTTTTGATAGACTACCAGATGTCTGTACAGGCCAAGAGGAGGGCTGCAGGAGATACACACATCCGCTACAAGAAGGTTAAGCTTGAATCAGTTCTTGGCTGCTGCTGATTCTGTGATGCAAGCTAAGGAAAAATCGCTGTGAATGAATTCCTGTGGGTTTTGTGTTAAAGGTATTTTATCCTGATTTCATGTTGTTTCTGGACAACTACCCCATCTGCGCATTAATTTTCTGTCTCAAATTCTGTGTACGTGCGAAGGTAGTAGCATTTTAATGTCTTCTGTAGCAATATAGAACTGTTGGCTTTGGAGGGATCACTTCTACAGTCCTTTCCTTTACCTGGGAAAGAAGAAATTTCTCCCCGCTTCTCAGCTCACTGAGAGGTCTTCATATATATGTTTTTGTATAGCCTCAGTAGCAGATAATACTGAAGTCGTCTCCTTCCACTTACATTTAAGTGGAACAAGAGATATTCAATTACGCGGTGGAGACATTGCTTGATGAGACAGTTTTATTAACTTAAAAGGATGGTGCTCAGATCTTTACAGATTTGCAATGGAAATATTTTTGTTTAATTATTTTTCTGGTGTGCACACAATCCAGAGATGGTAAGGTATGCAACTGGGAGATTTTTTTTTTCTTAAAAAAAACCAAACACACAACGAAAAGGCTAACTTAAAAAATAAAAACCAAGCATTGCCAGTGGTGAAAATGCTACTTGTTCAGTTTTAGTAATCCTGTCGTTAAGACCCACAGTTATAGAAACTGTTTTTAAAAGAAAATAACAAAGGCACATTAAATTCATTTACAGATTTGTTAAGGAATTGAGTTGTAACCATCTAAAGCTTTTTTACTTGAGAGTCCCTCTCCTAAAAAGCCTTAAAGCTGCATTAATGTTAGGTTGTGCAATTGGCTACTAGTACCAAATACTTGAATTGTGTTCTCTATTTGCATATGAGTGGTGTCTTAATAAAACTGTTAATGCAAATGGGTGATCCACACCGTTTCATTAACTACTATCAGGAGATTTATTAGCTAAAATATCAGTGACTTGTACTGACATGATTTGCCGTAACTGCAGTAGGATAGAACTGCTATATGAGCTTAAAACTGGAGATAAGTCAGGTTTTTATATTTTACCCAAACCAATCCTTGAGTATCGTCATTATCAAATATATCTAATAAGAGCATGCAGTAACAGTAATTCAAGTGCAGCCCAGTAATTGAGTAAATCAGTCTTTTATAGCCCAAAACAAGCATTTATTTATCTGACAGATGACAAAATACATCCCAATCTTTGAGGGAATATATAATACAATCATTATGTACTGAACCAATTCAGAGCATCTCCACTGAGCTTGCAGTTGGATAGGTCTGTGCAAGATACGATGAAACCCTTGACTGAATTCTCTCACTCCTATTTTTTTTTTTTTTCCCCTATGCAACCTGGAGGGGATCTCTATCTTTCTCAGACACAATTATATTGATTTTGTTAAGTAGGTGGCTAGCTAGCATGTCACGCAGCTCTGACAAGAAGCCTCGCTCGGTGTTACTGTGCTCACACAGAATAACACTTATCCCGTTGGCAACTGCATCCAGAACGTCGTGGTGGGACATCTCTCCTGCCATTTTGAGAAAGAAATGGCATGTAGATCACTAACGGTACAGTTTAGGTAACCAGTTCTTTGCAGTGTGTGCAGAGTCTTAGCTAGAAGCTGGGAAGTCTGTAATGGGGAGTGCAACACCACCTGCACTGTATAAGAACATGGCACACTCCAGCTCTAGTGTCCCTTGAAGGACTTTCATCTGATATGCCCCATATACAACTGAGACAAGACCACAGAAATTCCTTGCCCACTTTGAACAGTGGTAGATTTGGGCAGAGTGGTTTGGAAGTGGACTTGTCTGGATGTCACCTGGGTTGCTGCGATGGACGACAGCAGTTGGAAAGCCTTGAGAAGAAGCTGTCTGAGGGCCAGCTCTGCAGGGCTGTATGTAAGGGGGAGGTGGGACATGCCTTGCCAAAGAACTTAATTTGAGCAAGTACTACAGAATGCAAGGCAGCCTTCATGTTGAGTAGCTGCCCCACTGTCAGAAAAGAAGATAATGGAGTAAGTGTCCCTTTGGTCAGATACACCTTTGGAAGATTCTGTAGATTACATTATATCCCATTTTCAGTTAGGGAATTCTGTAGGGAGCTGAGGAAATACCTTATATCTTGCCAAAGGAGAAACACACTAAAGGTTGCAATAGACTGCTATCAACACTGATTCTGTGTTGAAATAATGCATGAATAGCAATGTTTTAATTCAAATAACCTTAACTGTGCCACACAGCCATCTGATCCACATTATCTCTACTTTAATGTTAGTCTTCTATCATTCCAATAACTAACTGATCATTTCTCAATTATAACAGGCAAATCTTGTTGGCCAAATCTTTCAACAGTCAGTCAACTCTTTTTCTTTTTTCCATTTTTTTTCCTCCAGTGAGTATTTTTATAAAGATAAGGAAACAGCAACATAATCTTTTACCTGTGAGATAGAGGTCAGCTTCTATTCCCTTCAGGATGCTGCTCCCGGAACCAGCACACAGAGCAGCTTTCTTCACTGGCGATTCTGCAGGATACGAGGTGCCACAGTTAAGCTCCTTTCCCTCTGTCCAGCCCTCATGTCAGTATTGCTATTAATTGTTTCACAGTAACTACTACTTTGATTTTAGGGTCAATGGAAATTTGTTGGAGGAAGAGACACATTTGCCAGTTTGAGAGAGTCATGGACCCATAACATCTCCGATAATACAGCAAAATCCTGTGTATCAAACAGATGTGTAGATTATTTTTTTCCCAAAGGACTAGGAAAGTTGCAGAAACCACAGCACAGAGACTGGCTACTGGCTAGTTCTCTCCTAGTGAGGTGTTATTTAGTGAGGTTTCTGAACCTTTTAATAGACTGCTACTCTTTCCATGACTCTAATGTTCCACCATCATTAGTTTTCCAACTAATGATACCACTGCGGCAGCATTTTGCCTCCGAGATATACAGTCTCCTAACTTTTAGCTCTCAGAAGGCCAATCTCAATGCAAGCTGAGAGCTGCTCCATGCCATTAAAAATCTGTCTGTTTGCTGTGATTGCTGATTCCAAGCTATTACATGTGTGACAGCGATAGGAAATTTAATTCTCCCTATCTGTTACATTCACTAGGGAGAAGAGACACATGACAGAGCTTCCAAATTCTATTGAGGTTTTACAGTATGTTGCAATGTAGTTACTGTTGATTTAAGTGAAGTCACACCATTACAATCCTACACCATAATGAGGGGCTTCAAAATAGTTTGGGCTTTTTATGGTGCAACTGATAGTACAAGAGGCTTCTAATATGACTTCTGTCTCATAAGTTACAAAGAATTCTCAACAAATTTGCTCTCACAAATTCCAGTAACTGTGCTTCTTGGAGGTTAGGGTAGGTAAATGGGATAAGACGATGCTTGCTCCACATTTTACTAGTGACCCACTGTTTGAGCTAGGATAGTTCACCTTTGCCACTATTCCTCTTTCATCAAAACACAGATGGTTACATGTTCGTAAGGATACCATAAATCATCTTACTATTTTAAGGTGCATTGAAATTTAACATTTAGTCACAAAAGGGAGTGTACAATAAAATGGTACATATTTGTGTTGGATACCCTGTGGGCTGAAAAATCTTAGTCATTATACCAATTATGAAAAAGAATGTCTCATATTCAACTTGTACTGTCCCCTCTTCACAGTGGCAACCAGCATAATACAGAATTTCCAATTAAAAATCCAGATGACATTCTTTCTGCATGATTGTTCACGTAAATTCTAAAATGCTGTTTCTTAACAGTGCTTCATTCTATTTGGAAGTAAACCTATTCAAGGCAGCAGTATTTCACACACTCACGCTCCTTCTCTTCCTGGAATACTAGTTCTAATGACAGTCTTACTCGCAGGCCTGTTTACCTAGTGTCTTGCCCATTCCCATGGCTAAGCGGATGTGGGGCAACTTTAGGTGGCTTTTGATACGTGCAATTATGTCTGACAAGGAGACTGGCTCACTCAGCGTGCACAGGCGTCCCATTCCGGTATGGGGAAGAAGAGGCTGAAAAGAAATTAAAATTAGTGTGAGAAAGCTGACTCCAGAAGTTCACGTTGCCTTCCATACTGTACAACGATGAGTACATTGGGCATTCAGAAGGAATGACTCTGAACTTTACTAAAAAAAAATGTATGCTATGTTCTTGTATGTAACATACTAACTACACTAGCTATTGGAACTTATTTATGAATAGAACAGGCCACACAGCTATTTTCATTGTTTTGGAAAACGTGTGTGGCTTCAAATCCCCACAGGCTGTTACTTCAGAGCACTGATGGGGTAGCATAGGAAACCTGTGATGCTTCAGTGTTTATGGCACTCAGCTCACACAAGTAATACATTCACTGGAAGTAATACATGATTTTGTTACCTTTTGTAATAAAAGAATCTCGGTCTTGTGATAAAGAAGGCTGTTCTGGGACAATAGTGCCACCACCTCCAACAGTGCTTTCTGAGAGCAGTTCAAACTGACTCGTATTTGCTCCTCACCTTCAACCCTGAAGAAAGATATGCTTGGTGCTTGCTAAGAAACTAAATAAAATTTCAGCATCATATTAATATAAAACAAAGCTATTCTGTCCCAGTAGCTATTCTACCACAGAGAAAGGAGAAAAAGAAGGCATTGTAATAGCCTAGCCTAGTCTTGTCGACTCTCTTGGAAGAAACAGATATGGGAATTTAACTCAACTGTCCTCATCAAATTTCCCGTTAATACTCTTCTTTACCACCTCTAATCTATGTGATGCTGCACTGAGTTGCTGTTACCACACAGTGTAACATAGATTGATCAGAAAGGGATGACTATTCCTATTAAGTTTCTAGATCTTTTGCTGAAAAAAATGGCAGCA
Organism: Numenius arquata; assembly: GCF_964106895.1. Lineage (NCBI taxonomy): Eukaryota > Metazoa > Chordata > Aves > Charadriiformes > Scolopacidae > Numenius > Numenius arquata. The sequence continues at coordinate 30,887,500 of NC_133578.1, forward strand.
ATGCATAGAGGAATGAAGTGATTACAACAGTAGAATACAATTCCAGCAACTTATTGTTTCAAACAACAGAAAGAGCACAACATTAGAGGATGAAGCAGATACCTGGCAGGGAGAGTAGTGAGACAGGAGATCTCTTGGATGTCTTTGATTTTGGACAGCACTGTGTCCAGGTGCTCAGTGTTGTCTGCGCAGAATTCTACACGGTGAGTGCCCTCAGCTGGATAGCTTGGCGCAGTTGATGGACGCAATGGGACGGAAGCACAGGCACCTGAGACAACAGTACAAGACTGCTGTTTTGTAAAGCTGGGTAAGTATCCTAATACTGATTTAGCACGTATACTAAAGAGATTCAACAAAGATGCCAATTTTGCACTTGAATCCATCTTCCCTCACCAGAACTGAGGACTTCTTGCCCTGTTGTCTCTACTAGGCACAATCTGTTTTAAGTGCAAAGTTGTTGATGGATGTATATTATTTGTCATTCTTAATGCCATCCGTTTTATCCTAAGAATAGAATTGTACAAAACCAAAATATAGTTTCTATTTTGTAACAGAATGGTTTGTAAGAACCATAAATAAAATAATGGTTTGTAAACCAGGCTGGAAAAGACATAGCCATTTCTATTTATGAGGCGCAATACACGACAAAAATTTAGAATAATTTCAGGTATCTTAAGTCCTTTGCAAACAATGAGATCTTGCACTTTATAAATTAAAGGTGGTGATTAAAAGTCAGCTGTCTAAACTTTGCAACCAAAACGGACAATTAATATGCTGCACTAGTTCCGACTACATCCAATAGTACAGTCATGCATCTGAAAACGTCCTCTAGTGTTTGTATCTGGTATTTCTCACCACAATAAATTCCCTAAAATATGTTTAGGGTACTTAGAAGTACTAGAAGAATACTGGGGGAGGGGAAGTCCTCAAATCATATCTGTAAAAGCTGGAAGAAAGGAAAATGAGGGAAGGTCCCCACATAAAATGGCATACACTGATGAATAATTTTAACCTTTTCATTTGTTTTTAACAGAATCTCACCGAGTCCCTTTGTTAGCCAGTTATTGACTCCATGAGGTATGGCATCGTATGCTGTATGCGGAGAGTAAACCCCGATTCTGTGCTCCAGGGCTCGCACCACCAGCCGTTCCTTCCAGGTCTTCCACGTTACTCGCTTGAGCGGTGTGAATATAGGAGGGTGATAAGAAAGAATAAGGTCTGCTGCCTTCTGCACCGCCTCTTCCATCACCTCCTCAGTGAGATCGTTAGTGAGGAAAAGGGTGTTCACAGTGTGGGGAGGACTCGGTTCCACCAGCAACCCCACATTGTCCCAGCTTTCGGCCAGAGAGAGGGATGCAAAGTCATTCAGGGCAGAAACGAGCTCCCTGAGATCCATGAGGGAGCGTGAGTGCAGGCGGCCCCAAGCACGGACGCAGCGTAGAGGCCGGCGAAGCCGCTGGGTGCCAGAGAGCAGCATGCACCTACCTGCAGAGAGGGTAAAAGACAGGCAGGAATAAGCCTGGGGAACTCACTGGCTGAAACAGCAGGGTTAAGAGCGTTCCGCCGCCCCGCTGGGAGAGGGGAGCGCGGCCCGCACCCCCGGCCTCCGCGGCGGGCAGACCCTCCCTGCCCCCGGAGCGAAACACCACAAACGACCCCGTAGAGTCGTGCAAGAAGCGCACGGAACTTTAGCCTCCTCCATCTTCACACGTTAAAACCGACCCTCAGAATCCAACCGGAGAAGCGTCCGCCTCTCGGAGGGGGAGCAAGCGGGACCGGGACGGGCAGCCTTGGGGCACCGCCATCGGTCACCGAAGAGAACTCACCGCCGCAACAGGACCCCGCACTCGCCTCACGCCTCAGCAGGAACAGGGCCAAGGCTGCGGGGCGGAGCCTGCGCCCGACCCCGCCGCTTCCGCCGCGCTAGCGGGGCTGGGGGCGGCCTCTCCGGGGGTGAGCTGCGGCGGGAGCGGCCCCGCCCCTTCCTGCCCGCCGGAGGGGAGACGCATCGCGGTGGTGCGTGCTGGGTTTGGCTCCAGCCCCGGCAGGTTTGTGTGAGGCCTCTGTGTGGCCGGGGGAGGGTGGAGGTGCCGGGGCGGTGCGGGAAGGCCGAGCTGGTGGCCGCGGTGCGGCGGGGACGGCGGGAGCCCCAGGCGGAGCCGCTCGCCGGTGGAGGGGCCGGACAGCCCCCCGCAGCCGTGGGGAGCGGTGGGGTCCGCGCGTCCTGTGCGTGGGGTTTCGGTGGAAGTACCTCAGGTCGGCCGAAAAGGAGCGGTGGCTCCACGCCGTCGTGGGTCACATAGGAGCCGAGGGCGGCCCTTGGGGTGCTGAACCGGGGCCGGTTGCCCCGCCGGCCATGGCAGGCTGCAGCCCGGGGTGAGGGGGGCCGGGCCCGGCTGCGGGCGGGTTCCCCGGCTGGGGTGAGAGGCCTGGGCACGCCTGGGGGCTGAGCGGGGAGAGCGGTATACGGAGAAGAAATTAGCGTGTTGATTTCCACATAGCTGCCGTTTTATTATCGTTATTCCACATGCTTTATTTGAATATATTGCTAAGATCCTGCGTTTGGTTGCAGGTACCCGTCTGCTACAGGCACTGACGGCTGCCAGGGGGTGGCTCCAAATCACACTTCTATTTAGGTACTGGCATGTGGTTTTTATCTCTTAATTTCTGTCGTTTATAAACCCATAATCTTTGGAAAAGCTATGATTGCTTAGCATAAAATCTCATCTTAGGAAAGGGTGGGTTTTTTTCCTCACCTTCTATTTTGTTCTAGTCGTTTCTAGTTCTTTATATGCTGTGTAGTTGCATAATGCAAGTAAAACATTTATCCACAGGGTCCCTTGAATGGCGCTGTAAAACTGTGTGATGCAAAAGCTTATAACCGCACAAATATGTTATAATCAAAAAGAATTGGGGATTGATGGAAAAAACCCAACAAATTTCATATGTTTTCTTTGCAGGAAATTGCTGTATGCAAATCTACCTCAGTTTTTGATAAGCAGACATGGTGAGAACAATAGCACTTTTTATACATTTTCATTGGTTTTGAAACGGTCATCTCTTGGAAAGGGAATAGCTGTGCTGCCTCTCAAAGGATTACACATTTTATTCTGATGCTGTGAAGAATTTGTAATGAGAAGTTTAGGTTTTCATTTCAGACTTCTAACAAGGTATTGTCAATCAATTTACATCAGTCTAAAATATAATTGCACTTTCGCTGCTAAGATCCTAAATTTTAATCCTACTTTGGCTAATATTTGGTAATCTAGTTTGATTTCTTTTACCACAGAAGCATTATTCAAATTGCAAGCACATAGCCCTGCTTGAGGGTATGTAACCTTCTATACTTGCAGGCTTTTAAAAGTTTAGTAAATCAGGAAATTAAGATATACTGTGTGTCTTAAACTGTACATACACCTTTTATAGCTTCTTCATGGACGTTGCAGGCAACTATCGTCTCTTCTTTACTTGTATGCTTCTGGAACAGTATGCCAGTATCAACATGATTCTGATTATTATTAGTTTTCCTATACACTTGTCCCCACTGTAGCCCCACAGTAATTGTTTTTGCATAGTTCAGAACTTTCCGTGGGAGCGCTGTGATACATTTGGCCTGTAGAGATATATTTGCTTAGGTGGCTGGGTAACTGCCATTTTAAATTTTATGAAGGTTATTTATATATTCTTAAGAAAAGTGTGCAATTTTGTGGATTTGCTTGTTTGTGAAGGCAGATTACGTACAGTGCCATTCAAAATTAGCCTTAGAAGGCTGCAGGCAAGTAGCACACATCAGTTGCTCCTCTGGTTGTAAAGCAGTGAGGTATGTGCACCACGCTATCTTCTGAAATAGGTATAACCTTGATTCTTCAACTTTGCAATTAGGTGAGTGAGTAGGTCCAGTTTGAAAATGAATAATGTAACTCTGGAGTGTAGCAGCATGAAACAGAGCTTCTGCATTACCATGGCAAACTTGATTTGTCCTGAAACTAAATGAAACCAAGTACTTTCTGATTTCACTGGAAATGTGGAAGGTTTGTGACGGCAGCCTTGCCTATGGCCAAATACTGAAACAATGGTGATATGCAGTGGGAACTCGCTTATGTTCTTGGTGGAACTGGGAAATAAAACTGAGTCTGCTAGTATTTCATTGCTGATTTAATTATTATTTGCCTCTTGCTCAGGCTGTCACACTGCATACTGATGTGGGAGATATTAAAATTGAACTATTCTGTGAGCGTACGCCAAAGACTTCTGAAGTAAGTCAAGTAACAGAAGCAGGATTGCCTGGTGTTGAAACAAAGCAATAGAAATAGTGAAGACTGTAGAGGAGGTGAAGCGGCTTCTGCAATTCATCTTTTCACATAATGGAAATTTTACGCTGGTACAGTGCCTATTTTGCTCATGGAACTTGTGCACTGTGTCATGCTGCCTAGAGCTTTGCTACCTTTTTCTTATCAGATAAGGTTTAGCTAAGGGCTACTTCTCTTCAAGTTCCAGCATCTACTAAAGTGCCCTTTATCCTTAATGGGAAATATGGCACATGGCCTGGGATTCCCAAATTTCCCTGGCTTTGCTCACACTCGCACAGATTTGATTTTAATTTAAGAGCGTGAGAATCACTCCTAGTTTGTCAGAAGCCTCAGGTTTTCCTTTCTGCAATAAACTTAAGCATGAATTGAAATAATTTACTTTGTAACTAACAGAGCTGAGGAATGAAGTTACTGATTGCAATATTACATTTACAAAATAAAAATGTTGAATGGAAGTGACACTTCTAAGCTCATCTCAGGCTTCTTGTTTGTTTGGCAAGTCAGACAACCTTGTGCTGTAAGCTTTATTTAAAATCTTTTGTATCTGTGACAGTGCCAAAGGAGCATATTAACTATAATTTACTTACGATTATTCTGTGGCAATACTCTCTGGAATTCACATGGTCATAATGCAAAGCAGAGGCAAGAGAGTTAGTCTTTTTAGTGCTGTTATTTTAGTAAGAGGATGCTATTTCTGAATTGCCTGTTAATGTTTTTTTTCATTTCCTTAGAATTTCCTGGCTCTTTGTGCTAGTAACTACTACAATGGATGCATATTTCACCGGAACATAAAGGGCTTCATGGTTCAGACGGGGGATCCATTAGGTAAGTTCTTTTGTCTTGGTCTCTCTATAGACAAATGTACATAAAAATAAAATATAAAGAAAATATAAAGAAATAAAAGGAAATTATAAATATGAAGATTAAAACAAAATGTAAATAAAGTAAAATAAAACATAAGGATTATTATATTGTTGATAGAGGTTTTTATGATGAGATTAGTTTTCTGTGGTGAATTTACAGAAAAGCAGCTGTTACCCTAATTCTAAATAATCATACAGTGGTAAAGCATTCTACAAACTAGGTTTTTTCCAGACATTTCCACTATATATGATGGTTCTGCTGACTTACTAGCTCTTGAACAGGTGGCAGTTGCTACTGTGGTTCTCTGGTTTCTGCCTGAAAGGCTAAACTGCCTCTAAAGCATTTGGGGAAAATGTCTCAGACAGTGTTAACTGTTTGGGAGAAAATCTGATCCAGCTGTGTGTCTGTCTGTACTCATACTGAATTTAATTTGAGGGTATGTCAGTATTTTGTTTTGCAACTTAGTGGGTGTTCCTCATATAGAGTTACGTCTCTGCTCAGTATCAAGACATGAGAGCCCGGCCCCTGCCTCAAACGAATTACAGGCTATCTAGGGTCTTTGTTGTATAATGTTATAACAGCACATCATTTCTGGATTTTTCAGTCCGAAGAACCACAATAGATTACTGTTTTTTCTTTGTCAGGCACTGGGAAAGGAGGTAACAGCATCTGGGGCAAGAAGTTTGAAGATGAATTCAGTGAATACCTGAAGGTATTTCTGTGCTCTCAATATGCAGTTATGTTTTCATATGAATTCACTTTACAGGTTGGAGAACAATCAGCATTGTGTTGTACTGTATTAAATACCTCTTTTTTGTAATTGTGAAGCAAAGTATAATCCCACAATAAAGGGATACAAACCTCATTAAAATAGAAACAGGCGTGTCTGTACTTGGCGAGTTAGGTTTGAGGGTTTTCATCACTGGGAACAGAAGTAGAAGGAATTTGTAACAAAGTATTCTTTATGCACTGAAGGCAAAGAAGTAATTGTTCGTTGTAAGAGTAATTTTGAGGAGCCAATTATGAACTATGATGGGATATATTAGCAACCAAGTGTTATTCTTAATAATGCTATTGAGGCAGAATACCAAGTCGCAGAACACTTTGTACAGGTTAGAGTCCTGCTTTCACTGATGTGTATTCGTGTTGAGGTTTTTCCCCTCTTTCAGCATAGTGTCCGTGGGGTAGTTTCAATGGCAAACAATGGTCCAAATACCAATGGATCGCAGTTCTTCATCACTTATGGCAAGCAACCGCACCTAGACATGAAGTACACCGTGTTTGGAAAGTAAGTGATCCAACTGCCTGCCTCCTTATCATAGCGTGTGAGGGATCTGAGTATTTCAGGGCACATGCAATGCAAATCTTGAATCTAGGTTCTAAAACTCTTTAAAATATTGGATGTGTATAATGTAAATGTATGCTTCTGCAATTTCACCAGAATCAGTTGCTCCAAAATGCTGCTCCCTTTTTCTTAGTAGTAGGGGATTCAGTGGAAATAGGCATCTTAAAAATTACCTTAAGAATGGAACTTTTTTTTGTCCTTTCTTTTTTTTTTCTTTTCTTTTCCTTCCCCCTCCCCTAGTTGTTCCAGCTTGCCTTTTCATCCATGCCCAAACAGATGCAGCCTGGTTTTAAGCAAGCTCCATAACAACTGGATACACAGTTGTAGGGTTTACTGGAAGGCAAGAATCTGATTTGGGGCTGGATCTGGGGATGGGTGTGGTACTGACGTGGTCAAGTACATCATCCTTAAACCAAATGTTTAATTTTTGAGTCTTTCAGATACTGCTTTTTGTTATCTCAAAATCATGGTAATGCCTTTTCTTTTGCTTGTTGTTACAAAGTCTCTAGTGTACAAGTGAATCTGCAGAGAAAAAGTTGTCTTTATTAAATGGAGTTAAATATTCAAAGGAAACTATTGAAATGTTAAAATACTATTTTCTGCAGCTTGTATTGTTTATAGGCATCTAAGTATAGGTGTTCCTTTCATTTCCGAGTTTGTTAGAAGTGTGATTGGATGTCATTTTTTTAGACATCTTTCTTAGAAAAGAGTAGAGGCTCTGAACAGATGAACCGTGCCAGCTTTTCTGTGGCAGTTTAAGATACTCCTGCCCTAGTTGCAGAATGAGCAGAACATCATATGCAATCCCTGTTGGCCCACAATCCAGGATCCTAGATTCAAGGAGCTGATGAATGTGACTGAACTGTGAAGAGCACAACATGTTTTTTGCCGAGTCCATTACAGGGGAATAAACTGTCAAGATTTACCAGAGCTAGTTATTTAAACAAAAAAAAGTAAGAGGTTTATTAGAACAATCTCTCTTGCCACTTCTGCAGCCTGAATAGGAAATCTGAACGCCTAAACATATTTGTGTCATTAGATTTACACAGTTAGTAGGGATTCTGCCCAATCTTGTCTTTGAGCCAGAGGTTAGAAATTATAATCTCACATTGGGAAATAGATTTTCCAGCCATAGGATTTCAGTAATTCACAGGGAAGTTTGGTGTGGCCAGTATCTTGCTGCTACTTAAACTTGTACTGATTGGTCAGTCCTGTCTGCCAGGAAGCGCAGCCAGGGTCTTTATACAGCTATGGTTGGTATAAAATATGACACTGTCAGGTCAGTGCAAATTATTTGTAATTTTTGTCAGAGTCTGTCATGGATGCTTAGTATTTCCTTTGAAAACATGTTATATGCCATATATAATGTTTTGGCTGTCTCATTTGTATCATTTGCTTGCAAAGTCCTTGTCCTGTGTCACTTAACTGTAAAGTGCTTTGAGATATCTCAGTTGTGAAATTTAAATTGTTATTAGAAGGATATTCCTAGCACTTCTGCTTTTCTTCCAGAGTTATTGATGGCTTGGAGACCCTGGATGAGCTGGAGAAGTTGCCTGTGAATGAGAAAACCTACCGACCTCTTAATGACGTTCGCATTAAAGATATTACAATTCATGCCAACCCTTTTGCTCTGTAGCCACAGAGCACCTCGACACATTCTTGAGAGACTGGTCAGATCGACTGCTGGATGATGGGGTTTAAAGTGTCATTAAAAAGGATCATTTGAGCTGGATCATACCTTTGCTCATTGAATGCAGGATTTTCAGGAGTTGTGACATTGAGAGCTGTCACAGTGGAGTCTTAAGCTTTAGAAGCCAGCTTTTCCCAAGCATCTTCCAGGATTTTGATTTTTAAACATTGCTTTTTATACTTGTATAATAAGAAAATACTTTTAAAAATATATATTTTTTTGCAAATCTTTGTTTTCTGACTTATTTTTCTTAGTGATACTATCTTGAAACAATGTCCTTTGCTACAGTTTCATACTGCCAGTTTTCTGAAACTTTCTCATGTAAATTCTAACCTTCCTTACTTCACTGGTTTTTAGAAAACTGAGTAGGATATGCAGTTTTTTTCCCCTAGGTGAGAGCAGTGTCATAGATAGGTGAAACCTTTCTCTCCTGGAGGATTGAAGACTGTGTTTAGAAGAGTGCTTGCTCTTGTACTGCTGTGTTGGAATGGTAACCTCTTCAGCCTCCCCAAAAGGTAGATTGGAAACAATCACTTCTGCCTCTGGAACAATGCTTTTGGTATGAAAGAGTAAATATTTGTGTCTTTACATAGCTGTTGATTGAAATTAGGTAACCATGGATTTACTGTAACTTATTTTTCATCACTTTATTGCACAAACAATAAGGGGTGAGCACAATGAAGAGTAGTCATAAAAACACTGTGGTCAGACTTCTAAACAAGAATATCCTAATACACCCAAAATAATAAAAGATACAGTGGCCAAAATGATGTTGAACAAATAAGAGAGAGTTGTTGTTTGGTCTTATTTGAGACCAAACGTTATTGGACTTTAATTAGAAAGTCTGCAAGAAGGTACAGAGATAACTGAATAGTCAAGAGGAAAAATAAAATATGCATACATATGCATGTGTATATGTATGTATATATATATTGCTGATCCTATCCTCAAGTCACTTAGTATCGTAAGCATAAAATAAACTGACTTAAGCAGGGAAAAGAGAGTGATTTTTACACATCAAAAAAAGCAGTTCTCCACATTGGACATACTGGGAAAAGTAGAATGTTCTACTCTTCCTTGTGGTAGATTTAAAAAATGCTTTTTGGCATCAGTTTGTTTTCATAAAGCAGGAAAAAATCAACTCATTTCCACATAAGTTGTTCACTTTCTCAGTAATATGTGGAGGTGAGAGGATATATTTCTAGTTCCAACTGTACATGAGAGACCTGGACAGGAGAGAGTACCCACAGTTCCTGCACCCAACTCCTACCATTCTGGACTTCTTCCCCAAATACTCTTTGGACTCGCTCAACATCACTTAGTGAACTCCATTCTCATATATATGCTCTTAACCCTTGAGAGATCCAGGTCCAGCTGACTTGCAGTGTGCTTCATACCAGTATTTCCCATTTTGAGACTTTGCCTCTTAAAAGAAAGAGGAAAACTTATTTGCAAGAGAAAGGCAAAGATATGCCAGGTACAGATTACTGAGGTGTTAACGAGCAAAGTTAATCAGTACCCTCTCTCTGGGACAAAGTTTCTATATTCTGTATGAAGTGTTGCTTAAAGCTCCTAGCCCTTGCGTCTGACTTAATACATTTTACCATAATACCTCAATCAGTCAAGTAAAGGATTTAATTATTTTAGCTCTACACTCTTTCTCTCTCTTCCCTCTAACCAGTGGTAATAGCAGGTAGGCAGAAGCACGCAGCTGCATGTTTGACTGCTGCACTGACACTACTGCCATGCAGAAGGACGGACCTACTGGAAACTTTCCTACGCTGCCAAGGAACCAATTAATTTAAAATGCTGACATCTAGCACTGAACTGGAAACAAGTCCAGGTCTATGGGTTTTTTCCTCCACAAAAAGGAAGCTGTTATATAGAATGTGTGAAGTATAGGGACCCAAGCAATTTGCTCTCTGGAGGGTACATTAAATTTAGATTTTTATTTTTTTTTTAATCTAAAGCTGTGTATTGGAAGGAGAGTGATCTTATTGGACAGGATTACTTCCTAACTTTTTAAAATTGTATTTTGTCTGTTTTCCTGTTTGTGGCTCTGAATGTCTCCCAGGTTCTCCCTGAGAACCTGGAATACAACAGGAAAAATAATGGTGGGGTTGGTCCCATCCACTTGTTGAAGAGAAAGCAAGACGGAGAGTAGGAAGCAGGGCAGCTGTGGAAGTGTGTGATTTTGAGGGCTGTTGCTGGGTACAGCGTACGTGTAATTTAGTTCTTGCAGACAGTCAGCTGTTGTGTCACCAGCTGTTTGGACTTTTGTGACATATATAATCCTTCAAATAGCAAAAATGTTGCAGACAGTACTGTTCTTATTGTTGTCAACTTGTGCTTGACGAACTCCCGTGTTTGCTTCCATCACTCTGGTCCTTTATGACAAACCCTACAGCTCCAAGGTGAGTTCTGTCGAAATGCATCTACCCATGCAAAGAAAAATGTCTACGTTAACACAACAATCTTGACGTTATGATGACTGTGATGGAGGTTCTCATCACGTATATTCTAGATTCTCTGACCTTTGCTGGCGTTAGAAAAACAATAGGTAAAGTTGGTGTTAGAAGTATGTCAAGCTGGAGAGCAATGGACAGAAAGAAAATAATGGTGCATTACCTATGGACAGTGACAAATTTGCACGTGTAATGTAGATGTATGTTGGTCACAGGGTCAGTTGGGGAAATAAATTAAAAAAAATACAGAGTGAGGAGGCTTATTTATCAGGGGTGGAATTGTTTTAGAAGGTTTAGTCCTTCCTGGAATAAAAAAAACCCCTATTGTTTTTTAGGGAAGTGATGCGTTTAGGCTGTTGGAGTGTTTCAGGACTGTTTTATCCTCAGATGCTCTTTTTTTCCACATAAATTAGATTGCATATGAGATGTTTGACTGTTGCTGATGGCTTTTGGAGAACCAGATTTCAGGCGTAATGCCTGGTCAGCTCTGCTGAGGTGCCGACCGATGGATGGCTGACGGGCTGGAAGGCTCCTTCTGAGAGAGGTGGTGGCCGAAGGGCTGCAGCAAGGTACGGGGCAGGGAGAGGGGTGGCCGTGACTTGGACTGCCATGTGTGCCATAGCAGTGAGCAGCAGAGGAAAAGAAGGTTAGTTTTGTGGGTGGGTTTTGGTTTGGATTTTTTGGGGGGTTTGTGGTTTGTTTTGTTTTTTTTTTTTTCCATTCTGTGGGTATAGAAGAGTGATCTCTACACTTACTTGAAGAGTTGCGTTTAATTTGTTTGGTTTATGGTGGGTATTCATGTTCTCTCCAGACTTGAAAACATGACTGTAAGCTAGTAAAAGATACCAGGAGACATCCAAAAAAAAAAAAAAAAAAAAAAAGGTGTTCAACTACTTGGAAATGTTTTTAATGCCAATGATTGTTACAAAGATATTTTTGTCAGTCATACGTGGTTCTTTAAACCTCTGTTGATTTAAAGCTGACTGGGTCTATGTGCTTTGAGAGCCTCTAAAGCTTTGTCTAGGGAAGAGATGGAGAGAAGTAACAGGCTTTATCACCGAGGGTGAAAAATTATGATTTAGCAATTAAGAATTTCACGGGGGGGGGAAGAAAAGCAGTCATTCTTAAATGAGCGAGAGAATTTACTTATTTATTTATTCATTTACTGCGTCGCTGGTTTCCCTACATAAAACTACTTTAACTGAATCACCGGATGAGGCATCCGGGGTTGCCCTAAAATGTCGTGACCGGGTGAAATGCACCTGTATCGGTCCGACCGGCAGGACGTGGGGACAGTCAGGGGTTTTCTCACCGAGGGGACGGGACGGCACCGCTCCGGGCGCTGCGGGATGGCGCTGCCCGCCCGGCCCCGCCGAGGGGGCGGCGGTGCCCGGGGTGGCCGGCATACTTACGCGCTCCCGGTGGACCGGACCACCTCGGGGCTGTCCGCGCCGCCGGTCGCGCTGCCCTCCCGGCGCGGCTCCGCACCGCGGGCGGCGGAGCGGGCTGTCGCGAGGCGGCCCCGCCCGCTTCGTGACGCCGCGGGGGTGGGCCCTTCTGACGTGCCGCCGCGCGTCCAGAAAGTTCCTGGGAGCGCCATTTTGTAGCGGGCTTGCGGGTTCGAGGGTAGCCGTTGAGCCCGGCTATGGCGGGAGAGAGCAGCGGCTCCCGGAGAGAGCGGCGCCGCTCCCGAGGCGCGGAGGTGGGGGCGAGGGGAGGGGCGCTGCCGGCCGCCCCGCGCCGCCGGCGGGCGGGAGGGAGGGCAGCGCCGGGCGCTGGGCTGGGCAGCTGCCAGAGGGAAGGCGGGGCGGAGAGAAGGGCGCCGCCGCGGTGCGGGGGAAGGAGGTTGTCTTCCGCCGTGGGGGAGGGCGGCCGGTGGCTCGGCTCGGCCCTGCCGGAGCGGGCGGGTCGGGTCGGCCGGCGTGCCCCTCCGCCGCCATGTTCTCTGCCCCCGCCTTGTTCCGTGTGGAGAGAAAATGGCTTCGGCCGCTTTGGCGGAACAGGCCGAAGCTCTTTCCCCTGCACCTGCTCGGGGTGGAGGACGGAGCCTCTTTCCGGAGCAGGTCTTTGGCGGGGCGCGGACCCCGCGACGCCCAAGGCGGGTGTGTGCGGGCCCGACCCAGCGCTGAGGGGTGTGGGGGGCTTATCCCCCTTCCTGGGGAAGGGAAATGGCCGCGCGGCGCCCGCAACCGCGGTGTCTGGGCGCCGTGGTCGCCCGCGGCCCGCTCTGCAGCATCCCCGCCCCTGCGGGCCCGGGCGCGCCGGCCTGAGGCGCAGCTTGTGAGCTGGAGTCGATTTTACGATCGGAAAGTGAAATAAAAGACGTGTGTAGCGAGTCACCGTTTGCTCTTCGAACTTAGCTACTAGGAGATAACCTGAGTTTTAACTGAAAAGGTGGAGATTTGGATACCAGGAAGAAATTTTTCACTCTGAAGGTGGTGAGGCACTGGAACAGGTTGCCCAGGGAGGTTGTGGATGCCCCATTCCTGGAAGTGTTCAAGGCCAGGCTGGATGGGGCTTTGAGCAACCTGGTCTAGTGGGAGATGTCCCTGCCCATGGATGATCTTCAAGGTCCCTTCCAACCTAAACTGTTACATGATTTTATTGTCATTTTGACTTAGCATTAGGAATTCTCTAGGAGTCTAGAAAGAAGCATGGTAAAAGTTTGTGACAAGTTCCTTGAAGCCTTTAAGAGCACTCAGGCAATACTTGTATGCCCTTCTTAAGTATACAGATGCTGCCTTTTTTCCTAGTATATGCCTCACCATTGGGAGCCTGAGCAGCTTTGCAGAAATAACATGCACACTATGCGTTTAGTGTCTGAGCCACGATACTTCTTTTTAAAATATTTTCTAAGAAGTAGGTTATTGGTTTATGTTTCTCTATCAAAAAAGGTTAATTTGAAAAAGCTCTTAATTTAAAAAAAAAAAAGTGGAAGAGCAGAGAGAAAAATGAAAATTGGGTAGTTGAGGAAAAATACAATCTTCATTGTAGTGTTAATTTGATAATTAATGGCTTTGAAAATGAATTGTTTGTCTATAGGATGTCATTCAAAGAGCAAAATATCTTTGTTGCAGAGGCGGTATTCCAGGCAAACTAATTATCCTGACTGGGATAAAAAAGACAGTCCTGATCGCAGAAGATGTGACGGTACTAATAAGAGAAAGAGGAGGTCGTTAACTGGTCCACAGGACAACAAGCACTGCAAACGTGATCTTTCTAAACGTCCTGAGAGGTAAATAACTTTTTGACTTCTGATATCAGCAGGCATATGTTTTAAGATTTTATTATTCTCATCAGGTTATCTGATAATGTATTAATTTCTGAGTTGGAGATATTTCAAGAGAGATGTCTTACAGCTTAAAACAAAAAGCTATCTTGATAGGGGCACTAGAATTATTTTAATTAAGTTTATTTGATCCTTTGTTTGTAGTACCTGTTCAGAAACCAAATGTGTAAATGAAAGAGACCATCATGAACGACAGTATGTTGAAGAATACAGAAACGAGTACAATCAACGATGTGATACTGGGCATCACAGTAGCAAATCTTCAGGTTATAGTGGGACGAGTAGTTACAAAAGGAAATACAAGACACATCACACTACCTGTCCTCATCGTCATTCACAGGTGGTGTGACCAATTTTAATTTAGGCTTTTTTGATTTTAAGAAGATAGATTCTTACCTGGGCAGTAGTAATTGAGTGTGGGGGATTGGGGAGTTCTGTCAATAATATTAATAGTTTATTCCTTTAGCTAATGTAGTAGATGGTTATTCTTGCTAGGATTTTATTTACTTCAGTGAAAATGTATAGTTATAGGTATGATTGTGATACCACAGAACATAGTCTTGTTATTTGTTTATTGGCTGTATTTGAGCAGATTAATGAATAGTAACCATGAGTTGGAGTACTTGAAATACAGGCATTGCTTCTATGCCTTCATAATTTTTATGATGACAAGCATTTATTTCAGCCCTACTCGAAAATCCAAGCACAAGCTTTTAAACTTGTTTTTGACTAAGTATCACTGAAATAGCAAGGAGATAATGTCAGATTTTTACTTTTTAAAAAATTTATTTAGTAAGATGTTTTAAGTATTGCTGAGAAATCTGAAGAATCAGATACATAGGATGTCTGCCCACTAGCAGGGCAGTTTTTCTGGTCTCTGTTATATGTTTAACTCTTAAAAAAGCTGAAGATAGGATTTATAGTTTAAGATCTTCAGCTAAGAGAGCCTAAAGTAAATGTATGTGCTATTTATGATTTAAAAAAATATCAAGGATTCAGTATCTATTACTTAAGATGAGTATTTTAATTATGGCCACAAGGCTGTTTTTTTTATACATACATATATATATAATATGATAATTATTAAATCCTTTTGCTTTAAAAAAAATAATACAGGCACTGAAATCCTAAAGTAAAATTCAGTGAACCAATCTTTTAAAAGAAAAGCAAATGTGTTGTAATTTTTTGTTGCCTTGCCACTTTGAGTATCTCACCTGAAAATCTGTTCCTTGCCATGTTTTTCTCCTGTAACATAAACTATGTGCCCTGTGAATTTCCGGGGACTGAATTTGAAATTGCTCCTGCCAACCGTTTGTGGCCTGGCGTGTATCTGAATGCCCGAATATCTCCCCGCTGAATGAATTTCGTATTCTGACCTGAATTCACTCGGGTTTATTGATTGGCTGGACGATCTTGGTGCCGTTCCAGAAGAGTCTTCGAAGGAAAAGATCCGGGAGTGTAGAGGATGATGAGGAGGGTCACCTGATCTGTCAGAGTGGAGACGTTCTAAGTGCAAGAT
The DNA here is from genome assembly GCF_964106895.1 of Numenius arquata. Classification (NCBI taxonomy): domain Eukaryota; kingdom Metazoa; phylum Chordata; class Aves; order Charadriiformes; family Scolopacidae; genus Numenius; species Numenius arquata. Next base: position 30,902,982 of record NC_133578.1, read on the forward strand.
GTATAGAAAACTTTTCAAAATTTATTAACTTTTCAGCTAGAATAAGTTCTTTTAGCGTAAGATGTGAGGGGGCTTTGGAAGTCTTTTCTTTCTGTCTTGACTTTTTTTTTTGTTTGGGGGTGGGCATTGTTATTCTTTTTCCGTAGAACTTAAAATATGTTTCTTTTTTCCCTTTTCCTTTTTTTTCCCCCCCAAAATAGTAAATGAAGTTAACGAACCTACTCGAATGAGATCCCCGTAAATGTGCCTTAATGAGAGCTGTGCAGTAACATCTCTCAAACTAGATATTTACAATTTAAAGAAGAACAGTCTAGAATAATCTTCAGTGATAGTACTTAGTCTTTTTGTTTGATTGTTTTATTTTTGTTTGTTTGCTTGTTTTTTAATAGCTGAGTAACTTCACAGCTTCTGTGACTGAGAGTTCTTTTCTTTATAGATGAGATTGTTGCTACTTTGGGTGAAGGTGCTTTTGGAAAAGTAGTGGAATGCATCGATCACAAAGCGTAAGTCTGTTTAATTAAATGCAAACAATTTTTCTTACTATCAGAGTGTGGTTGGTGAAGTGCTTTCTGATCGTATGGGGTTTTATCTTTATTTCCTCCTACACCGCTCTGTATTTCTTCAGGGCTGCCGTGCGCGGCCAAACACAAGTGTCTGTTAGTGCCTCGCACTAAAGAGGAGGGTTGTGTGGGGCTGGTGGATGAGGCAATGGGGGCGTCTTCTGCAGGTGCCCCCCATCCTGGCAGGGGTCAAGGGACAGTGGGGAGAAGTGGCCTAGGCAGTGTGGGGTGAAGCTGCACCCCCACACACCGGGCAGTCCTGGGGGCCTGGACCACCCAAGGTCAGTATAGCTTACCTTAAAGTATCATCTGTGACCCTGCAGTGCCATTTGGGGTCTAGAAGTGAGTATATTATAGATTAAGAACGTGTTTTGGGTTTGATGGCAGTTTTGCTGTGCAGAAGATGATAGCATGAAACTAGATTAGATTGTCTTTCTAGTCACTGTAGAAGGCTTCTGACACCTCGCTTACATTTTTACTACATAAAGGACTGAAGGCGGCCCGTTGTTTTTGAGCGATGCTCATGTTAGGCTGTGAGATGTAGTATTAGCCCAGCATTCATAAATACAAAGCGGAGGTAAATGGCACTTTTAACACTGCTATATAAGGTATTGAGTAGGTTTTCAAAAATCTAAAGGTTAAATTTTAGTTGTGTTTGTGCATAGATGTATCTTGGTTACATTAAGACTTTATGTACTTTTCTGATAAGGTTACCATTTTTATAAACGATCCATATGGTGATTGATAGTTACTGAACATTCTTAGTTAAAACTTCTGATTGTTCTGATCACTGTTAAAACCTGGCTTTTTTCAGGGGAGACAGACATGTTGCTGTGAAAATAGTAAAAAATGTTGATAGGTACTCTGAGGCAGCTCGTGCAGAAATACAAGTCCTGGCACATTTAAATGCATCGGATCCCAACAGTACATAGTAAGTGTTCGAAGCCAACTGTGCTTTGTTTTGCCTTTAAGGTTTCTATGACACAGCTTTCTGTAACGCATGATGTATGTGTCTGAGCATTATACAACTCCCTGTTGCAATTTGTGTCTTTTCCTGCTTTTGCAGTCGCTGTGTCCAGATGTTAGAGTGGTTTGAGTACCACGGACATGTCTGCATTGTTTTTGAGCTGCTGGGGCTCAGCACCTACGACTTCATTAAAGAGAACGGCTTCCAGCCATTTAGGCTGGACCACATCAGACAGATAGCGTATCAGATCTGCAAATCTGTGAACTGTAAGTATGTTTCTTTTTTGCTTTATTCTTCAGATTTTCTTGTCGGAATTTGCTGACTGTGTGTTACCTTGCAGTTTTGCATTTGAACAAATTGACACATACGGATCTGAAACCGGAAAATATTTTGTTTGTGAGGTCTGACTATGTGGAAGAGTACAACCCCAAACTGGTGAGTGGCTGTCCCCTCCCCGCCTCCCCCTCAGCCCAGCCTCTGGCTCTGTTTGGTCACTTGCATCCCCATTGTGGTTCATTTCAGAAATGCGACGAACGCACGCTGAAAAATCCAGACATCAAAGTTGTGGACTTTGGGAGTGCAACATATGATGATGAATATCATAGCACTCTGGTGTCTACGAGACATTACAGAGCTCCTGAAGTTATCCTGGGTCAGTAGAACGCTGTTAGAGTGAGCTTTTGCCCAAGATCGTTTGTGTGCTGTGAAGTGTGGGGCGTTTTGCTCCAGCCGTTGAACAGTTTGTGGTCTGTTATGAACACGTATCTTCCGATTCTTTTCACAGCACTGGGATGGTCACAACCATGTGATGTTTGGAGCATCGGCTGTATTCTCATAGAATACTACCTTGGATTCACAGTATTTCCGGTAGGTAACTAACTACGCACCTCACAACGATGCAGCGTGTGTGGTGCTCCCCAACTTAATGAAAATTTGCTACAGAGAGTTGGGGACTAAGGGGAACTACCTCTAGTAGATTGTAACGTTTCAGGAAGCAGGTGACTGCAGCCACTCTGGTTTCCTAAACTTTAATTGATTATGGGTTGCAGGGTCCAGTCGGAAATGAAGGCAGGTCAGTGTGTGGGTCTTGTTCGCCTCCTCTAACGATGAACAAAAATGTTTTTTCCCTCCAGACCCATGACAGCAAAGAACACCTGGCAATGATGGAGCGAATACTGGGGCCTTTGCCAGAGCACATGATAAAGAAAACCAGGTAATTACATTTTTCCGTACTGGGACTGCTATAGTTTAATGGCAAATCTTTAAAAAAAGTTTAATATATTTGGAGTCATTCTTTTGCTCTGTTTAACAAGCAAAAGGCCGCTCTCAGAGAGTATTCCCAGTTCAGTTCCCAAGTTGTGAACAAATGTGCTGATAAACTTCTAGTGAAGGGACAAAACAATCTTTTAGTAACAACCTGTGCTCTGTTTAAGGAAACGGAAATATTTTGTTAAAGACCGGCTGAAGTGGGATGAACACAGTTCTGCTGGGAGATACGTCTCAAGGCGCTGTAAGCCACTGAAGGTAAGATGACAGAAGAGAAACTGTTCTGGGCAGAGGAGCTTTCAGTACAATCATAAGATTAAAAAAACATGGTTGTTGTTTTCTTCCTGAAGGAATTCATGACCTGCCATGACTCTGACCATGAGAACCTTTTTGACCTCATTCAGAAGATGTTGGAGTATGACCCAGCCAAGCGCATTACTCTTGAAGAGGCACTGAAACATCCTTTCTTCTTCCCGCTGAAAGAGGAAAAAAAGGGCGCTGCTGCCTGTAGCTGAGCAGGCAGACACAGGTGTCAGTCCACTAAAGAAACATAAAAAGTTAGTGTATTTATTGTACAGTTATTTTGTAAATGCGTTATTTTGTATTGTGACTTTTTGGATACTGAAGTTTAATCCAGCTCCTGACATAAAACTTATTTAAGAAAAAGGTACTGATGAACCTGGTTGTGTTTCCTCAGTAAGTAAAAATCTCGGGACACTTTGACTTCTAACATGTGGAAAAGATCACCCTCTACTATATAAAATATGCCTCCTAACAGGCAAGAAAGTATTTTAATTAAGCTTTTATTATTTTAATTGTTTTACTCAACTGTCATTGGACTGATTTTTACCCTTTAGCATGACCGATGCTTCCTTTCTGGCTAAGAGAAGAGAGACAGCCCTTGACATTAAGTGTAAGGATGGCCTTTATTTGTTTAAAAAAAAAAGTTACAAAGTAAGGAAGATGACTCTGGTATTGAACAGATGGCATTGTGATCACCCATTTAATTTTTATTTTTAGATTTTAGTAGGTGTACTCTGGTTACCAGTATTTCAGTTAATGTTCATTATTAGCTTACAACTATATAGACTTCACTCTTACCCAATCTCTCTTGAATTACAAGCTGTCCTGAGAATTTCCATGAGGAATTCCAAGTTTCAGGGAACAGATGAGCTGTTTGGTTTGACACGTCAACTGCCAGCATAAAATAACCTCGCAACTTCAGAGGGAGAGGGGAGGGGTTTTTTCCGCCTCACCTGAGCAGCACGATCTCTCTTCCATGAGAGAAGTGACAGACCCCCACCGGTGACCCCTAACTGCAGAGCAGCCTGGCAGCCCCTCAGGAACACAGGCCACCAGCTGTGACAGCCAGCAGGCTCAGAGGTGCCACTCCTCCTGCCCCACCACAGTTACTATTCAGTGCCACCGGAACAGCTTCTCTCCAGTAGGAGACTGAGCTCCCAGGAGTGGGGCAGCCACCTCGCCCAGCAGTTGGGATAGAGGATTGCTTTATGCTGGAAGTAAAAAGACGATTAATTAAGTCCTTGGGGAGACAGACAACCACCAATGAATGGGGTTATGTGGAGCAAGTAGTAGGGACTGAAGTGTAACACCAGTTACCACACAAGCCATGGCCTCTTCACTTTGGAGACTTTTTAGTTTAATTTGCAAACGGAACTGCCATTCACCGTATCATGTCTACTCAAATATAGATAGAAAACCCAAGGGGTAAAATGGATTTCATTGTGGAAGGCCTTAAATTACATTATTACAGTAGAAAATACAGGAGGTAGAATATAACTGAAAGGACAAATGCAGGTTAGAGTCAAATCTATAATAGCTCCTGTAAGCTACTTAAAACATGATTTTAAAAACTAAACCCAGTATTCCAATAACTATAGAAAACAGTTAAAATAAATTGCCATGAGAGCCCTTATATCATGCTTGATACAGGGAGGTAGGATGTAAGAATCGGAAGGACACATGAGACATGACACGTATCTACAGCTCCTGTTTGCTTTACTGAGGACAGGGTTTCACAGGTCAGTCACCCTCTTCAGCTTCAGACTCCGACTCTGGAACAGAGACACCTCATCAACAGGCTGCCAGCAGCTCACACCCCTCCAGCCCCGGCTCTGCACCCCGTGTAATAAACAGCTGCTACTGGATCCACACAGATGGCACCAGCAAGCTTTTCTAGTCCTGGGGGGCACACCTCGTCTTAGCGGGGCAATTAACACCCCACCCCCCAAAACAAAGCATTACTGCACTAGGGCTCCCCAAAAGAACAAGCTCAGCTTGTGAGCTAAGCTGCTGCTCACCTTCTTCAGCATTCTTGAGCCATTCAACAAACTTTTTCATTTGCTCCAGAAAAACACTCTTTCCTTTTGCAAGATGCGCATCCTTGTACCACTTGAGGATGGGTTCTTCACTCAGAACTTCAGCTGTAAGTTGTGCGAGAGCAGCATTAACACAGCAAACCCCTGAGTACCAGCTCCTGAGAAGCCCTGACTGGCAGCTTTCACCTCCTCCCCCGAAAGCCCCACAATACATACCCCCTTCCCTGGTGTGGCTGGACATCCCCACGCTGGGGGCGGGGGGGAAAGGGGGGCTATTTTCCAATTCTGAGCAGCATTTCAGATTGGCCGCTGGGGGTTCCCAGGCACTGCACCTTCACTCCCACTAACAGTCTCGAGCGCCTCATAGCCATTTGAGATGACACCCTCTAAGGAAAGCTTCAGACAACTGCTAAGAGCAGATGCAAATTCTTTAAAGCCCAAAGTACACCACAGGAAGCGTTCAATTGGTTTTTAAGTTTTACAAGTACAATATAATCCTCAGTTTAACAAGTTTCCTTGTGTTCCTGGGGCATTTCACAGGTACACAGTGTGTTTTTCAGTTACGCCTTTTAACAGCCATTTAACAGCAAGCCTAGAGCACCCCAGAACACCTTGGTGGTCTCAGCCTCTGGTTGTTCAGTCAGCATTCAGAGAACTAAGAAGAATACGCGATCATGTTGCCTTCCCTAATTTAAAAGGGCCAAAGAGCCTTAAAAATCTCAATTTAGCTTTGATCTACCACAACTCTTAAAATCTAGTAGGCAGGCAGCATCCTTGCTTAGAGGGGTACCTCCCCAAGGACAGCCCCATCCACCTTTGCATTTTATTGCTCCACCTTTGAAAACAGAAGGTGGAAAATTCTTCAGCTCACGAAGTGCAGTGTTGTAGCACTGACCTTCCCTAAAGATCTTATCAGGACAGCAGCATTCTGCAAATACAGGCTTTAAAAAATCCAACCAAAGAACACGCCTCCCCCACAAAGCTCCAGCCCCAGAGAAGTTACCTTTATAGAAGAGCACCACTATTTTCTGGAAGGCCTTCATGAAGTGTATGTTGTCATAACAATACTCTTGAATCTTCAACAGAAGAGTCAGCTCTGACTGACCTTGGGTAGTAAAGGCAGCAAGTAGAGGGCTGTATTGCTGTAACAGGAACAACAAATTGGCACACACAGAGCACTTCACACGTACCGCCCGACTAGGCTGGTTTCACACAGTTTCCATCAACCACTGCTTAGAAATTTCCACCCCCCACCCCAGGGTGCTTCTGCAGAAGTCGTACTGCTGTGGCCTCAGCAACTTGGACTACAACACCACAGTTACAAGCGGAAGAATTCCCTGTCTAGCCCTGCCTCTGCATTAGGGGGTTTGTAGGTTTTAACTCATTTAAAAGGGAGCTGGAGACAGAGGGAAGCCCAAGCCCTACCCAATGGGTGCAGAAGTCCATGCTCCCATTACAATACCTTCAAGTGCTTAATGGCTTGCTCTGCGACCAGCTCCTCCTTTTTGTTCCATTCCACCGTGCTCATTACACTTGACCAGATTATGGCTACCACAGTCTGCTCCGAGATGTTGTTTTTCTTCATCTCCTCCTTCACGTACAAGATTATCTGCCAGTGAGAATAAGAGAGTCAGCGGACGGGCCACATATGGCACTAAGCTGAATTAAAACTTTTGTTCTAAAGGCAACCAAGAAGGTTTCAGAACCATAAACCACCCCCTTGATCATACAGCAGGATTCAGGACATTAAGGAAAGACTACGAAGCTAATACTGAAACACCCCGGGGTCCTAATTTTAATTCTGAGTGAGAGCTAGGTGGTTAAGTTCAGTATTTAATTAGGCACAGAACTTCACATTAGTATTAGATGCTACTGTACTTTGGATAATTTGAGCTAAGCTCCTACAGAAAAAAGAAAGGGGAAAAAAAAACAAACCAACCACCTACACCTTGCCTACAGACAAATACTTACATCCTTGAACGGATCTCCCCGTGACATCTGCTCCTGAAGTTCTTTCTGCAGCTCCTTCCGAGCTCCTATGCTTTGCTGGTTCCGAACATACTCGGAAAGTTCTTTCAGTCCTGCTTCAGTGAAGTACTTGGAGAAGTGTTCAACACTCTGTTTGTTGGCTGGGAAGAGTTCCTGAAAACAAAGTTTACAACAACTCTTTCGCAAAAGAAACACACGTTGAATACTTTGCTGGTAAATGCTATTTACTAAACCAGCTTATGTAGTAGATCAGTAATTTCAGAGGTACTCACCATCAGCCTGTTATCCATGTTTACTTTACGAAGACTGACAGCCACTGCATTAATATCTTTCTCGTTTATCCATGATTTGAACAGCTTGACTGCAAAAGCTGCAGAAACACCTGTGCAACAGGAATAGGAACATTACTACTGGAAACCAAACCAAAGGGAATCATAAGGCCTGAGAGCACAGGACACCTTGTGTGCCTGACTCCCGCCCAGAGCAGCTGCAGCCGTGCTCAGAGGCAGCCCAGTACAGTCTGCAGAAGCTCTGCCTGGGGATACTGCAGCCTCCGGCAAGCTGGACTTTCCTCACCACTCAGCATCATGAAGGCTTCCCTGTACGAAACTCAACTCTACTTGTGGCAATTTAGGAAGGAACCTAACGACATGACACGCCTTCTGCATCCTGCAAGGTCCCCTCTCCAAAATACAGTACTGCCTTGCTGGGCGACACTAGTGATGGCAGCCCCCAGTGTCACGCAGAGAAGTCCTGCACACAAGCTTTCTGAAAAGACTAGTTTTCTAAAGTGTTAGCAAGACCTTCCAGGTTGCGACACAGCGTGTTTTACCTTTGCTAATCCTGGAGTGAATCTATCACCAGCTGAAACTAGTGAGCTGCACGGGTGTACCGTCATCACAGTTCCCACCTACTTGTCATGGTTCTGTCCCCCACCATCCTTCCCTAAAGGAGGAGCTGGGCAACTCTTACCTTCTTTAACCAAGTTCTCATTGTAAAGACTGTTGAGAATCGATGCATTAAGCGTCCCGTTGGCTAGCAGAATACCCGTCAACATGGCCAGTTTGTTCCGCTCAGACTCAGAGAACCCTTTCAGGAACAGCAGCAACTGCAAAAGGGAGTAAGAAGGGTTGCCATAAAATTAGCATCACTCACTGGAGATTGCCTACTGCCTCCATGTTAGACACTTGTTTCAGTCAAGCTATTCGAGTAGCAGAGGCACTAGTTCACTGGTAGTCTTCACCACTAGTCATACAAGCTGGCTGTTCTACTATTAACAACTTCAGTGTTCTATTTTAATAATCCACTGCATAATATAACTCGTCTGTATAAAGTGATAAACTAGCAGAATCTGAAGGTTTATTTGTCTGCTGATAAGGACCATACCTTTTTGACTTCATCTTCAAAGCCTTTCTCCAGGTACTTGTAACGCCTGATTAGCTTGTTAAAAACCTAAAAAGATACAGTGTGTTATTTTTTTTTCCTCTAAGCTCTCATTTAATTAGGATTTAAAAAAAAAAAATAAAATCAAGTTTAGTAAAGTTGATCTGAACTCTTTAGAGCACTTTTAGCTTAGAAAAGTGCTACTCCACCTCTTCTAGTAAGCTTCTTAAAGCCATGCATTATTTTTACCTAAACTTTCAAACACATGAACAGTTCATTTTTGACCACTAAACAGTCTAAGTTAAAAATTGTACTAATTTCAGAACTAACCTGAGCAAACGCTTGCATGGTTTCTAGGTCTTCCTGTGCTGCAAATACACAGACGTTTGTGCGTGTCATGTCATCTGCCAGGGTACCACCTGGGGCTAAAGAAGGGTTTCAGAATTAGCGGTATTACTCCCCAGTGAGAGTACTGAACAGTCTCCACAGTAAGAATTCCAATACCCGTAACGTGCAACATGTTGTCCTTTCATGATGAACTGAATGACTGGATCACTGAAGACACCCCTACATTTCCATCTGCTCCACTGCTGTAGTGGAACTTTAAAAGCGGTAGCTTAAGATATGAACATTTAAATATTCTGACCCCCTACTGGTAACTGGATTGGCAATACATCTTCATTTACATATGGGTAAGTTAACATGACCACCAACTCCTCTTCCCTTAAAGAAAGCCACTAAAGCGGCTTAATTCTAGCAAGTGTCTTTTTAGGGTCTGCTGCAATAGTGCTGCTTTGTAACTGTCTTTTAAATAAGAGAGTCACAACAGGAGATGAAACATGTAGAGATGCACATTCAAAATTCAGTGCCCCAGAGATGACCTTGAAATTTGAAAGTCTTGAAAGGCACTTCAGACTTCTAGCTGCTAATTAGAAGATGCTTTTTCACCACTCCTCTTTGCTTTAATACAGGCATTTGATTGGTAGCCAGGCTGCTTCACTCACTAGGGTGAATTCAAGTCACCAACTCCAGTGCCAGAATCCCTCATCACCGACTTCTATCCCACCCTACATATCAGGGAGATCCTTTTGTTATGTATTAGTCAGAAACATGACTTAAAAGATGGAGATCAGCATCAGTGGTAAGAATATTAAAAGGTGGTAAGGCAACAGAATGCCTGTTTTTATTTTGGCTAAATATCAAAGCTAGTCTACCTAGCTACTTGTTACTGAGAGGGAGTCAAGTAAAGGACCCCTATACCACCATTAATGCAGCAATGCATTTTTCCCTTCCCCCTCAGCCTCATTCCTAGAAGGAACACTTCCTAACTGCGGTGGTTAGGACTCTTGAATGTAAACCCACAGATTGTAACAACTGATACATTAACAATTTCAAGCAGCGACGCTCCATGTGGCAGACAAGTTTACTTACTTCTACTACCAGCTCTTGTAACATCAGCAAAAGAGCCTCTTGCCAAAAGGACCACCACAGTAACTTCAATTTACATAACACTGTTTCAGTACACAGCTTTGAGATAAGCGGACACGCTTAATGAAACCATTTTGAAAGCCTTGCTTTTCAGCATTTGCTTGAGCGAGTCACCTGACATTCCTACAGCATCAGTATGAAGACCATCTGAACATGTAACTGATGCACCCTCCCAAACCAGCTGCTCCCACTGCAGAACTGCTATCCACAGACTGCCTGTGGCCCAGAATCAGGTATTTCCTCTCTTCTTTCTATGCATTTAGGTCATTTGAATTTTATTTCTGTTACATTACAGAAAATCTTCTGCAACTGCCAAATTTCTCATTTAAGTCCACCTCCCCCCCAACTATTGCGTAACAAATGCTAAAATCCAAGACAGACCTTTTCCAGTCTAGGGAGACAATATAAAAGGTCCCTTTCACAGCCTGCATTTTATATGGGTCCCTTCCATCTGACCCTTTCTCACTGAAAGTATTTAGTAGTAGGAAATGTAAAGTCTAAATCTAAAAATACCACTTTTTTTTTTTTTTACTACTTTACAACCTCATTTGGCTTTATCTACTTCTCACCTGGTCAGCGAGCATCCGTTCTCCTCTTTACACACAGCATGCACACGACTTTACAAGATCTTTTGTCATCACATTTCGCTTCCTCGGTTCCCAGTGTTTTCTGCTGACTCGACCACCCTCTCATTTCTCACTCCCCGACATCTGCTAGAGCCCACGACCTCGCTATTGCCACCAAGAAACAATTTGCAATAGCATTTCCAAGACTAAGCACATCAGATTCTTCTGTAAACAATATCACTTTCCAAAACAACAGGGCGGCGGTGCACACAGCACAGGATCACGTCAGAATCTTTCAGGGCAACTCTGTGGGCCTTGTGACCACAGACCACACACCTGACACAAGCATTCATCCATCTCACATCAGCAGAGGGAAACTTGACTTCAGAGTCAAGATCCACTCCCGATAAAAAAGAAAAACAACAAACAAAACAATGTATTTTCCTTTAAGCCAAGTTTGTAAAGTCTACACTTTGAAGTGTAGACTCCAAACTGACTCACGCAAAAGTGCAGTAAGGTATACAGAGTATTTCTACGGTAACCAGATTACTCAGTCACCAAGATGGTCAGACAGTTTACCACAGATAACTTAAACCCTGTTCTACACACTCAATGGGCTCTTTCGCCCAGTTTTTACACTGAAAGAAAAACTGAGCTTTTGTAGAGCCAAGTGAACAAAGGCTGACAGCAGCCTCACCAAAGGGACTTACCCAGCATTCCACCAGCCACCAGGATGTCAAAAAGCGTTTCTGCATAGCGGCGATAGTCAAGTTTTGCACCAGAAGCATCAAGAAACTTTGCTACTGCCTCCAAGTCAGTGCCGGTTTCACTTAAACCTTGAATAATACAGTCCTGGAACTGAGTAGGGTCAAACCTCTCTTTTTCATCTGTAAAGACAAAGCATTGAAATGAAGTTGCCAAACACAGCTCTTTCGTTTTTAAAGTTTGTCATTTTACTAAAGAAACCAAAACCAAACCCAAACTTGCACTGGCGAGCCAGAAGTTAAACAGAACTGAGATCACTCCAGTCTTCCAAGGTAACTGGTATTAACTAACACAAATAGCAATTTAACAGTGGAGCCTAAAATTAACTTAAATGGCCAATACAACAGTAAGCAGTTTTACTGGATCAGCTATTTTCTAGAACAGACCCACGAAGCTCACTGCTACCGCAGAGTTTCTTGGAAGCCAAACTACGGTCAAATGATATGGTTAAAAAGAGACAACAACGCAGAATGCTAGCATTTCATCTGCCGGACAGACTAAATCCAACTCTCTCACTTCAACAGTTTCTCAAGGTACTTTAACATTAAAATAGGTTCTGTAAGTCAAAATATACTTCTGTACAGCTTAATTACTATTTCAGTATCTACAGCATCCTTAGTGTTGTCAGTTTCAGCTGGAACACTGATACTGTATTAAACAGAAACTCTAAGAGCTGTCTCCACTTCCTCTTTAAAACACTACCAAAATACTAAATTACTCATCACACCTCTTCAATCATCAGCTCTTCTGATGGGAGTAACTGTGCACATACAGATACGCACTTGCACATCCCACACTTTGGGGTTTGTTTGTTTGGGAGGGGTGTGTGTGATGATGTTTTGGGTTCTTTTGTGTGGGGTTTCTTTTAAATTTAAATCAGATATTTTTACAGCATTAAAGGGACAATGCAACTTTTATCCAGCAGCTAACACTGAAATTTTTACTAGGTTAGATGCTCCTAAGATACATGTATTACCCTGCAACAAGCCTGTGCTGGAATTCCCCTGTAACTGAGGGGTACCACATACTTCTGCTTTCGAGCTAAACAGACTCAGCATGGTCCGAGAATGACCGTCTCTTAAGCCAAGGTTATCTAATTAAGTTCAGCTACAATTCTTACTGCCAGATAGTTTTTTATCAGTCCAGAGAACATTCTAGCACCCAGAGCCAGCCTCAAGACTTTGTGTTTAGCGTGGTCTCATATGAAAGACTTATGAGAAGACCATAAAGGCACTAGTTTGTTCGCTGACAGGAATCGACGTTTTACGAGGGCCCAGGCACCCAGCACTGACAGCAGGTACCGGCAGCGTGCGCGCTGCAGCTTACCTCTTTTTCTGGTTTTAAAACGCTGGCCTGATAGCGTCGGCTTCTGCGGCTTTTGATTATTCATAAAAGACACCCTGTAAGAAAGCAGAAAGCCACCTCAGGCCACTGACCACGGGCCCTGCCCGCCCCACCGGCCGCTGGACGGCGGCCCAGCGCTCCCCGCCGGCGGAGGGTCCCCCGCCCAGGCTCCCCTCACGGCGGCCGCTCCCGGCCCGCCCAGCGGCGAGCTGCGGCGGCGCCGCCTGACCCCGCGCCGCTCCTCCTTCCTTCTCTTCCCCGGCCTCCATTTTCCCCGCGGCACAGGCCCGACGGCGGGGAGGCGCCGGCTCCCGCCCCGGCTACCCGGCACGCACCGGGCCGCCCCAGGCGGAGGCAGGGCGTTGGCGGAACCTGCGCGGAGCCCGCGGAGGTGGCGCCCCTTGGCTTTGTTACCGCCACTCTCCGGTGCCCGTGAGGGGGAAGACGGAGAGCGAGCCCTGGCCCCCCCCATCGCCGCCTCCACCCGAGTGCGGCGCGGCCGTTACGGCCTGGCCCGGCGTGGCCTAGGGACAGCCAGCCCCATCCAGCCGCCCCCGCCCCGTCCCGTCTCCTCACCGACTTTAAGGCAGAGAGAAAACGCCCGAGCGGCCCCGGAGCGAAGACGGGCGCGAGCAGCAGCAGGGACCAGCGGCGGTGGCAGCAGGGACGAACGCTCTCCGGGCGGAACCAACGCGAGAGGAAGAGGGGAGGGCCGCACTCCGCCCCGCCCGGGGCGGACCATCCCGCTCCGCCTGAGAGGAGGCGGGAAAGAGGGCCAGGGAAAGGGTGCCGGGCGTCGTTGGGGCCGCTTGCTCCCAGCCGCCGGGAGCCGCCCGCCCTGCGCTGCGGCGTCCTCGGCACCTCAACGGTCCTGCTCGGGGCTGCACGTCTGATCCCTCTCCCCGCGAGTGCTCACGTCCGCCCCCCCACTCGCCCTCGTGATTGACCGTCACACGCAAGCAACGGCCTGCTTCCCCACCTCCCCCGCGCCAGCGGTCCGCGTGGATCAGTCCGCCGAGGGGAGCGCGGCGCCCCCTGGCGGCAGCAGGCGCCGTCCCCGCGGGTGGCGGGTGGGGGTGTCCGGTGTGGGGTCGGGGCGGCCCCTCCAGCCGGGTTTGCCCTCCGGGGAGAAGCAGATCCATAGCAAGCTAGTTTCCTGTCAAACTACTCTTTATTTGCCCGCGCCATGTGCGGAGGCCGATGGTGGCCGGCGTTGGGACCGTCGCGTTTCATCAGTTCGGCTGCCATCGCGTGCACAGCCCGTTTCCTGAGCTGCCCCAATAATGATGTCATTTGGGTGATTTTTTTGGTCGTCTTCCGAGGTAGTCATTAAATATTCAATAGCGCATTGACGGGGCGCATAAAAGCGGGAAGGCCGTGCTGTCGGGCAAAGAGCAGCGAGTAGAACCACCAGCGTGCTGGTGCAGATGCTGAGAAGGACAACCTCGGGGATACCCCGGGTGAAAACTGGGGCCCATCAACATCAGAGGGAGTTTTGCTGTTGGCTTCAGAATTTTGAGATTTCACTCCTCATCTGAGAACCATTTGTTCAGCAGAAACACGGCTTTTGAAGGGGAAAATACCAGGCAATATATTCTTTCCCATTCATCAGATTATTTACCAAGAGCTGTAAAGCTTCCTGCCAGAGTAAATTGACTGTTTTTTAGAGGGGCTGATGTATTAATTGATTAAGCTTAGAAAAATCCAACTGGTAAAACAGCTTTAGACAAAGCTTATGTCAGGCCATTTTTCCTGTTCATTTAAATACTGAGCAGCTGGCAGAAAATCTGCTAGCCCAGGCTCTAGTCTTACCTTCAAATGGATTAGATATTCCAGTTTCAGATTTGCCAAGCTGTTCCATACAATTTACTTGATGTAAATTGTACTTTCTGATCCCTCTGTATATCAGAGGGATCAGAAACACGATTACTGTGTTAAAATTATGCCCAGAATGAATGTCTGTTCTTTATTACCATCTTGATTAGACTTCATGTTAGGTGCTATACAAATATATATACACTATATACTTAAAGAACACTCCGTTCCAAAAGGTACATTTGACTGTTCTTACACTCATGCGTTCCTCCAAACAAATCTGGTTTTCAGTAACTATGAGAGCTTCTGGGTGTTTACTAGGCCTCTCTTTTTCTTATGTGGGGAAGTTATAAAAGCTCATGAGACTTTACAATTTTAACCTCGCACCTTTGTCAATACCATACCCGCTGCACGATTAGGCCCTGCATTTGCTGTTACAGGCGTAATCATTTCTGCTTTCCTCAGATCCTGATGATGACATCACTGTATAAAGATTTCATGTATTCCAGCCAGTTATCAGTTAAAAATGACTTATGTCTGACATAGAACAATATTTCTTATTTCCAGAAGTACAGGCCTTCTCTACTGCAGTTACGAGGTGGGTTCTTTCACTAGCAATTACAATACCAGGTCTCAGCCTCTCTTCAGGCTGCGGAGCAGTCTGTCTATTAGCAGACAGCATAAACAAATCCAGTCGGTGAGCGTAGGGCCTTCAAGTACTGTCTAAAAAACAAATGCTGCCAAACCCACACAGCAGCGCGTAAGCGGAGATGTCTACGAGACGGAATATAACAACACGGAACACACTCTCCATGCTGATACAGGACAGGAGGTGCAATTGCAACTCGGCTCTTTGCTCCCTAAGAGGGCAAACCACTAAACTAACCTCGGGATTGCAAGTTTCCCTCTGGACCTTACACAGCTGCCAAATTTCTACCAGGTGTAAAGTATAATGTTCCTTTGACTAAAGCTCTTGAAATGACCAGTTAGCAGGTACATGAACAGAGCGAGTCACTGTGCTTCAGGAGGGGAAAGTGGGGTCACCTGCACAACCACGACTTTTTAATTAAGGTCTTCTCCAGCCCTATTTCATCTTTATCCCAACAAACCGCTTCCTTGGCTGTTTTCTTTTCTTTTGTCTTGTCTAGCCTAGCAGAAAGGTTGTCATACCTCTCAGCTAAATTGTAATTTTTCAGAGGAAAGCGAGGAGAAGTATTGTCCTTTGGTGTTCTTATACAGTGCTCTAAGTGATTGGTATCAGCCACTCACAATCTGGGCAACACACCAATTCTGGTAATTTTTTTCCAGTAGACATTCTTTGAAAACCTTATCCTTGAAAATACCTATGTTTAGGAAAGCAAATAAGTGTTCCTTATCTGTCCATACAAGAGGTAGAAGAGATTACATTTAAAGCCTAGAAAAAAAGAATCATACCTTTTATCTGCAAAATCCTTTCGTCCAAGCAGAACTGGTTAGCTTGCATTTGATCCCGCTGTCTTATTCAATTGATTATCTTAAAGTCAGGCCATACCTCCAGTGAGGCTGCTTACCTTCCGCTGTCTGATCTTGCCTGGGCTACAGGCATTGCAAAATGGCCCAACCCAGCATTCATTTAGTTACACTGCTCTTCCAGGTTTTACTCCAGTTTTAACCTGCAAGTCGTTAAGATCAATGTTTTGTTCATTCTACAAGATGGATACACACTGGGTATGTGTTCCTATGCTTGCCATGTATGGACACACAAATGTGGAAATAAAACCACCATCCCTTCTGGAGCTAGATTGCTTGTAATTGCATCTAGAAATATAATACAATTTATCTCATTTGTACAAGATGACTCCTCTGTGCTTATGAGAGGCTCAATTACAATAAATACAGTTTCTTTAGACGAGTATGTTAGGGGCTGAATCAGTCTCACCTCCATTCCCCAAGGTCCAACCAGTAGCAAGGCTGGGAGTTTATTCTCAACAAGCAAACATGCAAACACGTGTAGAACATCTACACACATATACACAGCTGGCCACACAGATCAGCACAGACAGAAACACTCCACACTCATGGAGACACAACAGCACCGATGGCCTCATCCTGTTCCTCTCTCTGACTGATGAGCATGAGGGTCTCTCAGTAGGAAATGTATGTATATATACACACCCTAAGGACCCCTCCAGTAATTGGCCTTAGACAGTCTGTCCAGTCCTAGATCTCCCCCCTTGCTGTCACCTGTACATAAGGCCCCCCAGGGCCCACAGCCCCACTCCAACATGTTTGTTGCAACAAAATTCATTACTGCAGCAGATGAATGGCAAAGCACCAGGCTCGCCAAGTCACACGTTTTGACCTTTAAGCTCAAACACAGGTCATTCTTATTGTCAGTAGGAGCCAGATTTCATCTAGCCCATTTTCATTGCTATTTTGTCCTTGAAACAATACTGGTTATAGATCACAGTGTCACGAAAGAGCAGGGCAGTGCCTTGCAAGTTTGCTTCTATTGAAGATATATTTAAGCAAATTCCACTTAACAGCCCAATGAAATCAGAAGGAAGATTTTCACGTTAATATTTGCAAATATTTGTTCATTCATTCCGCACTCAAGGCACTGATTGCTTTAGTACTCATTCAAAAATGAGAGCATTTGTCTAAATCACAATTAAATAAAAAGACAAGAAGACAAATCACAGATTGCAAAAATCTAATTTTAAAGAAAGAAACACAAAGACATGATAGTTCCTGCTGTCAGGTCCTTGAAGTCTTTGGTATTATGAAATTGCAAAGCACATTGCCAGTTGAGCTTTTTCCATTAGCTGTAGTCTCTTATGATTTACTAATAGAAATGAACAGGAAAACTGTACCAACATAAGCTAGCAATTTCCTCATTACTTATAATATTAATTTATGTGTAAAGGAATAAAACCTTATTGTACCTCTATGGATTTTGACTAAATATGACTTATTTGAGGGTGTGTGCACATCACACTCTCTTCTGTACTATGCTAATTTAAGCCTGCACTCTCACCCTTAAAATAAATGAAAATAGTCTAGATTTATTTTATTTATTTTGTTTTTGTAAATGAGTACAGGATCTGAACTGATGCGATACCCATTGAGTATCTCCAGAGTTATTTCTTACGCTAGTGTTTTGGGTACACAATGATGTTGTCAAATGCATTCTTACTGTTAATTTTATTGCTTTGAACTATCAGATGTGAAAGTTGAATATTCATTTATACACATACCTATGTTGGCTTGGCTCGGCCATTTCCTTTTCTCCCTCTCAGACACCTTTGCACTTGCTTTTCGGCCTCCTCTCCTCATAGGGAAATGCCCCATCAAGATTCATGCAGCTGCCACTGCACCACTTTAAAACCTCCTTCCTAAAACAATGTCTGTCAGAGTGTCAGTAATGTTGTTTGGCACAGCTGAGTTAAACTGTGAGCTAACACACCTATTTTTAATGATGAACTTCTATTGTCATTGTTTCCTCTCAGCCCTGTTCCTCTCTACCTTTTCATCTCAGTCACCTGCTGCACTTTTGTTATGCATACCTGCTGATGGTTGCAATGGGCAACCCCATTTCTAAATGAATGTTTTTGATAAAAAGAGCATGAGGTTTTACAGATGTGGTGGTCTGTCCCCCTATATCTCTACGTTATCCCAGAAATCTTCACCACTGTTATGAACTTCACTCAAAGCTGGTAGTGGGAACATGTCCTACTATTTAATCCTTCCTGCCTGCAGTACATCTCCCTCACCTTGTGCCCTCTCCTTACCTACAAGTGAATGTATCAGCTATGTTCTATGTCACCATTTTGCTCAAAAGAAGTAAAATTGTGAGTAAAGCAAAGGAGAGGAGGACCAACCACTAACAATGTAGTGAATAGCAGTTACACTGCTATTATACTCCATATATAATATATTATATATATTATACTCCAGCTCTAAGAGAGGTCAAAGTTGATAGCGGTTCAGAGAGATCTAATGGTATGGAACAGGCCTGAGAGGGGCCACCAGGAAGTGAAGAGCTATTGTGGAGTGTTACTGTGGTAGTAATAATATATCAGTGTCTAGAAAACATTTGGCAGTATGTACTTTCAGAATCTCTGTTCTACTGTAATCTTGATACATTGCCCATCACTGATTTGTGTAGTGTCTAATTCTGATCTTTGAGATCTTCATGTACTAGAACAACAGAAAGAGTGGATAACAGCAGTTGTGAACCTCAAACTGGATGTAAAGTGGGAAAATGGCAGATATTTTCAAAATTGCATGCAAGTTCTTTGAAGCTCATGAGATAACTCCGGAACTATTTCAGTGTAGCATGGAACATAATTTGATTTAGAAATAAATGTATGTTTCAAAATGAGACGTCTCTTACTTGGCAGGACAATAGAACTGCTGCTTATATCTTGTCCTACAAAGACTGATAAAATATATATCTGTAAGTATTACAGTTCTTTCTTGCAGGAATGCTTTCAGTCAGTAAGTGGCTGAAGAAGTCACCTGGTTGTTTCATACTTAAGAAAGCAGTATTAATCTATATTGATGGCCCATGGCTTATAGGTTCCAGGTTTATTTTTTGGAATCTGAAAGAAAATATAAAGAAAACAACATCATTTTGCTAAGGGTAAAGAAAACTTACTGTAATTCAGAAATGCATGTTCGTTATCAGCCATTTAAATGTCATTGCACACACACAAATCCTCACTTTCTCATGTTATAAAGATCTGTGAAATGAACCAATTTACCTTTAGTCAACAGTGGCATGCTTGTTTGAACAGGTAATTAAACTCATCACCATAGCACAGGTGAGCTCAGCCTGAAAGGCTCAGATTAGAGGAACTGACATTAAGAGGTTTCATTATGCAACATGGTTTAATGAGACTGCATTAAATCATGGAGGCCACAATGTTTGCAAGGAAATCCTGCATTTCTGAGGGCATTCCTGGAGATAGAATATCAGCTCCTGATGACTGGATAACAACTTCACCTTTATTTAAATTCTAAGTTGTTACCAAGTGTTTGCACAACACCTAGCCCACAAAGGTTCTTGATCTTATGACTTCTGTTAATATGAAAAATTCTATCACTGTGAAAGACTTGACCATTGGATATCCTGCACAGAAGGAAACAGACGTAGATGGATGTGGAGTTCACAGCCCCAGCCTCCAGGCAGGTTGAGGTCAGGGGGTCTCTAGCTGGCTGCTGTTGGGAGAGGGGCCTGCAGGTTCACCTAACCCAACTGGTGTCACTTTTCATAGAGAAATTTTCAGCCTGGGGTACAACAGAGTTGTTCAAACCCAGGTTCACAGGGCTTTTTAAGTTGAAAGCTTTAATTAATGGACTTTGTCACAGTTTGGTCTGGTGTTTCCTATTTTCCAGGCCCTTAAACCATTTGTTAGTTTAACTGACTATGGATTGAGGGGAGAATAGCTGCTAAACTCTTGCTGTTTATCTGTTTGATAATTGCTCCTCTGCTTTACTCCTTTAATTTTTATGTTCCTTTTTTCCCTTTTTCTCTTCAACTTATAAAAACAGAAGTTTTGGGCAAGTGACAGTGTATTAAGCTACTCCAGATATATCTACTTTTACAGTGCCAAAAGGACAAATACAGTGGACCACCTGTTTTAGTGGCTAAAGCTATTAAATCAGAAAACAATGTCATCATTCCCATCTTGTCCTCCTTTCTGAAGAAGCTCTTGCGTGATCATTGTTGGCTAGGACAGATAGGGGGAGGGAAGTTGGCTCCTGCCTCATAGTCCTACAAAAATAAGTACTCTCCAGCAGGCTACTGCTCTGTCCTGCCAACCCCTTCTAGTGAGGGAAGCACAAGATACAAGAGGAGCAGATTGAAAGCATTACTCTGGAAAGACAGACACAGAAAACTGCAAGGGTGAGTGTACATTTTCTTGGCATTCTCATTTTGAAGAAAGCAGAGGCAAAGCACACAGATGGTCATACAAATAACTTCAGTGAGTGGGGGGGAAATCCCAATAGACGGGCACAGTCCTCCAGTTGTGGGTACCTATTCCATCTGTGTGGGAGGGAAGTTAGAAGATAGTGGTATGTCAAAACCAGCCAAAGTTGGCACTGTGTTGCACTTCCAGAGTGGGGAGCTGCACTGCTCTCAAATCTACACATCAAATCTACAAAGTAATTACAAAGCCTGAGATAGGCAGAAAATGGGAATCTTGCACTTTTGTCAAAAAAAAAAAAAAGGAAGAAGATTTGGGTATCTCGAGTCCGTTGTCCTTCTTAGGCCCTGTCATTTCAGTGTTTGCTGAATGTCTCTTCATTCCAGAAAATAAAGAAGAGAGAGCATGACCTGAAGGTCGGGGTGGAGGGGTCTCATAAACCTAGCTGGAAATGGATTGTACAGTGAGAAGAATCATCGCTAGGCCTCTGTTTTTTTATAAAAATCAAGGATTTCTTCACTCTAGCAGCTCTAGGAAAACTTTTCAGATCATCCACAGAAAATGAGTTTTTATGAAGTAACTGGGACCTAGACAATTTAGCCTTTACAGTGAATATCTTAAATTTGCACCCTTAGATTCTGTGGATGTCACTGTCAATGGTGATGCTTGCATGGAAACATAAATCTAAGTTTTTTTTATTTGGGAGTGCTCTTGTGTACCCAGCCTGTGTTCTTACTCAATGCTGTGACAACATATGGATGCTTATCAGCCCATATTTCCATCTCCCTGGTTTCCAAGGAAGAAAAGAAGGAAACTGGGTTCCCTTCACGTGGTTCAAGGTGAAATCAGTCTAGACCAGGAGGAGGGAGCACACCTACTCTGTGTCTAGACAGAGTCATAATTCCTAAAAGGGATGCAAATAAAGGGATACTAAAGACAAAGGCAGACTATAATCTGAAAAGTACTATCAAGGGCTTTTAGATTAAAGGAGATATGTAAATTGGAATTGTTACCACTGAAGAAAGAGCACAGGTTCCTCAGTTCTGGACTGTCAGTTCATGTTATTCTGTCAACATAGCTGAGCAAAGCGCCACTGATTAAATAAACTGCAAAGCTCTGCTAATTGTGTTGAAGAAAAGAGATTTGGCTCACTGATCAGTCTATGTGCACAGAACTGAGGAGATGGCTAGCTCACGAAAGAAACAAAACCAACCTTACCATCTCAGTAAAGACATCATCACAGGCCATGCGAATCCGCTTGACAGTCAAAGGGCTGTTCAGTGTGAAGTCCAGGGGCAGTCCTCTTTCCTTCCGTGCAGCAGCCACCGCATCTCGTATTGCAAAGAGCACTGAGCTGCCCAAGAAGAATCCAGCCTCACCCATGCCCTGACAGAGGAAAGAGGCAGCTGGAGAGATTGGCCTTAGAAACTGGCAGCAGAGACTTAAATCAGCACATCTCCACTGTAGTTATCTAAAGTACACTGAATCACACCAGCTCAGTATTTGGTCAAGTCTAGCGTAGTTGGATTCAACAATTTTCTTTGGATCTCCGAGAACTTTCAAATCAGAAAAACATCCAAGGCCCAGGTTTTGGACGATGGGGATCATTTTAAAATTCACAAGACAGCTATACTATCAAAAGAGCTTCCTGCTTGAACCTCAGTGCTCACATTATAAAGGCATGAAATAATTCATGACTTCTCACATAAACTACCTTTTCTATATCCAAATGGAATTAATTCTACATGATGAAACAGGAAAGACAGACACCCACCCTCACCACCCCCTTAGCCCCTTTTGCATGGATAAAGTTTGTGCTGTCTAATTGTGATAAGAAATGTGCCCTTTGTCTCTATCTATTTTTTTCATGTGGAAGAGTTTGCTTACTCATTTGCACTATGTAAGGCCATAAGAATAAGGAGTAGATTTTCTTCTGGAAATTCCCATTCTCTTGGGTACTTGTTTTGGCTGGGATAGAATTAATTCATAGTATCTAGAATGAGGCTGTGTGTTTGGATTTGTGCTGAAAACAGTGTTGATAATGCAGGGATGTTTTAGTTACTGCTGAGCAGCGCTTACACAGCATCAAGGCATTTTCTGCCTCTCAGACTGCCCTGCTAGCGAGTAGGCTGGGGAGGCACAAGGAGTTGGGAGGGGACACAGCTCAGACAGCTGACCCCAGCTGACCAAAGGGACATTCCGTACCATATGACATCATGAAGACGAAGACGAAGAAGAGGGAAGTAGGGGGACATTTGAAGTTATGGTGTTTGTCTTCTCAAGTAACCGTTACATGTGATGCAGCCCTGCTTTCCTGGAGGTGGCTAAATGTCTGCCTGCTAATGGGAAGTAGTGAATAAATTCCATTCCTTATTTTGCTTTGCTTGCACATGCAGCTTTTACTTTACTAAACTGCCTTTATCTCAACCATGAGTTTTCTCACTTTTACCCTTCCAATTATCTTCCCCATCCCACCAGGGGCAAGTGAGTGAGTAGCTGTGTGGGGATGAGCTGCATATTGGGGTTGGACCAGGACACTTTGTCATACCTGCTTTAGATTTGAGGCTGGAAGAGTGGGCATTCCTGTCCTTTAGTAGCTGAAGGCCTACACTCCCCTTTAATTCTCATTTTGAGGTGCTTTTTAAAATTTTTATTTTCTTTTAGTCTATGAACAGTGCTCAATTCTAGTATGGGGTGCCTTCTCAGAAGATGATGTACCCTTAAAACAGAAATAATGGTGCTCTGCCATGGTTAATGGAAGAACTGGGTTCTATTCCCCTACTTATCATAGGCTTCCTGTGAGATTCTAAAAGGTCACTTATCTCGTGTCATGACTTCTCTGCCTTAAAAAGGATTATAATATTTCCTTCTTCCATCCTTTCTCCTGTCTAGGAAGTTTAAGCTCTTCAGGATGGACTCTTGATGTATAGCACAACATGTAGGTACAAAAAAGTTTCAATTTTGATTAGGGTTTCTAAGTGCTACTGTAATACCAATAAGTCATAGGAAGAAAATTAGTCCAAAAACTCAGAACATTGGTGTTTCACTATTTAAGTACCATTTATTCCATGGCAGAAACTGGAATTATTTTTTTTGGGGGGGGGGGAAGTCTACCATACCCTACATTCGCTTACAATTTTGCAGCAGAATCACCTGGTATGCTTACAAATAGTAAGTTTGGCAAGTTTACCTTGGAAGAATAGATAGCAATTGAGTTGCGTGAATTTGGCAGTAAATAGACATGGATCTGCTCAGGAATGTCACAGATGGCAGGGATCTTATATGTATCTGGGCCAAGAGTGAGCTGCTCTCCTTCTGGGGAGAAGTAGATTTCTTCTAAGGTATAAAGACCAACTCCCTGAATGAAGGCCCCTTCAATCTGAGCAAAGAAAAAAAGGTAAACTTTTACATTTCATTCAGTCATTTTAAAATACAAAATCATATATACAATTGGACTTACTTTCTAAGATTACACATAAACTGGCATCTTTCCTTGCAAAAGTAGAAATTAGCCAACATAGACTAAAATAGGACCAAGCTGTCCTCATTTGACTTATACAAGTATTTTCATTGGCTCAAGTTCTACTCTTCCTTATTCCTGGCTAAATTCACTGTAACTTGTACCACTACCTCTGATTCACTTTGGCAAAATTAAGAGTTGAGTCAAATCCACTGACTTCAAGCTTATTGCCCACAGGACCTCCAGTGAGGAGATATTTGCCCAGGGACTATGACATAAATAGCCTGCTCAATCTGTTATTTGCTTAAAAAGATTTGCAGACAACCAATGAAATTTCTTTTAGAGAAAAACATCTCAGACACAAATAGCTGATAGGTTGTAAGAGGCCAGCCTAACATAGGAAAGAACAACTGCTGAGTAGACACCTGGACTATGACAGTGGTGACGTAAACACTGGTGCAAGGTGAGCATAGAATTGAACTGCTAAGAAAGAATGATTTGACAAATTTGGCAGTTCTTGAACGTGCAACAGAAACGTAATCTTTTAGGCTAAGGACAAACACTTGAGGATGAGCCTGTAATAGGATAAATAAGCAGGATAAGAAAAGCTTTTAAATTTAGGTCATATTTTTGGGAACATTTCCTTTGATTCTGAAAGGAAATGACAAATATTTTTTACACTATGAGTTCACCACCACTTTCTTACTTGCAAACTATTAGTGAGTAACACCACTTTTGTCACTATTCAATTTGTATGTAGGTATAGGTTGTTGAATTCATAATAGAAACCTATGGATATAACAGATCTTTAAAGAAAGGTCTGTTCCATGTCAATAGCTTTTTCCATTACATTTGAATTTCTTATCAAACAGTGATAAGTCAACAGTACTCTGCAGCTGGTTAAGATTTAGCCTTCAGTCAGTAATTCTGGGGTAGAGTAAATTGAACAGGAAAAAGTCATAAAGAGATTCAGGGTACTAATCCTGCAAGACATTTACAAAATCTGTTGGATCTTCTTTTCTCATCACTTCTCAGTAGATGAACAAGAAGTAGAAAAATTAAGCTAGTATTATTTATAGCTGCAAATAAAACCAAATACTAGTACATTGTCACTCCATCATGCTTGAGTGTTAATGGTTAGTGTCTCGTAGGCTTTGGTGGCTATTAAATTGAACAATAACAGCAATCATTTAGTCACAAAGGGGGATGTTCACTAACATCTAATATAAAGCAAAACTATGGAAGTTCATACCTGTCCTATATCTATAGCTGGATTTATGCTAAAACAGGCATCCATGACAATGTCTGTTCTGATGTTCTGTCAAACAAATAAAAGGTGTTATAATGTTATATTTAAAATACACAACAACAAAGGGATCCTAAATAATATATAGTCTAACCCATGAAAGATGTATCATCACAAATATTACAAATTTATTCTGAAATAGGAAAGCTACTTGAGATGGGCTGTGTTGATGGAGAGTTCGTCTAGATAATGCATTTTTGGTGGTTGTCTGAAACTTGGAACATGATGTGCACGTCCCATAAGTAACAGGATGATCATGAATTCAAGAATGGCTTTGTTGCGTGTTCTCCTATAGAATCTGAATTGCTTGAAGTGATATTTTGCCACTTTCTATGCTTTGTTATGAGTGCAGAAGCACAGTCACCTGCATGGAAGTTCAGGGAGGGGAGAGGGAAGGACAAGGTCCAGTGGCTTCTCCTCCTAAATCCCAGCTTGGTGGGTTCACAGACCTCAGTGATTTTGGAGTCTCGCTCCACATGGGCTACTAGATATCTGCCAGTCATTGGAGCCAAATGTGCTTGCTCAGTAGCCAGAAGACCTTGGATTGGTCTCCATGCAATGTTGCTGAGAGCTATTCCTGTGCTAAATCTCCTTTTGCAACAAGTCATGTTATGTGAACGTGGCTTCACCTGTTTTAAATGTAACTCTCTTAAAAAGGGGACTGTAACTAATGATATGGTCTTGTTGAAGACCTGTAGGGAGACGTTCAGAAGGTCTAATTGAATTTCAAAGCCACCATATATGATAGAAACATTAAATCTTCTTTATTTTCTACTGTTCTCATAGTGTTTCTTATTCTTATGGTTAACATTAGACTTCTATCACAAGAACAGGACAAACAAATGATATTGTAAAGGGCACTATAGCCGTTAATTGTTCTGCTGGTGTTTTGTTGAGTACATCTAACAAACTATGTCTTTGTTCGTAGTCAAAAGAAAAAAAAGAAAAAAATTGTTGTGTGAATGTAATGATGGTGGGAAATTCACCCAACACTACTTCCAGTTCATTGTATTTTTCGACATCACCTTGTGGGCTCCTGTCAAACAGTCAATTTCTACTTCAGAACATGCAACTCCAAAGAGAAAACATGGGAACGCATGGCCTTTCTTTGTGTCCCAGTCCATGTTTGTAACATAACCTCTGGAGGAAGTAAGAACATCCCTCAGATAGATGAATTTGATCAAGATACCCACCCCTACCCTGAAAAGTTATCCTTGTCCTCACTGTTGAGACCCCTACAAGAATCATATAACATGATATATCATACACTCTCTAAGCTAACTATTTT
The DNA here is from genome assembly GCF_964106895.1 of Numenius arquata. NCBI lineage: Eukaryota > Metazoa > Chordata > Aves > Charadriiformes > Scolopacidae > Numenius > Numenius arquata. Next base: position 30,929,430 of record NC_133578.1, read on the forward strand.
CATAGGGTCTCTGTAGTCAAAGGGTAGCACCACTGATATGTTGTGTGGGATGGTTTGGGAGGATAGGAGAGTTGCAGACCGTGATGGCTGTGGAACAAAATTGCTTGTGGGCCTCCTGTGTCCTACTGTAGTTGACCTTAGAGAAGACTCTGTGCATCAACTATTAAACTAGCCAGCCAAGGATATCAAGTGTTTCTGAAATCAATGTGCATTGAAGAGAATTCCTCTTGTCTAAACACTGCAGTCTCTGGTCCTGGCAACTTCCTAATCATTTGTGTGCTGCATCTGATATGGCCTTGAGAAGGCTGAATGGGGACATTTTTATCCTTCCTGCAACTTTCTGACAAAGTAGCATCTCCGATGACAAGAAATTAAAAAAGACTAATGGTTTTCCTTACCTGAAATAGCCAGTAGCTGAAAGACTGATGCTCCGCTTGTGAGCCTCACTGATCTGCAAAAGGTGTACTCATTATTAAAGAGAGAAAATTAAAAATTCTTTATCTCATATTTAAAGAAAAAGCAAAACTTTAAAAAACTATTTTAAAGAAAAAGGAGCTCTGAGTAAAAACTTTACATTCCCTTGTGCTCTGAATGAGTCTTTAGGAATAGACATATTGCAAAAACTCTAAAGTTGGCCAGATTTATCAGGACATTATGTTGCACCACTTGCTTTTACAGTTTCCTCTGTTTCTCTCCTCCAGTTTACCTCACACAGGGAGGGCCCTTCCTCCATCCAGAAGAATGACAGCTTTCACTGTACACTGATGGGTTAATCATAATCAAATAGTAAGAAACAGAGAGAGACATTTACCCAGTCTTCCCATTTGCCATTAGGATTGTCTCTTCATATGGGGTCCAGATGCTTCCAAAGGATTTGGCAAGCATCCTAGGGAGGAAGAAAGTTGGGCATCATTGACCAACCTGCAAACCCAAATTTATCTGCTGATTTCAAAGCAATACAAGTTCTTTCTTGGTGAAGTCAGTTTGTTAAATTCACTCTGAGGGCCATAACTGTTCATTTACCTACAGTTTTCTCTGTAGGTAACTGCCAGCTACAAAGAAGCACTTTGCAAAGAGTGGCATTGGCATCTGCTCTAATGTAACTAAAGTCTTCACATACCAGGCTATCACTGAAATCATCTAGAAAAAGAAGATAAAGGACCATCCTTGGATGAGTTTAAGAGTCGCTTAGATGTGGTGTTGGGGGATATGGTGTAGGGGAGAACTTTGTAGAGTAGGGTAGATGGTTGGACTCGATGATCCCAAGGGTCTTTTCCAACCTAGATGATTCTATGATTCTATGACCTGTCTTTCCTATTCGGATTTACTAGATAGAAAACCACTGGCTTGAATGTTTTACTACAAATTAAATGAAAGCAGAATTGGTCCCAAAACATTCAAGTGGATAAAGGTGTTTGATTATTAAAAAAAGTACCTGAAATAAAACTTATGCCTGATTTTCCTTTAAATTGTGTTTAAATACAGAATAAAGTTAAGATCCATAAATTTATCTAGCAGCGATCTAAAAAAACCATCTAATTTGTAAATCTTATACAGTAGAGCCAAAAAAAAGTGACCCTTTTTAACAGTGTTATGTAGTTTGCCTTGCTTTCAACTATGCATATAAAAAAAACTAGCAAGAGAGATTTGGAGATAGAAGAACTCAAAGCTGCTCAAAACAAAACCAAAACTATGAATCCTCAGAGAGATATTAATTATTCAGCAGAACCACTGATTATGTGAAAAAATGGTAATAAGTCTAACCTGGACAGCTCTTGCATTGATTTCTGTTCCGACTGATCCTGCTGTGTATTTGCCGTTGGGTACAGTTGTGCTTGTTTCACAGAAGTGTATATATGACAATGATATCTTCAATTCATGACTGGCAATCTGTAACAAAAGTAAACAAAAAGATATTCAGTCCCACTTGGAGATGTAATCTCAAGTCAGGAATTCATCCTGCCATTCATCTCTCTTTATATATACACACACAGATAAATGACCTAATTCAACATTAATACTATGATTAGTACAAAGACAGAAGTCTTCCTTAGCAATTATTCTGTAAAACAAATATTATATAAATAATTTCAGACAATAGAAGATAAGATAAAACCTTTTTCCTCACACCTCCTGAGTTGAAGGACCAGGCAAAAACAGGAGCTATGAGAATGAAAAATCAACCACTGTACAAGAAGATCAGGTTCGAGACCATCTAAGGAACCTGAAGGTACCTAAATCCATGCGACCTGATGAAATCCATCCACAGGTCCTGAGGGAGCTGGCAGATGAAGTTGCTAAGCCACTTTCCATTGTATTTGAAAAGTTGTGGCAGTCTGGTGAAGTTCCCACTGACTGGAAAAGGGGAAACATAACCCCCATTTTCAAAAAGGGAAAAAAGGAAGACCCAGGGAACTACAGGCCAGTCAGTCTCACCTCTGTGCCTGGGAAGATCATGGAGCAGATCCTCCTGGAACCTCTGCTAAGGCACGTGGGAAATAAGGAAGTGATTGGTGACTATCTATCTATCTCGTTTGAAATGACTTGGTTAGTTTGTGTTCCCACTTTATTGTGTTTCACAGTGTTCTAATATTCAGATGTTCATTCAGCTCATTTGAAGGAGTGGCCTGATTTTAGCTTCAAAATTACTTTTTTGGCACATAGTTTTGTTTATCACTATTTACAGAAATGCATAAAATTAACTGATATTATAACTAGTGTTGGATACACTACAAAGTTAAATTTTCAGCACTTTAAATCCCTCTGAAAAGAGCCATTGAGTCTGTGCCTTAGCTATCCTGATAACAGTGATGTTACCACAAAGATGTTAATCTCCTTTCCAGGTCTGGAAAGATCACTTTGATTATAGCTTATATTTTTCCTAAGTTTTGTCTTCGTCAGTAACTCAGAAGCAACAACCCAGTATTAAACTTAGCTTTCTTACGTCTAAAGAATTTGCCTATTGCACTTTCTTTTAGCTCAGTTATCTTTCTTGCTGTATTTTGTTTACCCTCAGATGCTAACTCACCCACCTGTAACATCTTTGTGTGAATTCCTTGTCCCAGTTCAATTCCACCATGAGTGACTAGCACAGACCCATCTATATAGATATGGATGAGAGCTCCAGCCTAGAGAAAAGCCACAGAAACTTGGTAATTTTCTTACTGCACTGAACAAAGGTGCATAAGAAAAAGAGGAAGGCAAAGACAGAGTTAATTCACAAGACTCAGTGTATTACTAAAAGGGAGCAGAAATTCTTCAGCAATCTGAAAATAACAAATTTCACTGCTCTAAGACAGGACAGAGCTAGTAGTTATTCACAGGAGTTCTGCAGGGATCACAGTATTTATTTCAAATAACAAAAAAGCATGTTTTTCTTCTTGTGAAATTGGGTGAATTAAGAACATGCTGGCTCTAGTTATAATGTTTGTGTAGCCCCAGATACTGTTCCCGCCTCATACACAATAAGAGGAGGACAGAGCAGAATTTGAACCTGGAATCAAAGGCATTTTGGACAGATGGCAGGTATCTCCTACTATGAACATCTACAGAACTTTTATTTTAGAACAAACAATAGCAGAGTTGTACTCCTGTTTTTCTGAATCTGAGAGATTAGTCCTAGACCCTTTTGTTTGCATGTATCCATAAAGGGCAATAATAAACTGATGTTCATAGTATATAATTCTGATGGCGCAATGACACAACCGCTTTTCCGTTCTCTCTCATAGGCTGTCCAGAGGATGGCTTAGAACCTGATTCACTGTCTGTTCATATTTTGGTGCAGCCCTGTGTTAATAAATAGCTATCTTAAACAGGGGAAATGCAAGAAGCAGAGAGGAATGGAAATGATGAACTCTCATTCGTGGTAAAATTGGAAACAAATAACTTCCCAAGGAATGGTGATGAAGGAAATCAATCCCATACAAGTCTTCCACTCCTATGAAGGAACAAGTGGATATGAAAAGGAACTAGAAATTCTGTAAAGAGACATTTCACTGTAGCGTGCAATCAGCTACCGACACTCAGAGAGGAAACAGCAGAGCCTGAGAAGTGTTGTGAAATACAGTGCCTCCAGGACTCAGTGCCTCTTTTTATTTGTTATTAATTCTACATTGAGAAATAAGGGTCATGTGGTCTCTTTGGTGCCAATTTGTGAAGTCTGCAATCAGATAACATTTTGCTGAGGTAAGATAGAGTCTTAGCTGACAGAGATAAGATTAAACTCCAAGATTTAGATTTAGATTCTGCAAATGCAACGACTGAGCTTTATTTTTAAGGTTTTGGTGAAATGTAACCATTGTTTATGCCTTTCTTTTGACCTTTTGTATCAGATGAATAGTGACCCGTAGATGCGGTGTTTCTTTACCATGCAAATATTGTTGGATGAAATATATTAATGTCTCTCTGAGCTCTTAATCTACAAACTTGTGCAGAAACAATCAAGAGAGGGAATGAACAACTAACATATGAACCATGTGGATTTCCTTTTTCATGCATTGTACCCTGATAAAAAAATAAAAATGTTTGTTCATTTAGCCTGAAACTCACTTGAAAGAATTTTTGGTTCAAGGCATGAATTAAAAAAAAAAAAGCTGGAAAATTTTCCCAGAAATACCACTATCTTGAGCCACTAAAAAATCCAGTTGCAGAGCTTAACCTATCATATAAATGGGACTATCTGAACTATAGGAGTGATAATTTTTCTCACTATGGACCAGATTATGGAAGGTTCTGAGTTCCACATTTTTACATTTAGCTTTATGCTGGCTAAAGATAGCATGTTGGGAATTAGAAATTAACATTTTTGTGAGGTGAATAATCATAGAATCATAGAATGGTTTGGGTTGGGAGGCACCTTCAACACAAGGGAAGATCATCTAGTTCAGCCAAGGGAAGTTCATCTAGTTCAATCTCTCCTGCAATGACCACGGGCATCTTTCACTAGATCAGGTTGCTCAAAGCCCCATTTCATACTGAGTAAGCATTTATAAAGATATCAGCCAGATACAGTGATATTCTTTCTAAAAGAAAGTATATCTCAGTGGATGATATTTTATGCTAGTCCAGCATGTTGGAATTCTTTTCTCTTTCTCTTTCCTTCCTGCCTGTAGAGATTATGCTTCCTGTAGTTTTGGAGAGAAAAGTAGAGATCTTGGATCGTGAAAGCACTATTTCAAAGAGGTCACCTGATGAAAATAAGTTGCATTAAATCCAACAGAAAACTGCATGGGAATGATGGCAATCCCTTTCTTTTTCCAATAATTTTTCATGTTAAATTCTTCCACCATTGCTTTTCTGCTGTAGTAGTCAGACTTGTCCAGACATTCTTCCCAACATTTCCACAGATTCTCTGCATCAAACTCTTCTTTGAAGGATGTTAGATTAACTCCTTTGTACATGTTTATTTCCCTAACCTAAACAGAAAACAAATCTACACAGTGCTGAAAATAAACATTGCCTTATAATATATTGACATATTATATGCAATATAATGACATATAGAGTGATGTAATGAAATAATACTTATCTATAATAAACATAATGTCGTTTCCCTTTCTCGAAGGAAATCACTGCTCAAATAGCCTGATTTTTTTTCTCATGTCAAATGTCTGTGAACTTAAGTGGTGTCAGCGGGATTGTTCACAGGGACTACTCAACGCAAAGAAGGTTGGTAAACTCAAATTGTAAATAAGACTAGAGAAAAAACACAGAACAACATGGTGAGAAGCTCAAAAGCGGTGAAAGAAGAGTAGAATGGATACCTGGTAAATCTCAAGCAGTGAGAGAACACTTGTGACATGTAAGGAAACTGCTTACAGCAGCTCTGAGCAAGGCACTAAGGTGACATGAGGAAGTCAGTCAAAAGTGTGGAGCAAAGCTTGGGGTTGGGGACAGCAGATGGATAAGTGAAACCAGAAGTTAAAGCTAAAAAACTGTTTCACCTTTGGAGATATGTCTGAAAAGCTTTCCTGAAATGCGGTAAAGGACAGCAAGTAAATGGGAAAGGGAAAAGATTAAAAGAAATAGGGAAAAGACATGATGGTTGGCATCCAAGGAAGGTAAAATGATTTATAAACCATAGTTTGTATATACAAGAGGTTGGTACATGCAAAAGAGGAAAAGCTTACACTCTCAAGGCAGTGTGTAAGGAAGATCGTGAAGGTTGGAGAGGAAATGGTGACAACTAAAACTGTTGGGAAACCCTCTCTGAAGACTGGGAAGAAGCCAGAAGTGTCAACCTGGTAACTGAGATGATGGGAGCCAGCTAACTAAACTGTTGATAGATGGATGGACACAAAAGATGGAAAGTCCAGTTCTGAGAGGCTGAGATGCAGTTGACAACTGAACATACACAAAGTGATCTCAAACCGGTCACACAGTACTAGAGATTATACTGTTTTGACTGAAGCTGGTCATATGAATCACAGTCATCAAATGTTTTGCAACAGATCCTGGGCCAGTTTTCTCCACTCTTATCTGTATTGTATCAAATATTATTCCATGGAAGCATAGGTGCTGAATAAAGTACTATTCAGCCCAAGTAAAGTTAGTAGATCTGGTTCTACAAGAACTGGCATAAGCACAAGGAGCTTCTGACAGTCTAGGTCCTAGAATTCTCTTATTATTCTCTTATTATCTCTTATTATCCCAGGTTTTATTTGGCAGTCTTAGTTCTTTTACCTTCTCATGTGGTAGGCCAGTCTGAGTTGCCACAGCCACAATACAGGTCTCCACAAACAGGCCTGCTTGGGGAAACCCAAATCCTTGGAAGGCAGTATTAGAAGGCAAATTAGTCTTGCAGGCATGGCCCCTGACTCGGAGATTTGGGATACTATATGCATTGTCCACTTTCAACACAATGTACTCAATCACCTGTAATAAGAGATTATAGTTGTTAAAATGGATAAATTTCCTTTAAAAAGGCAGTGAAACCCGTGAAAGATGCTCAAAAGACCAATGAGATGAAATTGTTCTAAGGGGGAGTAGAACTATACTCAGGAGGCCTGTTTTGCTGTTTTTTACACCAGTGTAAGTAAAGAAACTGCATTTAAATCAGAGAAAGTACATTTAACTCATAGGAATTACAACAGCATAAAGAAGCATTACTGAGGGAAAAATCAGACCTTCAGTTTTGGGAAAGTGAAGGAATAACTTTATGATAATAGGGTACCTAATAAAACTTGTCTCTCTGTCTTCACTGAACTTTTAAATCTGAATTGTCCAATATCACCTGACAGGAAATATTATACCTTCTTAATGATATTCTGTAAATGACATCTGCACCACAGATTTTTTATTTTACACTTTTTTACCTTAGGCAGATGAGAGTTATACTTAACAGGAATAGACATATTCTTAAGAGAAATAAATTGTGACAAAGAACTGTTATTTTCTTTTTGTGGCCAGTTCAGTCAGTGTAAGTGGTATCAGTGAAAAAGGACTTACCAACTCAGATTCATCTTTTGTACAGCCACCATTTATATAGCACTGAAAATCTGTGGCTATGATTCTACCATCGTTCATGAATCCAACCTGTAATATAGCAACCGATGCATTAGTGGTCTTTTCTCTCATTTATTTCAAACTTCTCTTTAGAAATAAGCTAACCAGTTAACAGATACCCCCTGAGGTTCAGACTACAGAACACAATGGGATTTATTCCACTGAATTGGAAAAATTACCTGCATGGTTTTCTTTCTATAGGGTGGTATCAGTTTGGATCTCAGTATGCAAACCAAGAGCAAAATACATATAAAACCCACAAATCATCAGAATACCTCAGCTGCCCACAAAGATATTCTCCCATGTAGGCATTTTTACTCACACAGAAACTGAAAAGCTTGTTCACCACTGTATGCTGTATGAACAGAGACCAGAAAGAGGATGACAAGATCACTAAATAAAATATTGACTATTGTTATGCTTACTCTACTTTCTGAAGTATTCCTTTTGTAATCATCTTTCATCCTGATAATTTCGTCACCTAGACAACATAGCAACATGAACCAATGATGCATATATTTTACAGAGTATGTGTTCGGAAATATCCACCAAATTTGATTTAATTCTAGGTCTGGTTCCTTCCTCTTCAACCTTTTTTTTTTAAAAAAAAGTCCTATATGGTTTTGTATTTTTAATAGTTTATATAATAATATTTAAAGGGGAAAATTCATAGAAAACTGTAAAATACGTGGAGACCGACTTGTTAAATGATGTAAACCAATGCAGCTCCATCAGGATTAAGGACAAGAAAATAAGAGGTACTGAATACTATTGCTGGCTAAATCCTGCATAGCTGCATGGATAGGATAAGAGATGGGAATGTTTTTTGCTTAATGTAGTTAAGCAATTCATGCAGTTTTTGCAGTTATTGCATCTATGTAAAAGGAAGGTTAGGGTTGGGATAAGAGTTAGGATTTGAGAGATCAAGATCAACATTCCTTCTCCTTCAAAATTGTAACCATTATCCAAACTTTAGTGAAAAAAAGGGAAGTTGTAACTATATCAAAACAAAATATGAACCATAAGTCTGTAGGGGCTTATTGAAAATTCAGTAAGAAGAATAATTCCTCCATGTTTTTTTCTCCAAAAGCAAAACCTTAGTCATAATTAAAATCCCTATCCTAGCTTCAAGGTAGCTAATTAATGAATAATGGCACCAGAATTTATATGATTAATTAATTGTTTCTTCTGCTTTAAATCCATACTTAAATATTTAGCTCCATGTAAGACTGGACAGCAGGAAACTCCCCCAAGCCTAGTCCTACCTCTAACCCCCATCATAAGACACTCAGACAACCACCAGCTCAAACCAAAGGAAACAAGCTTTTGCCGCGATCAGTAGCTTTAGGACTCATAGACAGTTCAGCAAAAAACCAAAATCTTGATGTCTATTTTTGTCTTCCCTAGCAGTAGCCATAATCGCAGAGATTATCTCAGAGTGGTAGCAAACATCTTTGCCCTTGTTTTCTTCACTTTGTTTCTAACTTTAACGCTAACATCCATGATATCCATGTAACAAGAAGATCCATGAAAACTGAATTTAAGCCTTTTCCTTTTCTAAAAGCAAGGCTTATCAGAATTTTGAAGTTCATAGTGATTCAGCAAAAATGATCTTCCATTCCTTCTTTTCCTTATCTCTACCTATATCTGCAAGCTAAATCCTAGTATTAATAATGCCACTGTTATCAATATCCACTAAGAAATTAAACTGAACTTTAAGTTCTGAACTTTTAGTTTAAGTTCGTCACTTAAAACATCACTATCACCTCAGACTAAGGACAAAACTGGTTATATTAGGCCTATCTTCAAATGTGTCAGGTAACACCTATATGAAATACTCTGGCCTGGAAGTTTTGGGTGACTGATATACACATATGCAGTATATGCAATTACTCAGACCTGTGACCCCTGCAGGACTGAGAAATAGACCAAAATTCTCCTTCCATTTTTTTCTGTAGCCACAGTTCTAATGATATTCCTAGTATCAAATATATATAGATGACATATATATGCTGTATCAGCTCTTCACTAAGCTAGCCCACATCTGAAGTCCATACAAGGGTAGTTAATAAACCAACTGTTTAACCACTTTTCCCCAAACCACAATCCTGCCCCTAACAACATATTTTATCCTAGGTTCAACCATAATCAGGTGATGCATATGCAGAAGAATATGAAATACATATGCTATTGTCTTATGGTTAATACAAGATTTAACCAAAAATGAAACTTTCCTCCTTTTTTTTTTTCCTCAAACCAGTTCTAAATTTAGTCTTAACATAACCAGAATCCAACAGTATCTTTGTGAGAAATATCTTCAGCAAAATGAAAAATATATACAGTCTGTCCCAGAAATAGTCATCAGCCAAACCTTACAGCTCATACAAGAGTCAATAGGAAAACTAACTCCTCTGCCATTCTTTATCCAAGTAATATTGAGCCATAAACCCTGTCCTGGAGAATTTTAGTGTGCTCAAATCATACACCAATACCAAAGAGAAGGGTTTTTTCCCTGCTACCATCAGTTGCTAAGCTGACGTCAGTGCTGGCATTGTTTACCCAGTTATTTTTAGTCTAAGGATTTAAAAGTCAAAAGGAAGAGTTCTGCCACCAGCTGAGTCTTGCATTACCTTGCACAGCTGGCTTCATATCTAAGAAGTGGCTCATAATCAGTTCCAACTTATGTACTTGTCATCTGAGGATGATGTAGGGCTGATGTTAGCAGTATTTTAGAGTAAGAAAAGGGATGAATATCTGTGCTTTTTCTGGATATTGCACTGGATATTGCTGAAGTTATAGGATGATAGCTGCTGTTTTTATTTATAGTATTTGTCAGGGTACTCTTAGGAGTGGGGCAAGGTTGGTGCTGGGTTAGGATTTCAAAAGAGGAGTTTGGTTTCTTGCTGCATCTTGCTAGTCAATGAAATGATGCCAATTTACCCCAGAAGAAACTATTACCCAGTAACCAAGCAAAATAACTTCTCCTCTCACTCACTTTATATTTCCCAAAGAAAGGGTGTCGTCCACCAGTGGTTAACATATCCGTATTTCTTTCAAGAACAAAACGAACTGGACGCCCAGTCCTAAAGTGAACATAAAAAAAATACACTTTTATTATAACTTATTCATGCATATTGCAAAGACATTACATGTACATCGCCAAACTCGTAGTAATGGCAATAAATCACTCCACGCTATGTTTTAGCTTCTTATTAACCTACCATGTCTAAGTTTACGCTGATTGAGCACATTTCTTTTTTTTTTTTTTTTTTTTTTTGGCTACACAAACAAGTAGAGGAAATGAACTTTTCAGTGGTTTCCCTTTAGCTTCTCAACAGGGCGATGCAAGTTCCATGAAGCATGCACAGGACATGACAAGGAAACCAGAGTAAAGGAGAGCTGTGCCACAAAGGCCTGATGTGAGCACACCCATGTATTAGGATAAAAGACACTTTCACTGAAGATCTAGAGTGAAATTCAAGCAACTGCCTGGGAAGGGCCTGAATGGTTGGGATTTGTACAGATCAGCCCTGAGAGAAACTACATGGGGCCTTTGTTTTGGCTCTCAGATAGTAAATGGATTCTAGTGCCAAAAGCCTAGGGAATTTTCAAGCCTCTATCCAAGATATACTGCCAAAGAGATAAGAAAGGTGATGTCGTCAAGATAACCCCCCAAGTAGGGTCAAGGATTTAATTTATTTTTTCATTCAGTCTTGTCTTCTTTAATTTGTTTTAGTTAAATCAGTAATTTGATTAGGTTAAATCAACTTACTTGTTAGCTGCCACTGCTGCAATTACAGCAAAGAGTGAAGGTTTAGTAATCTTCCCCCCGAATGCTCCACCAACACGTTTCACATGGCACATGATTTTATTGGACAGGAGGTTTAAAGCTGAAGACACTAATTCCTGCAAAAGTGAACATCCAGAATTTTACTGAGAATTGTTACCTACCAAAGTACATTAAAAAAATGCCTATTTCCCATGGCTAACCATATATTAAAAGATAACAGGTTTAAGAATTCTGGGCAGAAAACTAGAGTTGCTACAGAAACAAACAAACAAAAAAAGATTTCAGACAAGTAAAGGTGCTAATGAAAGCCCAATCTAGTCTTTAAAGAATAGTGGAAATGTAAAAAATAGCTCCATAAACTAGTTTGATTATCTGATGCCAGATATGATAATCTCTATATAGAAATAGTTCTCAACTTCTTCAAGTTTCACCTGCATCTGAAGATAAAGCATCCACTAAAATATCAAGCTGAATAGAACGGAGTGATTGTTTACAGCACACTAGACTGTAGCTAAAATACTGACAAACCATTGCCTTCTGAAAATATCTCCTCTGACAGTATTTCCAGGGATGCAAATAGAGGTTTAACTTGTCAGGCTGACAGGGAAAGCTTAAAAAACACAAGCCAGTGATGAACTTCAAAAGCTAATCATAAACATGTAGAAATGAACATATATTTTTTGAAACAGTTGTTTTCTACAGGCCTACAATGCAATTCTGATGTTAGCTAGGACCTGTTAACATTTTCTCACATAATTTCATATGATTCATATGGTGTTATTATTTGCATATTAATTTATCATTATTTACCCATGATTACGACTCCATCATCATCAACGTAACTACTCACACACACAATGCAACTTGTCTGAATACTTTTTCTAAAGTTGAAGACACTCATTGCTGCAAAAAAGTGATTGGCCAGGATTTTACTGAGGTTTTTCACTGACTTTAGGAAGATTTGGCCAATATATCTGAGACAGAACTAGTCTTTTCTCAATGAGAAGATTACAGCTGTATTATGTATCCCAGATACCCTTTATTCATCCCCTAGTAATACCGCTCATTTGTGTCTGCACTGCATTGGATAATACAAATAACACAAAACCTACTGTTACATTCAACTTTATCATTAGTAGTCAGGCCTCTTATTTTCATAAAAAGATTCAAATCAATTAATCTGAATTGGAAACACCATTAGGGAATTTCAAGAGAAGCACAGAAGACTGAAAGCAACTCCTGGCCGTGTAGCTTTAAAAAGGTTATTTAGATAAGAAACATGTATCATTAATACTTTGTTTTACCCTGTACATCTGTTGCATGCTGACTTGACACATACACATCCATCTCTTTGTCCTCAACTCTTGGAATAACGAGCACGCTATTTGTTTCGAGGTAAAAATGTTTCTGTCCTCCCACATGTAATTCACCTGTTATTTAAATAATGATAGGAAAATCTAAGCTGGGTTTCAAATGAACTGTGAGGAAATTTATATTTGCCTATATATATATATATATGGCAGGGAAAAAGTATTGTCACAGAAGAAAAAGAGTTTAATGTATTTTTTATTTCTTTGTGTTTCAGGTTTATAGCTTCTGGGTCTTGTGTTTATTGAGAGGAAATTATTTAATCACTTAATCCTTGTATAGTTGGTTTCCCCCATCCCACCCCCAGGATAAGATCAGTATCAATTTAATATCTCATGCTTTTTTGTTCTTCTGGAGGTTACATCACTTCTGCTATAACAGGATTATAATGTCTTCTTCTGAATCATTCTGTGACATGACATTTGCTGGGAACAGTTGGAAAAAGTCCAAAGAAGAGATGAGATTGACAGATTTGAGGGGGCTCAGCCCAAAAAAAGTGAAGGAAGACACGAATCTTGAAATCCATGGAAGGCTCCTGTGAAGAGGAAGAGAATAGTCTGTGCTATGTGCTCACAGTAGAGAGAACAAGCAGCACATCAGTACTTAAATAGCAACAAATTGTTAGCAATGAAGAAGATAATCTTTCTAATGATAGGAATGGTAAAGCATTGGAAAAAATTGCCTTGGGAGACTGCAGAATCTTTGTGCTCAGAGGTGTCCAAGAACGTCTTAGATAAATCTGATCATTCTTTCAAACATGATACAGATAGAACTGATGTTGGAAAAAGGAAAAGGAGCTGATGGTCTGCTATGTTTCCTCCTGTGAAAAGCAGGTGTCAATTTACGTGTAGTTAATATTGAGTGAAGAGAAAAACTCATTTGCAGAAGTCTGGGGGGTGATAACAGCAGAAGGTAGGTGTGGTATAATATATGTCATGAGAGGACAATCAGAAAAGCCCACAAGCAGGGCACATGAGTTGTCTAAGCATTTATAAGGTGCTCCCTAGCAAATTTCAGAGCTGCATTCAAGTGTTAGAAACACAGAATTTGGGGAAGTATTAAAACTGGCCAAGCCAATGTTAAGAGAAGCATATCTTGACATCATATGCCTTAGTTTTAGTAAGTCTTTTTACACTGTCCCACAGACTACTCTCATAAGCAAGCCGAGAAGTACAATCCAGATAAAATCAGGATACAACTGATTGAAAACTGCACCGAGAAAGCAGTTTAAAAACTGGCTGCCAAGCTGTAAAGATGATGCATGTAGAATCATAGAAGAGTCTCTTCTGAGTATAATATTGCCCCATGGTTGCTTTAATAACTAATGAGTAAATGTCAAATAATATTGAACTGGAAAGGGCTGCAAGCCCTTTAAAGGACAGGTTCAGATTTGAAAGTGATTTTTCTATATTGGAGAAATGGCCTAAAATCAATGGCATGAAGTTCAATGTGGGAAAGTGCCAGTACTTTAGATAGCACTTATAGAACAAGATCTAAGCGGGGATTACAAGGAGCACAACTTGACCATATATCCCAATTGATAACACCACAACAACCCTTATCTCATTCTGTGATACTAATGTTATATGGACTTTCTGGGAGACTCTACTTAGTGTTGGTGAAATCTAATCTGAAATATTACCATAGTGAAGTTGGATGTAGTGAAACTAGAGATAATGGAGAAGTGAGCAGTGACAATGATAAAGGTTAGAGGACATGACTTATGGGGAAAAGACGAGATGACTGTTTAGAGGGTGAACCTTTAAAGTTTGCAGGAAGAGAGATTTAGATTAGGTATTATAAAAAAAAGGATACTCAAAACTCTACTCATAACGACAGCTGAACTCTAGAACTAACTACAATAGGAGCTTGTGGAATATTCTTCACTGATACTTCTTAACATGGGTCTGACACTTATGCACAGAGAATGCTCTGGAACTACTGGATCATGTTCACTATTTGAAGACAGTGAATTTGGTAACTGTAGGAGTGGTATTCCAGACCAGTTGACTCTGATCTCTTTATTTCTGGGATTAGCCTTAAATCAAGCAGTCAACTTAAAATGGGATAAATTAAGTTAGCTACAACGCATAAACAAAGCCTTATTTAGCTGTAATGCTTGTCCTAGGATTAGGGCACTTCATTTTAGTTTTGAGACAAGGAAATGGTAGAGTTTAGTCAACATGAGCTAGCAAGTGTTAGCTAAGCTTCGTTTAAATGTGACCATTTCGTCTCCATTGTCAGTGAAGGGGAAAAAGTCAACAACAAAGTTAAGGGTTTTTTGAGAAGAGAATAGAAATTTAAATTCAGCCACCAGCTGGAAATATATCCTTATCTAGCATAACTCCCCTCTCCTGCTTGATGCCCTGCATGTATGAACTACCTTCTATGATTTCATCAGCAGACTTGAATCCTTTCTCAATATCTCCTTTTTCTATTTTCCTTTCTTCAGTAATGTATGATTTATGTTTTATTGCATCCTGCAAAAAAAACCAAACCCAACAAACAATGTGTTAATTGTAATTCGGGAAGTCAGATGGTTTTTATATAGTACAATCTTTCATCATCCATATGATCCTTTTTCAGATGGACAGATGGTTGCAGATAAGCATTAGAAAGAGCAGGATAGTCCTTCCCTCTCCACCATCAAAGAGAGCTTCTGGGTTTTTTAATTTTTTGTAGTTCATATCATTCTCTTCTTCCTCCAGATTAGAAATACAAAATGTCTGTAAGTGGCATTCAAAGCTGTTGAAAATATTTCAAAATCAGATTGCTTGCTACTGAAAACCTGCCAGACTTGAAAATCTTCAGAACATGGATGCAGGATGTGTGATTCCAGAACTTTTGCAAACATAAGCTCTCAAATTTAATTCTATACTGACCTTCTGCTGCTGGGAATTTGGCTCCTGAAGCCATGGAATTGCTCAGTTAAAAGTTCCTGAATATTCTTTAGCAATTTTGTCCTAGGTCTACAAAGACCGGTCTCCAATGTACTGGATGAATACATACCTATTAAGATTTTTTTGTGTTTCTAAAAATAAAACTTTGGAGGCTGTTTATTATAAACTTTTTACACCTCATCTTCAGAACGAATAAAGTCATATTTTATGCCAAAAAAAAAAAAAAAAATCTAAAGCCTGGCAGAGCTCTGCACAAGGAAGTAAACAATGGGTGAGGTGACTTAAGAGCTCTGTCAGACAAGGAAGAGGAGACAGATTGTTACCTCAATGGTCAGAATTGGCTCCAAATCTTCGTACACTATCTTCACCTTTTCAGCGCCGCACTTTGCCTGAGTCACTGACTCTGCTACCACAGCACAGATTATCTGACCAACACAAACCACCTGCAACACACCAATGTATTACCCAAAGAAAAAACACAGGAGTGGTTAAGTTTCTGTACAGCGAGTGTTTTGTGGTAATAGATTCTGCTCAAATGCCACATTTATATTCTGTTTGTGTATGAATACTTATCCCAGTTCAGACTTATCTTCATTAGATGAGAAGTCTATTAGCACCTTCCATCTGCTGGCATTAGAAATGCTGCTGACATCAGTAGTCATGAACATTTCCCCTGTGTCTATCCTGACATGGCCAGGTACTGTGCCAAGTAAAATCCCACCTGGCACAGACTGCTTTCCTTGTCTGTACTCAGAAAGCAAGGAAACTCAGACAAGAAGGAATAGAGAGGTAAGAGCACCAAGTTAGGAATTATTCCCACCCCATTGCAAATACCGTGCAACAGTGTCACTTGTGACACATACAGCCTGAGGCCTGGGACATTCTGTACAGTCACACTGGCTGCATGGATCCTATAAATTTCTTAGCTCTCTTGATGCTCAACAAAAAAGAAACAGTGTTGTCTGCCATTGCTGTATTCTGCTGTATAACCTTGCGATTAATTTCATATTGGTTCCAACTGAGCAATTCTTATTTTGTTTCATCTTTGAAAATCTCAAATGCCATGGCTATTTCATCCTTTCTCAGAATCCATGACAATCACTCATTTATCATCCCTTATGGAATCGTGATTGATTCATTCAAATCCCAAGTTACTTAAGGGTGCTTTTCCTTTCTGTCTTACTGGGGAATGGTAATTCTGTTTAGCCCAGCCTGCCTGGCAATGCATTAATAGCTGTTGCACTTATTTTCCTTTCATTGCAATAAGATGAAACTTGCAAACTCACTTTCCTTTTTTGTAAATAGTTGAAGCAAAAGGTCCAGACACTCCTCCAGAAGCAAGAAATACCTTATCTTCTGCGTATGCCTGCTCATCCTTGCCATTTTCCCCTGGAACATCTCTTGCTGTCACTACATCAACCACTCCTGGCACCTGAAGGGCTTCTGATGCATCAATTGATCTGTAAAGTAGAGCATGCACATAGATGAATACAGTATATGGTACAAGTATCTCTAGTACAAGTAATTCAGTGAACTTTAGGGCAGAAACATAATCCATTTGGTATTCTCACCACAGATGTCTACATAGAGAAGAAAGTAGAAAAGCGTTGATTAGCATATTGAGAAAAAAATAAATGGAAGGCATGAGCATCTCTGTGTGCACGGCATAAGAACAGCTCTTTAAATTCTAGTTCCAGTACATACAAAATCTAAGAATACATTTTCTTTCTACATTTTTTGTACTAAAAGGGGTGAATGCAATAATATGGACTCTTCTCTCCATATCTGACACTATCCAAGGCACACAGTAAAGAATTTCTTACTTCATTTGAAACGTGTATCTCATAATATGGCCAAATCAGACAATAAGAATAGAAAATATTCATTAGCATACTTAGGTACACGTAGTTTTTTCTTACTTACATAATCTTTGCATGGGCTCTAATACTGGTGATCACAGCCAGTGAAAGTTCTCTATCCACTGGATGAATGTCATCAATGTAAACTGCTTCACCAGTGGCATGCTTAATACTGGACTGGTGCATGATGGGACGGCCCACAGGATCTTGTGGAGACTGGCCTGGGTCAACATCCTGCAGAACAGGAACATGTTATCCTCAAGCCAGAATATTAATTATAGTAACCTTTATTAAAAAACACTTTCTGAGAATATTTTGTGATTATAAAATCCATGTAGAAACCATCTAGATTTAATGACAGTACTTGTGCGACACATTATAAAGGTCTAATTCCATTTTCGGAATCCGTGCTGGCATGAAGGTGCCCTGACAGAGGTCTGAGAAATACACTGCAGTAGATACCATTCATGTCTCTAGTAAATGGCAGTCTCTTCTATGGAAAAATTGCACTTAGGAAAAAAATAAAAATCAAGAAAAAGAGAGGTAAAAGGGACAAAATGGCTAGTCCACAGAGTGGAACCATAGCAGACAAAGGAGAGCTAAAGTCTTCTGGAACTTATAGCTAGCCTGTCTGCTGGGTCCATACTGCTTCTGATAGCATCCTTGTGCAAGCCACACTTTTAAAGGCTTCAGCATCACCACTGCTTCAACCAACCATATTTTATATTGTTTACTTCAGAGAAAACATATCTGAAATCAGGAATATATTCTAATTCCTTCTTGCCCATCTTCCTAAAGATACAGGTAAATCAATACTCTGGGCAGCATTGACCAGACTAAAAAATGGTTTCATCCAGATTTTTGCCAATTAAATTCCCATCGACAATCACCTCTATTATTTCAAAGCCAGCTTGGAATTGAAAGCATTTGAGACACTTAATGAAAATACAGTTTTGGTGCTCTCTGTCGTTGAATTGCAGATAGTTCACATTAACTTGAAACAGACTATTATCAGGGACCATGAAAATCTTCCAACATTTGTGCTTTGGTTGGTCTTTTACTGGGTAAAGAATCTTCTGTAAAACATATCTTCTCAATCTCTTAAAGGAGAATAAAACAAACTCTTGGCTGATGCCAGAAGTTTTTGGTAGAAAACTGATAAAAATCAGGATTGTTTGATTTTAAAAGTTTTTCAATTTTGCAACAAAAGCAAAAATATGGGTGAAAATTCTTGATGAAATTTGAAAAATTGAAATCTTCTAAACAAACTGAACAAGCTTTTTCACATACCAAACACTTCTCCCTTTCATAGCTGTAGCTTTGCAAATAAATCTTTAAGGCCTGAACAATCACAGAGATGCTGCAGTAGGTTATTCTATTGATTTGTACTGAGGCCTACTGGACAGTTTGACTAAATTCTGCTGAGCTCTTGCATAGCTGAAAGCTGTGCCCCTGTTTCAGCTGTGTCAGGACAGCCTGATGCTGCACACCACCTTGAGGGCAAGGAGTGCATCTGCACTCCGAGAGAGGAAATCTATAAAAATATAAAAGATTTCGCACAGGATCAACTGTTTCAGCAACTTCACATTTCAATTAGCTAAGGCTTAGGAATGAAAAGTTAGAAGGGCAAAATACTCATTAAAATAGAGCGTCTGTGGCAGCCCCAGCTACAAACACACCTCACCTGATAGATTTGGACACCTTGGGGAACACTACTGTGTAGCATTCCCAAAGCACTCATCTTCTGTGAGAGCTCAGCATACCTGAAGGGATACTGAAAGGAGGGTGATGTCAGAGCAGTGTTGTCAGACCCTTATTTCTAAAACAAAAGTTTTCCCCGCACATATTTTGAAGTAAAGACTAGCACCTTTACCCTTCCCTCTCACATCCTTTAATCTTTAAAAAAGCCAAGTTTCCCGACAGCCTGTATGCTGACGTGCATATTCAATTCTTGTCCAGTCCTTACCATCTGATGTAAACCATGTAAATACTTCCAGGTAAAATCTGAAAGGGAAGCTGACAAGCAGAGTTCTTCTATATTCTACTCTTCCACCCAGAGCTGATGGCGGGAGAAAAATTTCCTCAAGCACCAGTCTGCAAGCTTCACTCAGCATCTGATCATTCCATTGCCTGGTGGCAAAATAGACTAACATGAACACACACTTCTTTATAAGTAACAAGCAGCTAAAGCTGTTGGGAAGTATATGGGAAGTAACAAGTGAATCAGAATAAGTTATATCAAGAAATAACCTATTGTTAGGGAGGACAGGTCAAATACAGATTTGAGAGAGGCTGATGATGGGATCTCCACTGGCAGAATCAAGCAAACCCCATGCATCACACCATGACTCATGCATAAATAAATTAAGATACCCAGTACCTTCCTATGAGCTTCTCACAGGACTTTCTTGCACTGAGTGTGGTTGAGCCAATGCCTCCATATAAAATACTTAGATCTACAATGATGTCTGTGCCTGGACTGAAGAGGACTCGCATTCCAGAATTCACTATGGACAAAGCATTTTTCTGACTTTCAGCCTGTCTGAAGGCTAAAATAAAGTCATCCTAATGGGAAATAAAGGAAGAAAAAATTTCATCAATGGCAGAAATTGACTGAAAGAAAACAAATCTATTATTTCTTGTATTTTAGGTGTTACCATTGTCTAAAGAAAGCAACATTTCTAAAGAACATCCGATAGAATTACTGTTTCAGATAAACTTTTTATTTTTCTTAATGTACTAAGCTAATCATAGACAGACATACTAAGAGGCGACATTATTTGAGGTTATCTACATATAAGAAAACATGCCAAATTTTAAATTCTGTCAGCAGTTTAATGACTTCAGAGTGCTGGAAAAGCAGTTCTGATGTAAGCCACTTCACGTATGGCTGGTATGTTCTTTAAACTGAATTCCAGCTTAGAAAATAGTGGTTTCTTCTCCAGGACATTGAGGCCCTACTGTGCTAAGGAACCTGATTTTGCGAAGATTTTACACTTTATAGTTTCTACATTTTATGCTACAGTAATGACATTTACAGAGGAAGACCCTAGAAAGAGCTGGGCTTTCTATCATCAGAAATACTTTGTTCTGGAGACAGATTCACATATTTTAAAAGAAAATGTATTAGCAATTTCTTTCATGATCAGGCACAGATAAGTCCTTTGGAGAAAGTGTATAAAGTCCTCTTTCTGTAGTCCCAGAAGGAAACTTTGGATTCAGCCAGCCACAAAACTTTTAAAGTGGGGGGTTAGCAGGTTAGATCTGTCACTATTAGTATATGATATTCTCATGACAAATGTAAAACTTGGGATTACAGAATGAACAGTGAATCTTGTCCGAGATGCAAAATCCTCTCAACAGGATTTACATTGCTTCACTGAAGCAACATTCACATCAAGCTACCGAAAACCAAAACCCAGCAGCTGACAGGAGCAAGAGTGGAACTGACAGGTTTCAGTTGACAACTCTTGCAAAAAAAGTGTGCATGTGCCTTTTTCCCTTTTTGTTGTGTCAGCAGAGTTATCAAAAAGGCAATTGAGCACGAAAGTGAGTGGCAGATGCAGCCTCCCAAAAAATGGTGTTAATTTCCTTTGGTGAGGCTGTTGAATCTCACGTTATTGATGTGACTGCTGACAGATAATTTTCCTGCTCTTCGAAGTGACCTTTTGAGTCTGCCAGCAGTTTTATTGTCTTTTGTTCATTTTGTTGTCTCCACCTCTGCTGTTCTTGGGTGCAACTGTCTCTCTGAAAGGCAAGACTCTGAAATACCCTCTGTGATAGCTTTAATTCTGTGGCACAACTTGTCAGGGGACAAAGCAGGTCAGGATTTCTTTTTTCTTTTACTTTGTGGAGGCAACTAACCCATTCCTCCTTAAATTACTCCAGGCCGTTTGTCTCTCAAATCACCACTGAGGCTCAAAGTTCTTGGGCAGCAGAAGCACTGTTGCTGCTGCCAGCACAGATTATGGTATTGCAGGCTTTGAGCTCATGGGAATCTTGTTGTTTTTCATGGGAAACCTGCCATGGATGGCCAGCCTCTCATAGGCAGAAGTATTCCTTCAGCGTGAGGCCACATATGTTTACTATGGTGCATTGCAGTGGGCAGCTACCCTGGGGACTGACCCTCTGATGTCAAGGTTGGCAGAGACTCCTGTGGTCACTCCCTCATTGACTTCAGTCACGTATGGTCTTCCTCTACTTGCCCCGTACTTTTCCTCACATCCACTAGAGGGATATCTAAGAACACAATAACAGTAATCCCACGTCCTCTGCCCCTAACCCCCTAAAGCCACATGCTGCCACCTTTGGTCACAGTAGTTAAGACCTTATTCTGCGAGTAGTCACAATGACAGCTCAGGACTGTTCAGTGTAAATCACTAATTAGCTAGTGAGAAGAGGCCAGAAATTAGCTTTATTGTTGAAGACTGTGTGACAATATGGCATTTTTCCTGGAATATTCAGGGATCCCAAATTTCTGTGTCTGGAAGGGGCACAAGTGCACCTTTCAGAGTTGGGGACAAAATACTAAGAGACCCAAAGAAGTAGAAGATGACGACCAGCTGGAAGAAGTGGGAGAGGTGGTGGAGTGATACTAGAGCTTTCTTAACTATTTCCAAAGCAGTAGAAACCTGCATGTTTCAATGCCTACTGAAGATAACGGAAATGTTCATAATAACTACACTGGAACCTGAACAAAACCACTGAACATCGGGGTCTTACCTTCATAGAGTATGGCATGAGAACAGAAACAATGACCTCCTTGGGCTTTATGTCTGCATGCTCACAGCCAGCAAGAAACTGATCATTTAAAAGAACCTGCCATTTACCATCTGTTGGAGAAAGCTGTAGTCTGTTATTGAATGTGGAGAAAGAAGGAAACATTTTTGCATTGCAAATTCAAGATTTCATTGAATCTGTGCAAAAGAATATATTAAGGCCAATATGGTTTTAGTACAGTCAGCTCCATTCAGGATCTAGCCTTATTCTGTAAAATCATTTGAGTGGAAAGGACAATCTTTATGACACATGTTAAGTGCAAAATATTTCCCTGTATAAATGCTATAGTCCCCCATCATAAATAAAATACTGAGTATTTTGTACTTTCTAGAAAATATGTCTTACAAATGTTAATAGTATTCAGAAAACCAGAGATTTAGATTTATATATGGCTATTCTGTTTCTTCTCAAAAACTCTTAGACTATTAAATTATTAAAGCACAGTAAGCTTTTAAGAAATTACCAAACGATGAGACAGAAAATCAGCCCTGTACATCTGTAGTTCAAAGACAGTAGAAATTGTTGCCAAGATTTTCCAAAGTACCCACAGATTCTATGTGACCAGGGTGGGACTTGCTTGGGCTTGATTACTGGAAGTGTTATTTAACCATGATGCACATGTATACAGACACACACATGCATAAAAGTACCAGTGACTTCAAGAGAAGTTTCTAGGTTCATGGCCCTAGAGAATGAACCAAAGTTTTTCTTAAAAGGAGACAGACATAAGCAATAAAAGCAAACAGTGGTGTAGTTACAAGATAAAGCTAACCTGTCTCATAAATGGAGCAATATAGCCAAAGGCAGTGGAGAAAGGAGACCTTTCTACCTGTAGGGCCTGCCTGCCTCACTTTCATGAGATTGATAGATGCTGTTTCATTTTGCCTTGTGAAATGGAAAGATAGTATTTTCCACTGGTAGACACTTTTTGCCAATTAAAAAGACAGGCAATTACCAGGATAATGTTGTCCTCCATTCAGCAACATGTACTGTTCTAATTCATCTAGAGACGCACAGCGGTGTTTCATTTAAAAACTGTCACCTACAGCCATATTCTTTGTTGCAGTGTTCTGCCCATCCAGCAAAGATATTTGGCAGGGAGTCCACAGCTTACCTTCTGATGCCAAGTTGAGGACAGATTTGCCAGCTGCTAAGATTGGGTTCAAGTCCCAGTTTGATCCTCTGCTTACAATGTGTCCTCCTAAAGACTTTAACAATGAAGTTATTTTTAGGCTTGCCCTTCTTACACATAACAGAGATCTGTATCATCACCTCATTTTATTCACTTAAAAGGCCTGTTGGAAGAACTTTTTTCTTTTTGTTCAATCTTGACTGAAGTTCTACATTTGTACTTATAAATATGATTTGATTTATCGTTCCTTTAAAAATCCTGTCTCATACCATCTCTGTTGAGAGACCAGTTTTACTTTTCTGCTCCCCACCCCGCAAAGAAATGGCTATTCCCTTAATTAAAGGAAGATATAGGAGGTATTGAGGTAAGGAATTTTTAAAAGAAAATCAGGGACAAGATCAGAGATGCCTAATACATGATCGGTAAACAGCTATGCGTTGATAGTCAAGCTAATGGAGGATTTGCTGCAGGGTGTGCAGTTCCTTAACAGAGAACCCCACTTTTCTTCTTTGCCCAGCCTCTTTCAGTTCTCTGCTCAGCCAGTGAGCAGGGATACCGGGAGTTTCTCTCATTCCAGTTCTGTGGATATTTGCCCCTGCTAACTAGCACAGGACTCCGAGTTATTTCATACGACTTTTGTGATGGTGTTAACTATTTAGTCTTACAAGACATGATGCCAGCCTCACCCAGGTTTTCTCTATGTATTGGTAAGTGACAGTCACACAGATATGTCTGTAGCGTTGGCATATTTACTGTCACTGCTGAATACATACTGCCATGCTCCTGATCTGTTCTCCAGCTAGAGTTCTCAGGTGCTGCAAGAGAGCTTGGTAGATTTTTATTTTCTCCTCTGGAAGTTTTGGAACTGCCTCCATCAGGATGTCTCTGCCAAGCAGCAGGCAGCTCCTATTACTAGCCCTGAAATCAAATGAGTTTAAACAGTGAAATTATAGTGCCACAATAGAAATGCAATATAGAGCTGATAAGGCCTCTGTCAATTTGCTCTTGCCAGAAGGATGACAAAGAGAAATGATAGTAAGATGTGTTTTATATTACATGCAGTAAGGAGTGCAAATGATATTTGCTTATTCAGTGATGGTTCCCAGTATACACTTATACCTAAAAAATATACATTGCATGTTTGCACACACCAATGCGCATCCCTTTTTTGTGTTGTATATCCCCAAAGACATGAACAACGGTTGACTCATTAGGATGAAGAATGACCAAATTGTTGGAAATTTCCAAGACTGCAAACACTCGATCACACTTCCAGTAGTATCAGAGAAGCCACTGCCAAGGACTTCAGTGAACACTGGAGTAAGCCTGCAGAGAAGTCTTCAAGTGTTATGTAGCATTTTTTCTGAACAAAGGGGCCATATTCTAAAGTAATCTTTTATTTATGGACTTGCTCAAATACAGAGTTGCACTGATATTAGAATAATAATTTGAAAATGTTTATAATTCAGTAGCCGCTGTAAATCATGGAGCTAGGAGAACATAAGGAGAGAAAGAGGCAACTGTAACAAAATGTTAATTTCTCTAATTTTTAATAGCTTGATTTCCTTTAGGGACAATGCTGCATTTCATTCTTTTGCTACAGGTGGAGTGCCTCCCCTCATGGAGGTTATGTGCCTACCAGATTGGATTCTTGACTGATGGATATTAGCACAGCCCTTGCGATGTCAGTGCACCTGTGATAATTTCTACTAGCTGAGAATCCAGCCCAGCCACTCCAAAGAAAATCTTGTGATATTTTGGATTGGAAATTTATGTCTGAATATTTTGTGTTGAAAATCTAGCTCTAGCCTAATCAAAGTGCTGAGGACTTTTTTAGAGCAAAGGTCGTGATAGAAAGGCTCATGACCAGTGAAAAAATAAAATTAAAATAAAATAAAATAAAATAAAATAAGGCTGACTTAGGGCCTTCACCTCTGTTTGCTGTTTGCAGAAATTTGAGATTTGAACAAAACAGTTTCATAAATTGCCTGTTACCATCCATCATCTCCAGACCATAAATGAGCTGACATATTGGTTAAAAGGCTTAGTGAAATGACTGCTACAGAGAGAAAAATCTCAAAACATTCCACACCAATGAGAGTCAACAGTTTTTACTGCTTCTGACACCAAAATAAAAACCCTAAGTTAATACAGTCACCACTCTTTGTACTGTCAGTAGAGGTAACTTGGAGACTTACCATCATTTGTGCTACTCACGACATACATTTCTGGAATCCTATCAGGATAGAGAATTATTGGATGATAGGCATCATGGTGGGTTTTTTTGAGTCCTGAAAGGCCAAGTATGATGGTATGATTAGAGATCTATTTAAAGAATTAACAATATTCCTTGACACAGAGACTGAAAAGTTCAAAACCACTGTAACTAAGTACTTTCAAAGTCTTATGGTTTTTTGTTGTCCAGTATCTTGAATATCACATTTTACTGCTTTTACCAGGCCCACATCATCTGCTTCTTTCTGCAGTCCAAAGGCTGACTCGAAGTCCAAAGTTCAATATTCTGTTTCCTGACTTTTGCTCCTTGTTTCTCTGGATTGGTTTCTGGTCCTTTCCTATATCACATTCAGATTTCACCTCTCACCTTAGAGCTATATACAATTCCACACCTGCTTCATCATGTTTCTAGCTACTCACTCCACCTTTCTAGGTGAGCTACATAATTTTTGCACTTCCCTTGTTCTCTTCTTGTGTGATGTCTTTAAAAAAAAAACCTATTCCGAACTAGTTTATACATGTAGTAACTAGTCTATCTCATGACCCCTCTCTATTGTAAACCTCAGGCTTCCTGTGGTAGCCCTTTTCATGGGCATTATTTATTTTGTGATGCTCAAGTTAACATGGATGTGAAATATTTGGCTCTCATCACATGAGTGAGTCCTTCCTTATTCACCCAAATTGTTTCTCTGAGGTTATTTGGGGAAGTTAGGCAGCACAAATCCTGGGCTCAGGTGATGGTGGTATTAGTCCTAATCTAGTTATTGATATGCTACAAAAATTCACAGGAAATCACATTGGCCTAAATATTGAAGCGCAATCATTGAGGTGAGAGAGTGCATTTAGGATCCCCAGAAGATTAAATGCAAGATTATGTGCCTACTGCATAATGTAATCCTTATGTCAAAAGATCTTTTGGCTTTTCGCACCCACACTTGTGTTCCCCACAACCAGGGGTGCCTTTGGGTACTTGGCTTTCAGCTCCAGAAGCTCATTCAGGCTAGCAGGAGAAATCCATGTTGTTCTCTTTCCATGGAAAATCAGAGTTCTTTGCTGCTCTTGAGCCATCCTCTGTGGTGGAAATGACAAAGATTTGCTATTTTTGACTGATGTCAATATAAACAAACATATTGCTAACTAGGACACTGTGTCATGATAGACAGTGAGACATTAACAGGGCTTTTCATTGGAGGTTCCTGTAGTGCTGTACAATGCTGAGCTTTTCACATAACTATATTATTGCTTGAGACGAGAGCCAAATAAATGACTTGGTAAGAGACACACTAAATAATTGATAGGAGCATGTTTAAATCTACTGATAGCTTGAAATAGACTTCAACAGGACTTAAGCAAGTTCCACATAATCAATCAAGGTCATGTTAAAGACCTTGTATAACCTGGAGAAGCAGTTCACTCTGAACATGTAAAACAGATGACAGCACCTCCTTTCTGGCTGAACAGCTTTTTGAGCCAGCAGCAGTTTAGCCAAGCTTTTTAATCCAAGTATAAAAGTTGCAAAAAGTCCACTTAGTACTTGCATTCTTAAAGCATGAGTCTCACAAAGGCAGGTCAAGTAGCAAAAAGGCAAATCTGCCTTCCACTTCACAATTTCATAAAGGAGCTTATGCCTTACTATGCGTGTTCTGCACTGAGAGGCAATTATTAAACAAGGAAGTTGTATTCTATGACAAACACTTACAAAGCCAACTGCCTTGCAGCAAATAGCATTCTGTAATGCAGTAACAAATCAAAGAACCATGCCATGCTTTCCCAGAACTCAGATGAACTTTTGTGCTTCTGAGGTGGTTGTGTAATAGCAGCAAGATGTGCCCAGGAATATTTACAAGAGTGCAAACAATGAATTCCACAAGAAGCTGTTGAAACACGAGTGAGGATTAAAAAAACAGCCTGGACCTGCCTGCTTGGATTAGACTCAGTCTGGTCTGGGTTAATCCTGTACTACCATTTTCACGGCTCTCTTCTCTTGCCTCTCTCTGCAGATCATAGGCACTTTACGCCTCCTTTTCTCAAGCCTCCATCTGTCCTTCTATGACTCTCTGGTAATTACTGCAATAAACCCTCTTCTTCCCTCTTCAAGTCCTTTGCGTTTCCTGTGGACCTGCAGCATTTCCCAAGTGCAAGTCCAGTCTCAGATTGCCAGAGTCTATGTACCAGTTGGAAGGAAACAATGGGTCCTGTGGTCACTTGAATCCAACCGGGAATCACAAGACAAATGAAGGAGAACTCATTTGGGAACTTTCCAAGAAAATACTGTATTTCACAAAAAAGGCTAATTGGTCTGGAATGGTTCCGAATAAGGAGTTCTTTTGGGAAAAGTCTGGAAACACAGTTTTAGTTCCGGAGAGGGAAACAATTTCTTTTTTGAGAACGAGCTATTTGTAATAATGACAACATATAGATTATCCACATTGAACCGATCTCTTCTGTTTATCTGAGGATAGATCTCTCAGCTTAACAAAAACATCATGTTTTCAACATCTACATGACCTCAGTCATGCTTGCATAACAAAAGTCAATAAGTCTTACCATTATTTCAAGAGGAAATATAAATTCCTATGTTGGATCCACGGGTGGGAATTCTGGATTGCAAAGACCTGAATGAGTCTGCAGAGAAATTGGGAGAAAAAAGGAGAATGCAACTTTCAGAGTAAGTTGCAAGTCTTTGTCAACAGATGAGATTCTTTCCTGAGGTGACATTGAGTTTTGACGCTTTATAGGTTGAGCTGCATTCAAAAATTCAAGATGCTCAAATTGCTTTTTAATTTTAGTTTAGCTCTTTAAATTTAGTTCTGTTATACCTATTCACACAGTACTCCAAAGTCAGAAGACTATCATACTAGTCACTCTCAAGCCTTTGCTTGAAATACAACAAGCTTCAAGAAAGATCTTGAGGCTTGAAAACTGGTCATAGCAAATATGTAGCAGGATATTGGTGAAATGGCAAAAAAATTCTGTCTCTCCCTTCACCTTCACAGTAATTAGGCAGCTGGTATTTAACGTGGATGGAAACAACTACGAGGAATGCAAATCAGTCAAAGCCAAATAAGAGAGTACCCAAAGTGCATGCTGTTTTGTCACTGGCAACTGCTGCATTGTTAGATTCATGCTTCAAACAACCTTGGCAGCAGCCAGCCAACAATTCTCAGTTCTTAAAGGCAGAGACAATACACACACGCACAAACATACGCACACATCCAGTTACACTTCTTGGGACTCTAAGGTTTTTCACTGTCAAAACAAGTTTTCTTCCAATCACCAAAGACATTTTACTTTAGAGGCTCCCTAGAGTTTTTCAGTCAGAGGAAATTTATCCAGACTTCAATTTCTCATCATGAAGCAAGATGGAGTTTTATTAGGGAACTATGGCCTCTTCTTGCAGGTGGATGAAGAAAACAAGTTCTGAGATGCACACAGGGAATGGAGGACCTTTCTGAAGGCTTTATGTGTACTGGAGTTCCCGTATCTACTCTTATACATAATAATTGTGGAATCTTTGCCAGAAGAAACACAAATGAGGTGACTTCTGGTTTTAGGATTTGCATATGTAGAGTGAGAATAAAACAATGTGTATTTTGAAGCAATACCAATGTATCAATTACTGTAGAATACAGAAGAATTAGACACTTCTTCCCAGAAGATCTTGGAGCCACTAACACACAGTAATGCTTATGAAAGGCTTTACAAGTACAAACTGACATTGCACAGGAATAGCTTTGTTTCATCCACAGAAAGCCAGAGTTGGTGTCTCAGGCACACAGAAACAAGCCATGCTGGTGGTTGCAGAACTTCTGCTAAGGGAGTTCAATTTCACATCAAGACCAGCTTTTTAAAAGAAGGTGTTTCTGATCAACAGTTCTCTTTACCACAAAACAAAGTAGACTTAACTGTGTGATATTGAGATCTAGACTCTCACTGGAAAATGTCACTGAACAGGTCAAGCCTGTCTGCATTCTGACTACACAGCAATGCAGGTGTGCTTGTGCTACCTTTCTGAGCACAGAGCATGGAGTTCAATCTGGGCTAAGTGCCCAAGGACAGAAAAGAAGCTGCTGCCATAGTTTAAGGTGGCCCTTTTTTACAAAATTTATAATGCAAACAGGAGATAATGGAAAAAAATATCTAATGTAACTTACCTGACCTCCTGTAGAAGATGAACACACACATTCTTCCTGATCCAAGCAACATTGTCCAGTTCCTCTGAGTTGGCAACATGTTGGTTCCTAAAGAAATCAAGTCCTACTCTGTAAAAGCAATGAGGCAGCCTTGTGATTTACATATAAATTAATGTTTTGATTCTTCTTGTTCCAAAGCAGATTTGTGCTGTCACTTGAAGTTGCTCCAGGAGACCTCCTAAGCTACAAGACCCCTAGGAGTGAGTTCCCTTTGGGTACCCAGGTATCCATAAAGTAAATGGAAAAAACTCAGAACTGCTTCAATGGTACCTGGATCAAGTCATTGAAACTGACACAAAGGATTCTTAAATGCATTGCAAGGGTACATGTAAACCTAAAGTCAGTGGCAGCCGTAAGTACCCAGCACATTTAAAAACTAAAAGGGCCAGATTTTCCAAAGGCCTAACCAAAAAGAATTTTCAAATGAAGTTGATTCCAGGCAGGTATTTCAGGAAGATTCAACCTTTTCAGATACCACCTACTGTCCCAAAATAAGAAACACATTTGAAAATATTGACCTACCCTAGCAAAAGATGTGTAGCTGTCTATAATTGGCCTGTATCCTGTGCAACAGCACAAATTACCTGAAATAAACCATATAATAATTATTCATAAGAAACCAGAACATTGTTTGGGAGCACTGGCATAATTTGGAATGGTCTGGCATCAAACCTGTAGTTACGAAATGCTCTAGGAGAGTATCCCTACTCTCCAATGGGCAAAATTACATCTATAAAAAGAAGAAATATTACTTTAATAGTGATTATTATGTATGATTAAAACTTATTATTTTAAAGGTAATTTATAATAATAATAAGATTTTTTTTGAATGTATGTAAAAAAAAAACAAATGATGAAAAGCATCCAAAAGTAAATACTATGGTTGCTACTACCACTACAGTGTCTGGGTTTTATAACCCTATCAAAAATCTACTTCCATGCATCACTATCATGGCTTTCATATACAGTTAATAGCACTAGTAAAATCTTTACTGGAATTTCTGGCACTTCCCTCATGAAGTTAAAATCTTCTGGTGGGAAGGGTTAATTATTTGGGGAGCTATAGGAGTGTTAGCAAACTTGGGACTAGAAAGTGAGTTGAAGTTGCTTCACCTATTGTAGTAAATCTTCTTGAAGAGCAGTCAATGTTTCAGTGGGCTAAAATGTCATGTAATCTGTTTCCCCTGTAACTGTTGAAATTTTTATTAGAGTCTTCATATTATTGGTAGGTGAGTACTTACACTGCAGACAATATAGAACCCACTTTTTCACTCTATTCATTGCAACACTGTACTTATATTGCACTATATAGAAGCTGCTGGCATAGGAGGGCTATAAAAACAGGCTGTTCAAAACAGGGATTTTTCAGAAATATTTAGCCAGTGCTAAATGCCACTGCGTATCCCAGTTGAAGCCTCCAGTGTGAACCACCTTTTTTGTGATTTTGAGACGTCCTTAAAACACCATGGCTATGACAAAACACTACTTTGGAACATCACCTACTGCTCTTTGAGTCAAATCATACTTATGACCTTGGCAATCAAACATTTATCTCCTTATTATACTTTGTACAATTTACTGCCTGAAACCTACCATCCAGAGCAGAAATTATCTGCTCCATGGAAGGTTCCGCATGGTTTCTCAGTAAAGCAAATATGGACATCACCATTCCAGGGGTGCAGAAGCCACACTGGGAGCCATGGCATTTGGCCAGCCTTTCCTAGAACAGAACAGAACAACAGGCACTGAATCCAGGTTATGGCTTTGCTGGCTTTCTGGGTAGCCATCTTCAGGTATGTCATCTACAGGCTGTAGGCCACTAGCAGCATTTTGACTATCCCACGATGATCATTCATGAGGGAATGCTCAGAGCAATCACCTGGTTAAAGGATACCTGTTCCTGTTTGGACCCTCATGATCCTAATTCCTTGATATGAGAACAGAATAAGGCCCAAGACTTTCAGTTTAGATATCGATCATATGTTAAATATTTCTAACCATGAAGGCCAGAACACAGAACATTTCCTCAAAAAGAGCTTTAGCACAAACAAGTCCCAGAGTCATGGCCCATGGAAAACAATATTGGGAAAAAAGAGGATGTTTAGAAAACATTCTTAAATCTATGTGGTCAGACTGCTTTTCAGGGAGGAAGTAAAAAGCTGACCTAACCCAAGGGAAATCTCTGGCACACAGGGAAAATGTGTCTAATTTAATACCTGTCAATCTGGTTGCCACCTGGAGTTGCTCATCCCTTACTACAACATATGCAGTAAATTGCCCTCAATGAGATGGCCAGATGGCATGCTGGTGACTAAATGAAACTGACTGATGATGCTCTTTGTTCTTCTCCACCCCCTTCTGAAAGCTGGCAACCTGCATGGCACAGGGTCGGATAGCCCTGTGTTGTGGAGACTGTGATGCGCTCCCTGCATGGTAGTACATTAGGAGGAGCTCCTTGCATGCTCCATATGGGGCCAAGCACAACCTTTACAACAAGAATTGCTGTATTAATTCCTAAAAATACCTGTTCATCTAAAAAAATTAGACAAAATTCAATGTTTCTAGAATCCCTTCAGAGACTTATGGACTTACAGCACCTTCTCACAGATCCCAACTTTATTACAGATGTACGACAGGAAAATCTAATTTTCTTGCAGCCCTACACAGTCCAGCTTACTCTCACCTGAATTGGATGAATCCTGGTTTTTATGCTTCCAACCCCTTCCACGGTAGTGACAGCAGCACCATGCAGAGAGCATATGGGGAGAAGGCAGGAGTTGGCAGGGTGATGTCTTTGAGGTGTGAAGGAGAACTGTGGTGTTAAATAGCTTTGTCATATGGGTCCATGGAAGAGGAAACAAAGGATATATACTGCAACTAATCTATAAATGCTGAGATAGAGCAGAAAGACACGGGGTGAAAGATATGCAAGTATACAAAATCCTGCACTTGGACTGTGAGAGTATGCATCCTGCTCCTACAGCTGGAACTTGGGCATTAAGGGATAAGCTTTTCTAGTTAGAGAAGAGGAAGGTTAAGTTAAAAAAAAAAAAAAAGCACTAAATATTTTGTTGAAACCCAAAGTCTAGAGCCAGATGTGAAGAAGTCAGGCATAGCATTTCTAATGGAACAGTTTCAAGAGCCAGGGAGAGAAAGAAAGTAGAACTCCTGACTTGCTGTGCACAAACTACAATTACAATATAATGTGTCTGTTGCTGAAGTCCATGGAGATTTTATCAATGATTACATGAAACATCTAGTGAACATTAATTAACAGGGACATATCCACAAATAAGCGCAAAAGAGTCAGGAGAGGCAGATGACAAAAGATCTACTGATATCTCAAATCATAAAGAACACAATTTAAAAACATTCTTTCCCCAGAAAGCTGGGGAGGAGGGTGGGGCATTGGTGCTGGGATTTCATTTTGTTTTGTTTTCAAAGATTGGAGAGGATCTAAATATCTGTTACTGTGTGACAGTGAGGCCAACCCTGTAATCACCTTTGTAGAGGAAGGCTATGGGAAAGGCTTTTAAATATGTACTAGAACTCCCCCAAAACTATCTAAGTGGGAAGAAACCAAGTGAAACCAATTTCCCAGTGAATGTCAGCCTTCTCAAAACACTAAATTACTGTTTCCAAATATCAGTGTGAGGATACTGTATTTGCTTGGCAACTGGATCATATGTAGATATCATCACAGTGCAGGCACCACAGCCTCCTATTCCACAGCCATATTTTGTACCTGAGAGACGGACTGCAAAGGAGATTGTTAAAGAAAAAAAAAAAACAACATTCAAAAGTTATTTTTTCTTTATATTCTTGAGTCTCCCTTGGTTTATGTGCATGTGCAGAATTGGAGGGAACTTCTAACCAGAAAGCTCCAGGAGACAAGAAAATGTGTATGAGACAGACGAAAATAGAGCACATAAAGAGATGAGAAGGGTAAGAACTGAGAGAGAAATGAGTGTGAGGCAGACTTCCAATACAGCGTTTTTTAGTCTCTACAGTCAGTACCTGGTAAACTCTCAAAAGCCTGAAATCAGGCCCCTGTAAATGGGATAGGTTGAACAAATACAGCAATTGGTCTTCTTATAAGCCTTACTTATAACACTACTAATTCTTACACATAATTATCTGCATCTTGCTTTTGCAAAACAGTACCAGCAGATCTCAGTATGTTTCCAGTGCTTCCTGAACATCCAAGGAATATAGTAATTTAAAATGGAGCACAATACCTAACTGCATACACCTAAGTTCTGTATGGAAGGACTGCCTCCATTACGTGCCTCAGAATAAAGGCTCCACCCTCAAATCACAGTCTCCTCTTTCTGGTATCCTGGTGCCCTGCAGTCCAGTGGAATCTACCATTTCCTTTCATCTTAGCTCCTTTTCAGAATGATAGTAGTCCTATTACTCTTCCTACTGGGTGTGTGCATTTGTATCCATTTTGCTTAGATACTAGTACTTGGGTACTTCCATCTGATTTCATCATGTTTCTAGATTTCTTTAAACCCAGTGCAATTTTATCCACTTGTGCATTCCCACTGGTAATCAATATATGACTAATAATATCTCACTGCTTGACTGTTAGAGATGCTAATTATTCCACTGAATGCTTGGACAATGCACAATGCAAGCTAATAAAAAAGCTGCAGCTAATGAACAACTTCCCACTACTGCCTTTCTCCAATTAATCCTTAAATTAATGTTGTTTTGCTTCCAGTGTAGAAGGCTCTCAACAACAAAGCTAAAGACACCTGCTAACTTTATAACCTGCATGGCAGCCTCTTAGCTGGGATAACTGCCACTGAAGTCAATAGAGCCCTCATAGCAGTTAGCAACATGACGAGTCTCAAATGACAGAAAATAAAGATAATAACATAAATAAGCTTATGCAAAACTCTTTGAAGGACTGGAGCCTAAATAAATTATTTACCATGGAAGTAGTTCTGTGCTGATTTCTTTAGTTACTATTTTCATCACAAATGCACTGAATTTTTTTGTGTTTTGGGAAGGTGTAAAGATTTGGGCAGTATTTAGGAGTTACACTCAAACTTTACAATATTACACCCATGTAACTAACACACGAAATGCACATACAGCACTGGATTGCCCTGCTGAGAACAAGTACAAGGTGAGTTATTTCTACTTATTGTTCTGTTTACATTTGTTCCCAAAGAAAAGTGAAACAAACCATCTTAATCCCCAATTGCAGTAATTTACAGAATTATAGAACTCAAAGACACAGTTCAAAAAAAGGATACGCTTCTTTCTTAGATAATACAGCAGCAATTCTTCAGGATCTGCCTGCCTCTCTATTACCTACATTATGAAATAAAAAAAAGAGATTATCAGTTAGAGAGGGATCTGATATAATCGTCTCACAAGGATTGACTATGATGTTGAAATGCAGATTATGCATTTCAATGATTGTGGATTAATGTGGTGTGTTTGTTCAGCAACATGATCCTGTCACTTGATCACAATCTGCAGATAAATAAATGAATGGGTCAGGCAGTCAAATATGGTCAAATACGTCCTTTTAAAGTAACAGAAATAAGAGTCTACTCAGAGAACTGAAAGGGAAGAGAGGCTCAAATAGGCACTGGATGGACAGGAGTAGACAGAAAAGCATCTTTGGACTATATCTTGTGTTGATTATTATCAGCATGAATCAGAAATCCCTTCATTTTAAAGCCATGGAATAGTGTGTGTGAAAATTCTGTGTATTTTTACCTCCTAGAAGTTGATATTAACCCTTTCATTTGCAGACACACATAAAAGCAGAGGAAATTCTTAGCATAAGAAGAGCAGGGAGGGTACATAACTAAGTATATATATTTTATATATATATTTATATATTTATATATATTTATATATTATATATATATTTTCAATATAATGAAGTTTAATGTGTATGAGTGGGGCTTATGTAGGCCTTGCTTCAGCCTTGCCTCAAGAAAGTTGCTGTATCATTGGCATGCTTCAACTTGTTGGAGACCAGATAATACAAACAACTTTGAAAACAGTTTTTAGGAACCAGTGCTGCAGAATAAAAAGAGACTGAACCCCAGGCTTCTCTCAACAGTTCTGCTATACCAGCAGCATGCTCCAGTTTACCAGGTGTAAGACAACGTGAACTAGTTCACGAATTTATTTGTAATTGTGGAGTGAAATAAGGTCTCAGGGTATGCCTTGAGGCACAGTTGGCATGTAATGACAGATAAAACAAAACGTAAAAAAAATTGAATTACATTTCCTTAATTCACCTGATAAAAAAAAAAGCCAGTACCCTCTCTCTAGAGTATAAAAATGTTGACTGAACAACTGAAAAATATCTCTAGAAAAATACATAGCAAGGTTTTTTGTTGGTTTTTTTTTGTTGTTTTTTTTTAACAAATAAATCAAATTCCTCCATTTCATTCTATAACATGCTTTGGCTGATGTGTTTGTTGATAGGAATTCTCATTCACTTGACCTGCAAAGTAAGAAAAGGTGACAAAATGTCTTGGAAAATGAAATGTGAGCTTTTGGCATCAAGAACAGAAAAAAACCCCTACTTATTTTCTTTTGGTGAATTACCGAAACTATATTAGTAAGCAGCATATTCTTTTACTCGTGTTGCATTTACTCCAACTACATCAACTTTAGGAGTATATTAGTATAAGGTTTTAGTAAACAGATAATTAATTACAATTCTAAAAATTATGCGATATAAGGGGCAATACAAACTCACACAGACTATGTAAAAACTGTGGTAGAAAGCGGGATCCTGTAAGGAAGATCAAAGACAAGAGATGATTATCTGTGAATAAACTGTTGCTCCAGAACAACAGCTTTCCTGAACACGAAGAGTAAACATTAAAGCACCACTGTTCAGAAAAAAAAAAAAGGCATTTAAAAACTTACCTTCCTGCCATTCACAAAAAAGACAAGCTCATCTGATTGTTGGGGGCAAGCCATACTGTTGCATTAAAGTCTGAAAAATAAAGCTTTACACATCAAGGGAAATGAATAAAATGCTATATGCTCCTAAAGGTTAACTGAGTTTGCTTTGTCCCACAGAATTTATTTTCAGACTGAGCACCAAATTAAGTAGATGGGGAGGAGCCAGTGTAATGCATGCCATATCTCAGCAATTAATGCACGTTCAGACAGTGATGCATCAAACTTTCTACCCCCTACCTCAACTCTTCTCTGGTGAGCTGAAATAATCTGGAAAAAATTTGAGCCCCTCTAATTCTAACCCTGTAAACTAAGAGATAAGGCACTTCACTTTGAGAGGGGGCTTCTGGGTTTGAGCTACAACTGCCAGGCCTAATTTTTTATATTATCCAGTAATGGATAAATTTAAAATACATAGGAATGGCTGAAGCTAGAACCCAGGACATGCAACATTACCCGCTTCTGTGGGGTGTCAAATGCCAAGCTGTGGAGCCATGCTTCTCATTTGAGCTTGTCACTAACCTGAACTATATTTTTTTTCCTGCAGAGTGACCAAGTTTTAACAAAATCAAGATTAATACTACACACACATTTAAAATTTCTTTCTGGTTAGCTCTATGCCATGCCAGCTCTATACCCTGACCACTGTGGGTGCCATTATAAGATATCCTATGTTCTTAGAGAGAGAAATCCCAAATCCTAGTTTGGGATTCTAGATTCTGATGCATTTCACTGCACGTGTGTCCAGAAAACAAGGTTATTAATCTTTAAATGCTTTATTACATCTGGCCTTTATGCTTTTTTAAAAAGGGGACTTACGTACACGTCTTTCAAAAGTCTCCATTTGTGTATGCACATCTTTTGTTGCATTTACCATATTTACGTTTTACAGCAAAGGTCTTTATTTCATTTAGAGTCAGCGTAGGCTTGCAGGACAAATTAGTCAGTCCCAGATCTTTTACCACTGCCTCTTAGAAGGAAAGAAAATGATTCTCAGCAGACATATGCTGCTTCTTTTGTGTTTTAGCCCCTTATGTACACCTGAGAGCTACCACAATGCAAGCACTGAAGCAGTCCCTAGATCCTGCAGGCAAAAGCCCTAGTGGGTCCTGCCAACAGCAGCACTGCTGTAGTATTCCGCATGTGTTGTAGGTACAATGATGCAGGTTTAAAGGCCTATGAAGAGCAAGAACCAGACCCAATACTAGATTTTGGCAGTCCCATATCTAACGTTCAGAGTACTAGGCCTCCAAATCAGAACCTAGTATTTATGTTAGGTGTTTAAGCTTACACACACACACAATGAGAGTGCTGAGGGTGGATAGTTATAGAAACACTTATTTCATGAAGAAAACAAGTAGAAAGAGTTCTTCTCAACCATTTCCAGTTTGGGTGTTTCTATACAGTGCACATTAATGTGCCATCCAAGGTGTCCGTACTTCTACAGTCTAAGAAAATTTCTTTCATAATATTCCATGTACCCATAGTGTCATCTGTCAGGATGTTTAATTTCTGATATTTCTCGCTTCCATGCAGTTTTTCAAACACCTAAAAGCCAGGACATAGCTTAATATACTTCAGCTCTCAAAAATCCCAACAACCCGTGTTTGCTAGATGTATAGATTTTACTGAGACAACCAGACAACAGTGCCACTTTTAAAGAGGCAGGGAGAAATCTTTGTTAATAATAACTGAGAAATACCGACAAGCAGATGCGTGATTTGCATTACAGAAATCAAAGTGCGGGCCTAGAATGTGATGAATCCCTGGAGTCCAAACACCTCAGCGCTGCAGGTGGGGAGATGTCATTGCCTGCAAGGGTTGGCCCATGATTTTTACAAGATTTGACTTGTCTGGAACCAAGTGGCACATGTGCTGATGCATAGGTACACAGGAGAACAACAGACAATGCACTTTCCCCCCAGTTCAGTAGACCTATATGCTCCCTGCTTCAGCATATCCCAGAATTTATCCATATTTTGGGACTATTATCAACATATGGGGTTGTGAGCTGTCACTAACAAGCCCATGCCATGAAACTAAGAAGGTGTTTCAAATCAGAAAAACAAATTATGGCAGCAGCATTCACATTTAATTTGATTTATTGACTTTCTTACAATATATAAAAGCCAAAGTAATACAAAGAAAGTGAAGAAAAAGTAAACCCCAATGGGCTTCAGCTGCCTAAACCACACTTCTAGTGCCAGTTCAGATGATTTGCTGTAACCTGCTTGGCCTGCAGTTGCTATGTCTGTGTTGTATCTTCCAGTCCTGTGCTCTCCTATGTCTTTGCTGTCTCATGACATCTAAAATGGTCTAGACACCTATGTTTAAGCGGCTGAATTTCACCTACTCATAGTTGTTACAGGGACAAACAACTTGAAACAATAAAGATTTCATATCATAATAACCAATGCAAAACCAGCTTAACCTACTAACTTGATTTCTGTCACAGATAAAATATCAACTCATAAAAGGGATGGAAGGCAAGAAGAGAAAATAGTTTGTGGAAAACCGAGTAGCAGTGAAATAATAAGAGCCTGCAGGCTGACATGTCAAACAAACTAGAGCCATTTATTGTCATTACAAATGGCAGTCTTCATGGCTCTGGAGCAATGTGACCTATGAGTAACTGGAAGAGCAATCACCACGCTCAGCTACAAATAACTGACACAGAGGTTCACTGAAACCACACTCTAAACATACAAACTACCTATTTTCCTAGTTCTGATTTCTTATCAAAGAACCTGCTGCAATTTTTCAGGTGCTACTTTGGGTAACTTCTGTAGACTCACTAAAAAAGCAAAGTGTTTTCTCTGTGTTAGGATGTAGCCCCAAATTCAAATACCATGGTGATCTGTGTATTTGTGTGTGTGTGCATTCAGAACTGAAATCTCAGCTTTGCCCTTCACGAGGAGGAATGGTTGAAGTTCTCAGTCAGTTCAATATCGGGGATTCTGATGCTGAAATCTGAATATTATGGCTAGAGATTTCATAATATATTAACTTTGATATGTTCTCTGTAATTTCTTGGTCTCATCTTAGGTTACGAATATATACACACTTCAAACTTAATAACACCAGAATTTCTGTTACCATTTAATTCAGTACTGCTTCATATTTTCCTTTTTTCTCCAGCTATGCTATTTCTGTATGGTCTAATCCCACTGTACCCTAGGCAGCATCTTTGCAGATCATCTTTTGATCTCATTATGTTTTTTCTATCTTCTTTATCACAGGAGTGGCCAAGAGTGGGAGAAAGCTCTTAACTGTACTTTCATGGCTCAATATAGTCCTGCGCACAGGATTAAGCATTGCTTAAGAATCCTTTCCAGAGACAGGTTCATCCAGTCTCCTATTCAAAGCACATTGAACTCCACGTGAGTTTTCCCAATAAGTTCAGAGGCTTTTCGCTTACTCCATGAGAAAGAGAAAGCTTCCAGTGGAAATCAAAACTAAGTGACTCTTCCAACTTTTGGGATAAAATTAATCTCCTATATACATACGTCAGCCTACATAGCAAAAGAAAATCATAACTCTTGTTTCTTGCATGTTTGTAACACAAAGATGTCTGTGCCAAAAGAATCTAAAGCAGCTTTACTACAAATCAGAGCATCACTTCTGCTCAAAAAGGGGATGAATCCAGCAAACAAGGTTCTGATTCTTCAACAAAGATCTCTGTGCTCACACTCCACTGCAAGACTCAAATCTAAATTAGAAAATTAGCTGAAGCCATTAAAAAAGTCATTTATCATATAAAGTTGTTAAGTGTAACAAGTGGCAGTAAGCTATCTAACATACCTTTATACTTCGTCCTAACTTTCTTTTCCTGCAGCATTTGAACTGAGCTGTTGAGCAGATCTTTCTTGTTGAATATATATGCTTGAAATGCAGGGGATGTATTCCTGGCAATTAAATGCAGTCATTTAAGCAAAGTAATGTCAATGAATATACTGGATGGAGAATGAAGATATGGATAGAAGATGTAATGTGCATATTTTTGGTAGCTCATTCTATTCTGAAAATGACAAAATATATTTATCTTTGTGTTGATTAGTGTGTACTGGGGCAGTAAATCCATTCCATTCCATTTCATTCCATTCCGGTCTTGTGCACTCTGGTTTGTCATTCACACAGATATGGCCCGAGGAGTGGAGGAAGTAGATTCATTGTTTGACATCTAAAAGAACAAGCAAGAAATGAAAAGAGTGACTAGTTAATATTATTTGATTGGCATGCTCCCAATATTGCCCTTAACAGGTACCTTCAAGTCACTCAGCAGGGTGTTCTACAGGAGATACCTACGAAGATGGCTGGAAGGAAGGTCAATGATAACTGGGGTCAGGGTCAAACAGGGATGGAAAAGCATGGTCACTGCACTGATGGACCTCACCTCCTGCAAGTTCCTGCGATGAGACTAAGGCCACAAACCTATTGATTTGGGGCCAAAGATGTCCTACCATGACCACAGAAAGACTGTGGGAGTTACTTGTGAGAGAAAGCTCAAGAGTTTCCATGGCAGAGCTTCAGAGGTTCAGGGCACAGTATGTATTTATACGCTGATAATGACCTTGCTTCACAGACATGGTATGTTAAATAAAAACTTACACGGAAAAAGAATTATAGCCTGAATAGCAGTGGGACCAAGACTACAGTGAACAGTTGCAGGAAACACAGACTATAAAATATCAGAATTATAAGAAGTGTATTGCCTCAATTGTTTTTCTTCTGTATCCTTTTGTTAGCTGTAAGTTACTTATTTTTCTCCCACAGAGTACTGGGCATAGCAAGGAGTACCAGAATGAGGTGACAGTGTAAGAGTGCAAGACACTGAGTGAAGGCATCTGGAAGGAGACTGAAGATGCTTGGAGGCTGATCCATTGCATGTTAATAAAAGGAACTATTTAATCCTCTATGGGATTTGACATACAGAAGAAAGAAGGAGGCTTCAGGGAAAGAGGGGATTATGAAAATTATACAAACCCAGGGAAATTCCAATAAAATGAATGAATGGCATTTGTAACAAGCACGACTTGTTACCAGACATTTCAGCTACAAGAAGCTATATGATATTGCTGTACACAAAGCATTGACCAATTGGAGACATCATTAGGCACCCCACCATTCAAGGGTGCCAAAAGCAGCATGCACTTCCACCCAAAGATACTTAAACACATCTTTCCCCAATTCCTATTACCATTTCAGTAAAGTCATCTGCACAGCTTGCCCGAATTTGTTCAGCGGTCAGAGGACTGTTCAGTGAAAAGGTGTTTTTCAGTCCTCTTTCATTCCTCACGCTAGTTACTGCATCTCTCAAAGCGAAGAACACAGAGCATCCCAAGAAAAGTCCTGCCTCACCTATCCCCTGAAAAAGAAAAAAATAAGAAGTCAAATAGATGTAGGTTTTGAGCAAATGAGAGGAGTACATGCCATATCAATATCCACTAAAAAGCTTAAAATCAGTCACTCAAAGTGAATGATGAAACACTCACAGTGTTTCATCCTTCAGTAAATTTATTTTAGATTTAGTGGAAGCAAGCTTAGATCACAGCAAGTCTTCTGATGGTAGCTGCTTCCAGGGAGCTAAAAAGGTTGATTTCACATATTGGCTATTGATTTTACAATCTTTTGGGCTCATTGCTAAATTGAAATTTAGAATAACCAGCAGATAAAATTTTAAAAATCCAAGGCCAGATACATACAACTAAGAAACAAAGTCTGAACTCATGATAATTCCCAGCGGACAAACACCACTGACCTCAGTGGGCTTGATGTCCTCGCACTGGTTCTGATATAAGATTCACATTTCTTCCTATCTCAAAGATAGGTCAAATCCACCCTTATTCCATAGTCCTCTCAGTGCTGTGGTATTGAATATTTTAATCTTGACTGGATTGTGAGACTGCTGTTGAATCTTACTTATGTCCTTGCTAAAATCTGAGAAGCAAATGTCTTCCCCAAGCATGCTGCATGAAGACAGAATCACACCTTCTTACAGAGAATTTTAAGGTTAATTATAGGAGATAAGTTCCCAGAAAAAGAGAAAAGCTCTGTTTGAAGAGGGATATTGCTATCAGCTGTCTAGATCAGCTCCCTAGATGAGATTTTTTCAAACAAATACTTCTCTAATTATGTATTGCTGAGACAGATTTAAATAATTTTAAAGGACCTGTTTTTAAATTCAGCTTGCAGCTTCTGCGTATGGTCTGTTAACGAAACCCTAAAATTACTACTTGCCAACCATGAAAGATACGCAGCAATATCCCGCATTATGTCTTTTCATATTAGCTTCCCTGATATCGTAAGCCAAACAGTTTTATGCACACTCGTTTGAAATGCTAAAGAAGAGAAACTGAAAATTTATATATGTTTTATATCAGAGTAATTTCTCGCTTTGTCCCGGGATCTAAGAATTACAACCTGTAATGGTTTGCTTACCTTGGATGCATAGATAGCATAAGGATTTTGGGAAGATGACAGCAAGGAAACACTAAACTGTTCTGGAATATCACAAACAGCAGGGATCTTATACTGATCTGGACCCCGAGTATAGAGGACTCCTTCTGGAGAGTACTTTAATTCCTCCATTGTGTACAGTCCAATGCCTTGAACGAAGGCACCTTCAATCTTTAAATAAGAAAAGAAATAGCATTTAATTCTCATGTTTGGTAAAATGGGCAAAACTTTGGCAAGAACTGATTTGTATCACTAGCTGTTAGAAGATCATTTTCTTTTCCATTTGCCTAATGGGATCCTTCAACACTTGGGGCTACCATGATGGGAAAGCTTTCACGCTCCTCTCACACCAGGCACAAACAAATGCTTTCATGATGAAGTGATGAGATCTGTGGACCAGTCTGCAATGAATAAAGGTGTTTCCCTGCTATCAAGTGGGGAAGGCAGGTCAAACAACAGGATAATTTGGAGACTGTAGATCACAAACAGGATTTAAGTCCAGCAGATAGTGGGCATATATACATACAGGAAGTACTACAGGTTGACACCATGAGTAAAACTCAGGCTTCATTGACATCTACAAAGCTCTGACACTGACTCAGATGGGTCAAGACTACAAGTAAAGAACCTTCTAATATGATCTATGACTTATAACATTGTCTAGGAAGAAATAAATGTTTTCTGAATTAATGAGGTAATCTTCACTTCAGATTAGGCTAGCAGTGTAATAGAAATTGAACAGCAGGAAATTCTTGGCACTTACCTGTCCTATATCCACAGCTGGATTTATGCTGCATCCAATATCCATAACAATGTCTGTTCTGAGGTTCTGTCAATAAAATTCAAATGCATATTACTGAGAGAAATGCATGGAATTGAGGTATTAGAACATAACATGGGTTAGAGTTTGTATTCAGTGGAATAACATATGCTAAGATAGAGGTCCCTCCACCTACACAATTTTAAAATATTTTCCAATACCCCATTACAAGCAAAATGGCGTTGTCTCACCTTTAACAGAAGTTTAACCAGAAACAGCCCTGCCAAATTTTTCCCATTGCACAAGGAAATCCGTACATATATAGGTACAGGCAGAGGGCACATCACGGAATCACGGAATTCTCAGAATTGGAAGGGACCTCTAGAGATCATCTACTCCAACTCCCCTGCTAAAGCAGAATTGCCTAGCGCACATTCCTCAGGACTGCATCCAGGCAGGTCTTGAAGAGACGGGTCTCCAGAGAAGGGGACTCCACAACCTCCCTGGGCAGCCTGTGCCAGGGCTCTGTCACCCTCACTGTAAAGAAGTTTTTCCTCGTATTTGAATGGAACTTCCTATGTTCCAGCTTGTGCCTGTTGCCCCTCGTACTGTCACTGGGAACCACT
This sequence comes from Numenius arquata, assembly GCF_964106895.1. Taxonomy (NCBI): domain Eukaryota; kingdom Metazoa; phylum Chordata; class Aves; order Charadriiformes; family Scolopacidae; genus Numenius; species Numenius arquata. Next base: position 30,973,979 of record NC_133578.1, read on the forward strand.
GAAAAGAGTCTGGCTCCATCCTCCTTCAACCCACCCTTTAGATACTTATAAGCATTAATAAGGTCTCCCCTCAGCCTTCTCTTCTCCAGGCTAGAGAGTCCCAGCCCTCTCAGCCTTTCCTCGTAAGGGAGGTGCTCTAATCCCTTAATTATCTTTGTTGCATATGATCAGCAGTCTATGACATTTAGCTGTCCAGATGGTAAAAAACTCGGAAATAGAATATTTAGCTCTGGTGTAATTTGTTTGCTGGCAAACAGGGCAAGAACAAGCAAGAAAATGTCAGATGTCTGCCATAACCTAACCGGTGAACCCATATAACATTAATACAGATGTGTTAAAAGCTGGTTAACGCTGCACAGCTTTCATTCTCCTCCACCTGTAATTTGCGTTTACAAGGTTGATATACTTACTATCATGTGAAGACAGGTGACTTAATGCAAAACCTGAATGTTAGTTGGAGCATGCAGTGATACAAACAAATGCCATTGACATTATTTACAAAACTTCCATGATACTCAGTTATTACCTTGTGATCTCCTGTTAGACAGTTAATTTCAACCTCTGAACAAGCAGCTCCATAAAGAAAATATGTGAATGGCTGTCCTTCCCCTTTCTCCCAATCCATGTTTTCATCGTAACCTCTGATGGAAGAAACAAAGTTCACAGGAAGAAAATTAACAAATGTTTGCATCATAATAAAGCAGATGAGCACATGAAAGTTTGAAAGTACTTCAAGTGAAATCTTAAATAACTGTGGGGGTTCTGATCTGTTAAGTTCCCTGAAATCCTACAGAGCACTAGTAGTTTAGGTTTGATGGATCTGGTATTTATATAAAATTTAGCAGACAAGCAAGCTATTTCACTTCAGGAGAGATTATAACCAGCATAATCCCAGAAATATACTAATAAAGACACAGTAATCAGGTACAGCACTAAAATTTAAAGTAATGGTTGCTGAGGTAATAGCACATAAGGGAAGTCAGAAATAGGGAGGAAAACTGGCAAGGACCGATGAAAGAATAACTTACAAGATATAAATGTAAGAATTAAAATTACAGAAACTGCCTACAGAATGAGTGAGAGGGCTGAAATATGAATATTGAAATAAAGGTGTAATTACTTAGAAGGAGTGGGACTAACTGAGGAAACTATAATAGTCAGGACTGATGGGGTAAATTCAACAGACACAAGAGGACAGTGAAATGGGGTATCTCTCAGCCATGTGAGCTATGTGACCAAGGCATATTTTCTGCCCATATATGACTGAAATGTCTTTGTTGAGGATATTTAAAATTATACACCATAAAACAATTATAGTATAGTTCAAAGCATTGAGCCATGCATTGAAAAAGGGATACACAAAATCCACATATTCAGCTTCTTGCATCCCATCTACCTCAGCTGGCTTTGAGATTCTTGGATGCGGAGAATATGACTGGATAAGAACTAGCAATACAGGATTTGAGGGTTAGGGATCTGCAGATGTTTTTGGACACCATTAAGCATCAATAGCAAAGTATGACTGCTGTTCATTGCTTTGGAGATATCAACATTCCAAAAGGGCTACATAAACCGAAAACATCCTTGAAGTAGGAAGGGACATTTTGTTTGGGCTTTTCTTAGTGTTTTAAGAAAGTATGGTTTTGTGAAGTGCCTCTTCAACTTACTCCAGACTGCTTGAGTATCTGAAAAGCTATTACCTATTGATAAGTAGGTAAGTACAGGTGGAGGGAGAGAAGATATAAGGCACAGCAGGCTAAGACAGCAGCTTTGCTTTGAATCCCACCTGAGTTATAGCACAGGAACTTTTCCTTCCTGGTTCTTTATAACTACTGTGAAAGAATTCAGAGAAAAAGGACCACGAGACTGCACTGAGAGAGAGCAGTAAGGATTGTGTTTAAGATTGTGTCGTACAGTAACATGCTGTTGTAAATAAATGCATATCTAAGAATATATATGGTGGGAATTTTCCAAGGCTCCAGAAGCAGAGAGGTCAAAACAATGACTCCAAAACTACTGTCAGTCAGCAACCCCACTTCTCATGTGAGCCCTAAGTCCCCCCTAGCTTTCAATTAGTGCTGAATCATGGCATCTGATTCCTGAGTTAGTTTAAAAAAAAAATAAATTACTATGAGCTTTCTCTTAAACTTAATCAGATGTTTTAAATTCTCCTTCCTCTAAAGAGAAACAACCTTAAGGCTCAGGTTCAGAATTAAATGGGCCTAATTTTCCACTAGTGCACCTGCTTGCTAATTACAGGTGTGTCCTGGATAAATATTCTAATTCTGCCACTAGTTCCTGTCATGCAACTCGGTGTGATCTTTTTTGTGGGTAAAAGTGTAAATAATCTGTAGTAAACCAATTTTTGTATCTTATATCAAAACAGCCTCCAGGAAATAAACTATATTCCACTTTGCACACCTACTGCAGCAGTCACTTTCTTGATGCTTTCTGGTTTGCTAATGGCCAAATAATGGAGAAAAGATGGGACGAAACATTCTTTTGATGCTTTTTAGGGAGTCCACATAGGGATAGGCATAAATTAGCACTTGAACTTTATACTCCAACCTCCCATATTAAGGAATTACATTAAACATAAGCTGAGCCATTAGAAAGAACTATTGGACAGGATCTTCTATTCGTGGCGTTGGTTATCTTCAGAAATCAGTTCTGGTCTAACCTGTGCATTTTTAAGGAACAAAAATATATTACCTAAAGTAGCCAGTAGCTGAAAGACTCACACTCTGTTCAAAAGCTTCTTTAATCTGTAAAATATAGCAGTGTTTGTGAAAAACCAAGGAAGGAATCAGGAAGGAACATAGCATACATATATTTACTTATTTACAAATATTTACCTATAAAGCAAACTGTAACAAACTGTAAAGAGAGGAAGACCAGCTGAGTTAAGCATGTTTAGCTGCACATGGTGCCTAATACTGTAGAATTAAATCCCCTTTGGATGAGCAATCTGAATTCTTTTGGTAATACAATAAGGAGTAGACCAGTCAACAGTGGTGTTCTTGCAGAATCTTTATTACTGGTAATGCCATAGTCAGAAAGGGACCTCCTATGTTTTTCTGCTTAAGTTCAATAGAAATGCCTCTTTGTCAATTGAACAGATCTGTGTGATGATAAGTCACTGAGATAAAAGATCTGCATGACCTATTTGCACAAAGTGACAGCTGACAAAAGAAATGCAGTATTCTTTGCTGGTGGTAAAAATGTCAGTATGAGGTCCCAATTCCCTTTTCAGTGATTCTCATGCTAGATTTACTCAGTTTACAAGTCAAGAAATTTATTTTATTTTATTTTAATTTTTAATTTATTATAATTTACTGACTTTGAAGATGTAAAGTGAGTTCCCTGCATATATTACATTCTTTCTTAGGTCAGCCATTTTTGCTAATATTTTGGGTGTCTGAATTATCCAAATTCATTTGGCACCTATTAAAGGAGATTATCTTTTCATATATAATTGTCAGTTATCAAGCTACCACATGTTTTTGCTACATTATTTGCTATCGCTAGGAATTACTACTGCCAAGAAAGTCTTTACATTTTTGCAGTTATTATAGTATTTAATCACTTGAGAAGAAACACCCTAGTGTACTGGATCTGTAAATGCTTCAAGGCAGGGACTGTCCTTTTCATTAGGCCGTAGATAACAAGCAATACTGGATAAGAAGACATAACAAACAGGTTTTCTTTAAAATCCCAGTACAGAGGACTAGATTCTCAGCCACAGCTTTATAAAAAGTTAATATTATAGCAGAAAACTTTTAGTTCAGAAAATTCAGTTTCTAAGCCTAAAATTCTATTCCAGTTTCAAGTGGGCACCAGACAGGGCCATTTCTATAAATAGCTTTAGCACTACTTCTGTACTACTCTACTGAAAATGTAACCAATATCATAACTAATTACATATTAGATCAACGGGAGCAAGGATTCCTGCTGCCTTTTGTGTAGTTCTGTAATATACTGCATACAGGAGTGAGATGGAAGGAAGAAGTTGAAAAGGCTTCTCTTTATTGATTTAGTAAAAATAAAGAATAGCCATGTAGGAAAACTGACACTGTTCACATATATCCTGACAATCTTTTGGCAACAGCTTGTCTGAGGGTAAGGTGGAGTGGATCATGTTATTGCACAAGCTGACATTTTTTGTATATTAAAAAATTCTGTGCCTCCAAAGTGACTTCACACATAGCTTCCCCTCCTTTCCAACTAGATATGATTTGGGGATTGTTTCCCACATATCTAAGCCGAGTACCTACATTCTATCTTTCTGTGAAATAACCTGTTGCTAAAGTTTTTAACTTTACGATTATTAGGCTGAGCAGACTGATAGACTACAACACATACACAAGCACATAAATACATTTAGTAGGGTTCACATGTCTCACCCAATCATTCCAGGTGCCTTTTGGGTTCTTGTTGATGATAGGCTGCAGGCGTTTCAGAAGAGTTTGGCAAGCATCCTGGTGAGAAGTCAGGAGAATATAACACAAAATTAACATAAATACATTCAGTACTATTCAAGATATGTTCTAGTTAGTACTTAATTGGCATATGCTTTACTGTCATTTTGGTTTGAAAAAGTATGATAGGACGCGTCATTTTAACTGCATAGACAAAAACCTTATACAGGGTGAAGTTAAAAGGGCTGGAATCTGCAAGAATCAGTAGATTTAGAACAGGAACAGGGTATGAGATTTGTATGGGACTAGTTAAGTTTGTTAGATGAAAGAAGGATTTTGTCAAACATAAACCTTCTGGGTAAAGCTCTAATAAAATTCTGAAGATTCATAAGCACCATTACTGAGAAACTGTCAACAAGTCACGTTTCTTCTTGGCAATCTCCAGTGGTGTTATTGGTGATCTCAAACTTGATTTCTACGGGATCACTAATGCTTAAAGTTTGGCAAGCATTAAATACCACGAGGGATAGGGTGTTCTGTTAAACTAAATACTCCTCCTTACCTTCACAGCCATGCCATTGACATCTGTCCCTGCAGATCCTACTGAGGCACATGCATTGGGAACAGTTCTCGTGCTCGTTTCACAGAAGTGAATACGTGACATGGGGATGTTCAATTCCCGACTAGCAACCTGTTCCAGGAAGAAAAACATATTCTTCTCTGTTTTAGAAACATTCAAAACACTCCAACAGTTCCCCGGGTTTTATGGGATCAGCTCCCTAAAAAAAAAAATCTTAATTTTTAATAAGCCTCTTCATATACCATTGGAAGAATAAAAATCTATTTTTTCTTCCTGCTGTCTCTATGACTCTTAATGAAGATATCTTTGATTTCTAACTCTATCAATGCAAAGAAGCAGCGGCTATGCTGATAAAGAAACTGTCCTACTGGTACACTAACTAACCAAGAAGAAAACCTTCATGCTATTTACCTGCATGACAGATAAAGCACAAGGTAATATTTGTTTGGATCGCTTGTTACCTGGATCATTTTCGTATGAATACCCTGCCCCATTTCAATTCCACCATGCGTCAGAAGCACAGACCCATCAGTATAAATATGAACCAGAGCAGCAGCCTAAAAAAGAAAAACAAAATCAGGATTAGAATAGTGAGAAGCGTGTTATATATAGTGATGAATCAAAAAAGACAGACACAGTTTTGAAGTTTCAATTTATCTGTTTAGTGCTTTTGAATAGAACGCAAAATTTGGAATCCTAGTCCCTGCTCTTCCTCTATTATGAACTTCAAAAGGAAAAGATACAGATCCTTGCAGGTCTGCTTTTTCTGTTGCTAGATCCTGAAATAAATCTACACCTGGCAACAGTATCTCAATGGTTCCAAAAGAAGCTGGAAGACCTCCTTCACTAGTGGCTGTACATGCAAATTCCATTTCTCTCTCACTGATGTTTGAGAGCCTTTGGCCACAGGTTTTTCAACAGCATAGCTTGGGCAGGCTGTCGGCATTAGACACAGCCGTGAGGTTCTGAATGAGATTTTCCGCCTGGACATAGTTGGAAGTAGCACTGTAGACTACAAAGGCCCTGTGACTTTAGTCTTGAACAGAGACAGCCAGTTTGATATGATATGAGCCAGTCAATTAATTTTCAATTGATAAAATGCTCTCCATTCCAGAAGCACTGGACACCTACATTCAACAAAGTACAAAGACCAAAAATACCACTTAGTAAACTTAGTCTTTGATGACATCAAAGGGTTATGTCTTTAAGAATAGCATCCCATAGTACCCCAATGGTCAGAAAGAGTAAGCTCAGATCTCTTTCTAGAATGGAAAACTTATCCAATGAACATTTTGCCATCAGTCCTCAAAACCTTTTCATAAAAGTGTTCAACTCGTCTATACCAACACCACACCACAAGAGATGGGACTGGCTTTTGAGTAGGTAGGGTCTAAGCTGCCTGGCTTCTGAAGACCAAACAACTTTGTTCTCAGCTTGAAGAGAGCTAGTAGCTAGTGCAGCTTTCAGGGAACAACCATCAGGAGGATGACAGTTTTCCAGAAGTTGAAAGATAACGCATTTGGTTTGTATCCTAAGGTACAGTAACTGTAATCTTATATGGATAGAAAGCTTAGCTCACTTACTCTTTAAAGGAACTAACCTGAGAAAGATAATGTGTGCCTAGTCCAAATGGAAACTTCATTGGTACAATGGCAATCCCTTTTTTCTTCCAGTAATTTTGTTTGTTAAATTCAATGACAGCTGTTTTCCTACTGTAGTATGCAGATTTCTCCATACATTCATTCCAACACCGTATTAAGTTTTGTGGATCAAGCTTTTGTTTGAAGTGTGTCTGCTCGTTCTCCTTATACATATTTATTTCCCTGATCTGAAATAATAAAGTTAACAGCTATCACACAATCATGTTAAAGCCAGACTGACCACCTCGCGGGCAGGGGAGTAGTAGACAACAAGATTACCATATGTTTTTTGAACAATTACCAGTTGGGTTCAGTTTGTAAGAGCATGTTATTCACGCAACAATCAGATATTGATTAAAAATATATTAATTTTATCACAAATTGTGTTTGACTTGGAAAAGAGTTGTTCAGACAGTTGAGCTAATCTAATGGATTTTAACTATCCAACTGCACAGACTTGATTTCAGGAGAGAAGATGCCTTCATTTCGTCACCTTTTCTGGTGATAAACCAGTTTTATCTGCAACTCCTGTTATCCAAGTTTCTGTCACCAGTGCTGACTGGGGAAAGCCAAACCCTCGGAACGCTGCATTTGATGGCAAGTTTGTTTTGCAGGCACAAGCCCAGCATCTCAAGTTGGGAATCTTGTATGCATTGTCCATTTTTAATAAGGATACTTCTGCTACCTGAGGAAGAGGACAAACAAGTATAGTTAAGTGTCAGAACAGTGCTTCTTTCAAATTCATATTTTAAATCTTCTTCATCTCATATAAAGACCTTAACTTGAGAAAATTAGCTTTAAAATTGGCTGTCAATCACTGGTAGAAAGAATACTCTTATGCACACATATAGGCTTTATTCATACATTTCTCACGCAGCATACTAATTTGGCAAGTTATTTTTTGATATTCATAGAACACAGATGATGTTACTAGTAGTTGAGTGCTGATCGGTAGTTAAGGATGTAAAAAATACTTCTTTTTATGATTGATTTTGCTCCTATTGTATAGTATGTATTTTAAAAGGAATACATTGTCAGTTGACATGTTTATAATGGGAAAATAAGCCTGAGAAACCATTCATGAAGTGAATGTGTAGGAAAATATCAAAAAGTAGTATAGTGCTTCACTGAACTGAATAAGGAAAAGTTAAACCATTAGGTGTAGATTTACCAGCAACCCATAGTCCCTACATCAAAAGGCTACATGATTAATAATACATGTGCAAGGGAATTTGGCCTTCATTATTTCCAGCTAACGATTCCTCCATGTAATAAGATTTGTCAGCTTATAAAATCCTTACCAGGACAGATTCATCAGGGGTGCATCCTCCATTAATGTAATATTTGGTATCCACAGCTCTGATCCTACCGTCATTCATGAAGCCAACCTAGAAGGATCAACAATAGCTTATTTAGATTTTGGCATTCATTCGTTTCTTCAGTGCTTGTATATTTTGGAAGTGAATGTAACCCACACAATTAGGGTCATACTGCACTATTAATTTCTGGGAAGCATTCACTGAAACTATAGAGGGGCAAGAGAGCAAGAAAGTATGTTCCTAAGATACTGGCTGTCCCACCCAGCATATAATAAGCAACATCAGCTCATTGGGAAAAGAAGAAGTGGGGAAGCCCAGTGGCTTCCTGTGTATTGCCTGAGATGGCTGATAAGTGTGTCATCTAGGAACGTTCACTGTAGATAAAGTCAAATCCCACTCTGACTGTAAGAATAGTGTTTGGCAGATGGAGTATGACATTTGCTTTTCTTGATGAAGAAATGTTATCTTTATCTCACACCTCTCTTTTCACCTATTGCCACTAACAGTTCCTGAATTCTCAGTATGAGCTACAGCTCATTTTCAGCTTCAGGGAAGCGTCTTATAAGAACTCTCTTACTTTACTTACATAGTATATTACACAATTTGATATGCTACTTATGTAGAACTTGTTTAGCATAATTTGCTTAGTTATGCTAAGTAGCTAAATTTGCTGAAGCCTTAGGCCATAAGCTGTGAACTTCCACCTGGAAATGTTGAACTTTTACCTAGTTAGAGTAAAAGAAGGCCTCAGAGCTGCTTCAAGCCAGAAGATAAGGAAGATACAATTGCCAGTAGAAGCTGCAACCTTAGAGATAAGAAAAGAAATGACCAACCTAGAGACAGCTGAAGGACCCAATAAAGAATGGGAAGACCCCAGACCCCAATATTACTATTGGTTCAAACTGTTGTGTGAGGGGTGGGTAACTTAGATCGTAAGGGTACAATTGCCCAGGGATTTCTTTGTTCAGAATCCCTTCAGTGGCACTGAGCTCAAGCTGTAGTTTTATTAATAAAAAGTACTTTTATACAGGAATCTATCTTTTGGCTTATCAATTCAGAGGAAACCTGGAATCGAACCCTGTTATGGTCTCTAGCATGTGCAATTTCCATGATAAGTAGAGATAGAAAAGGTGGTAGAAATTTTCCTAATGAATAGTTATCACTGATGACAGTGCATGAGCAGGGAAAAGATTAATTTCCTTCATAGGGTGAGTTTTCCTGTATGACACTATTTTTGTGAAAAACTAGCTACTCCTTTGTGTGACCCTAACCATATGGATGGTTTAAAATAAACCTCTGCAGAAGAATTCCGAGTTTAGCTTCCCATTCCCAGAAAGAAAGATAGGGCTATAAAAGGAAAAGGGATTAGAAAAAAAAACAAAAAACCCCAAACACCAAAATCCTACAGAGATAGACGCAGAAGCAGAGAAGGAGCTGTACAGCAACTTCATCTCTTGGTTTCCTAGCTAGTTGTTTTATTTTAAAATTAAATTGATTATATTCATTTTCATTAATAGAACAAATATTAACCAGTAACATTGAAATACTTATTCACAGAATATGGGCAGGTATTTTTTCACTGAATTCTTGTGGCACTCACTTTATATTTACCAATAAAAGGATGTCGGCCACCAGTGATTAACATATCATCCCCTCGACTCAGAATAAGACGGACTGCTCTGCTGGTTCTAAATAAAAAAAAAAAAAGAAAAGTTAAATTTCAGTCAAAATCAGAGACGATCTTAACAGATAGCTAGCTATTCATGATGTATCCAGATCTAGCCATGCATATAAACATAAAGTTAAGTTTAATCTAAATGTAATAAGCTTAAATATCTGCATAAAGCTATGTCCAGTTTGGGTTTTTTTTGCATTTACAATCATATCAGAATTTTAATTTGATCTTGAAAGCCAATGAGATAACTCAGCGCAAACTTCTTCTGAAGAAACTGTTATTTCAGTGTTAAGACTGAACTGTATCAAGTGAGCTCACAGCAGTTAGCATTCAATCATCTTAAGCAAATAAATAGTCGCCTTTTAGCTATTCAGAATCATACTGAAATAGAGTGCCTTCGGATAAAACCAAAACACAGACAATAATAAAAATATAAAAATTACTCTACAAATGCATATACCATTTAAAATAGTTACTTCTGAAAAAAATGACATAAGATGTAAAATAAGGTCCTAACAATAAAGAAAAGATTGTTTCAACTAGAAAAAAAGATTATTTTTAGCATGGCCTGGTTAATCCAAAACACAGATAACATGGCAAAAAATAATCAAAAGCAGTTTGTACAACGACAGTAGAAACAAGAGAAATGTATTGAGCTGTCCACTCAGATTACAAGATCATTGGATCAGAGGAAATGGTATGAAGTTGCGGCAGGGGAGGTTTAGATTAGATATTAGGAGAAGAATTACTTTACCGAGAGGGTGGTCAGGCAATGGAATGGCCTGTGCAGGGAGGTGGTGGAGTCGCCATCCCTGGAGGTATTAAAGAAACATGTAGACATGGCACTTCAGGGCATGCTCTAGTGCCCAAGATTGTTGGGGTTTTTTTTTGTGTGTGTGTGGTTGGACTCGATGATCTCAAAGGTCCCTTCCAACCATGAAGATTCTGTGATTCTGTGATTTTGGCTAAGGCAGGATGTACCTGATGAGCATTCTACAGCAAATCAATTATGCATATAAAAGAGGTTACTATCCCCTGACAGGTAATTGCCAATATTGTGCTGCAAAATTTGGAGGGTGGGGGATGGAGCTTTATGTGTTAAGGTTCCTAAACTAATTAAAGTAGTATTAGCAGAAACATAATACCTAATAGAGTTAAGCTAATTTTGACTGAAAGATGTTTGGGACTGAACTAGAACTACTTGTTCTTAAAAGCAGTTCCACTCATGAACTCTTCCCTCTGCATTCTGCTGCGCCAGTGAAGTTCACATCTGGATGGTTAATGTCATGTTTTGAATGTAAATACAAAGCCTCAGTAGTTAGGGACTGGTCTTTTTGAAATGCTCAATCATTTCAAGGATATTTCTAGCTTATACTAATACCAGTTTATTCAAGTCCCATTAATTTAGTTGAGACTAGAGCTGCTTAACCTAAGCAGTCTAACAAAACAAAACAAAGAAATGCACTGAACAGTCTTACAAAATGTGAACAGTCAGGATTTTATGACTTTTTGGTTAGCAACTTTGGGAAAGGAGAAAGCTTTTTAGCCAAAATGCAAAACTTGTTCACTCCATTTTCTCTTCATATCCTAATACACACATATCACACTTACTTGTTTGCTGCCACCGCAGCAACTGATGCCAGTAAGCCAGTTTTCACGAGTTTCCCACCAAAAGCTCCACCAACTCGTTTAACATGGCACATGATCCTGTTGGCTGGAACTCCTAAACTTGCAGCTACCATCTCCTGTAAAAACAGTTTTAATCCTTTATGTCACCTCAAATGAAGCCTAAAAGTTAGGTTCTGAAATAAAAATCTTGTCTAGAAAAGGGTTCCATAGATGTTTCTAGTTTGTTTGGGTTTTTTAATCAGATGAAAATAATTTTTCTTTTACCTGAGGTTAAAAAGCAAGGAAAAGATAACAACAAACACTCAGCATTGTTCACATTTAAAATCTCTACCATGGAGACTGTGAACAGGCCATGGACAGAATTGAAGAATAATACCCTTAGATTTCATTACTTAAACAGTAAGAAGCTTCAGGTATAAGACAAAGAAACTATAAATCAGTTTTTATTATTTTTATTACTAAGATCATGAATTTGAATTTAATTTTTAATTCAAATAAAACCATTTGGTTTTTAATAATCTAAGGTCTTGCTAGTGCCAGGAATGTTCTTGCTTCAAATAATTTTCTCAAACACAAAATGGTTCATGCTTCTTGGCTATTGGCAATATAACAATAATGGAAATGATAAAAGGAGCTGAACTGGGTTTTGAACATAAAATGCCAGTGTTGAGTCTGAAATACTATCAGTTTCATGCCCTGTAGCTATTGCTATGAGACCATACCCTATGTCAGCCTTGCTTTACCATTTACCATCATGAAAACGATCAGAGGGATGGAACATCTCTCCCCTGAAGACTGAGAGAGTTGAAATTGTTCAGCCTGGAGAAAAGAAGGCTTCAGGGAGACTTTATTGTGACTGTTCAATATATAAAGGGGGCTTATAAGAAACAGAGAAAGACTTTTTACCAAGGCCTGTACTGACAGGACAAGGGGCAACAGCTTTAAACTGAAAGAGGGTAGGTTTAGATTGGACATAAGGAAGAAATATTTTACAATGGGGGTGGTGAGACATTGAAACAGGTTGCCCAGAGAAGTTCTGGACGTCCCATCTTTGGAAGTGTTCACAGTCAGGTTGGACAGCACTTTGAAAAACTTGATCTAGTGAAAGATAACCCTGTCCATGGCAGTGCGGTTGGATTAGATGATCTTTAAAGGTTCTTTCAAATCCAAGCCATTCTATGATTATGATTTTGTCATGGAGCAGCAGTCTCACCTACAGCTATTAGAGCTGATCAAACCTTCGGCAGGGTCTGACTCTGCAAGGTGCTGACTTCCTTACTTCAATGGAAAGCTAACGGTGATGGTGGAGCCTCAGCACCCCATGCCTACAATAGCGGGACATGAAGTACTTTGTTCAAAGGGAAATTAGAGGCTTCTACTTCCTCCTTATCCTCACAGTGTAGTGTTCAGTGTTTATCAGGGTACAGCAGTACCACAAAGCATTTGTTGTTGGATAATCCAGATGTGCAATTTCATGTTCCTACTGCTTCTAAACTGTTAAGATGTTTTTTTAAATTAAACTTAAAAACCTCTACTGTCACGGGTTCAACCACTTTCTCGAAGAATGCTCTGTATTACCTGAATAATGGCTGGGTGCTGTGTTGACACATACACATCCATTTCTTTATCCTCTCCTTTTGGAACAGCAAGCACACTCTGAGTTTCCATGTAAAAATGTTCCTGTCCCCCAATGTGAATTTCCCCTGATCCAAAGAGAAAAACACAAGTGTTACTGAGAAAAAAAGAAGAAATTCGCTAGGAAAGAATAATGGCCCATCATCACGTAAATTACAGTAATCAGTGCTGAATCTTCTGATATTTCTTGTATCAAGGAGCAAAATCTAGAGTAAAAACACAGATTAAACTCCTTGAAGGATTAAATCGGTCTTGTTCCAGTGGCATCAACAGAACTTGATTAAGAGCAGAACAATAATGCCTACAAGTGGTGACAACATTAAATAAAACATAGATAAATTAAACAAAGCATGGACATACTGGACCAGGTCAAGAAGGCAGCCATCAAGATGGTCGGGGGCTGGACCATGGGATGTATGAGAAGAGGCTGAGAGAACTGGATTTATTCATCCATGAGAAGAAAAGTGTTAAGGGGAGGTCTTATTGCTGTCTACAACTACCTAGTTGGAGGGTATAGAGAAGAGTGGGCCAGACTGTTCTCAGAGATCCACGGTAGAGGGATAAGAAGCAATGAATACAAGAAATTCCAACTTGATACAAGAAAAAAATTTCACCATGAAAGTCGTCTAACATTGGAAGAGGTGCATATAGAGGTTGTGGAATCTTCATCTTTGGAGATATTCAAAACCTGACTGGACATGGCACTTAGTAACCCGCTCTAACTGGACCTGCTTTCAGCAGGAAGTTGGACTACATGATCCCCTTCCAACCTAATTATTGTGTGATTCTGTTTCAAGGACAGAGGATTCAGAAAGCTTGAATGTAGTAGCAGAATCACAAGACCACTAGATTTAATCACACTTTCTTCCTATATGGAGAAAAGCTACAACTAGGACTTGAAAAACAGACAGACAAACCCGAATACTGACAACAACTTAATACCAAATGTATTCTGCGGTTTACCTTCAATTATATTATCAACAGTTTCAAATGCCTGATCAACATTTCCTTGTTCTAATTTTCTTTTTGGCTCAAAGAACGAGTTGTGCTTTATAGCTTCCTGCAGTGGAGAAAAAGAGAAATATTTTTTTTAAACAGTTTAAAGGTTCTCAGCCTGATGTGCCGTTTTACTCTCAGGAGAAAAAACATTCACTTCAGAGATCTGAACCACCAGCTACCAAAGTCAATCATCACTTTATTGTAATTGTTGATGAGTTTGTGTATTCAGTTCCAGCAACTCTTTCCTGACGTATCTTGTGTTACTGATGATAGCAGTTTCCGAAGGGAATGCATTCAGTTTATTCAACCTGCTCTTCCCTCCCATACAACTAGCAAGTGACCAAGAGAGCACAGAATAAGAATGGAACCACATCATCCAAAAAGTGATGCCATTAAGAGGGGAAGAAATCACAAGTATTAAGTAAAAGTGGAATCTATTTATTAAGTATGATTTGCTTTATTTCTAGTAAGACTTCATTAAGTTTCAACTGTAATGAAATGTTAGTAAAATTCGCAAGTCTTTAAAAAGAGCCTACTTCTATTTTTTATACCATTATAGAAACAAGCTGTAAAGTGACTACCAGAACTAATGCTGGTTCCCTGCAAATGTGTTCATTCTTCCTTACTTCCACTCATTTCTTTAACCCAACATAAGTCCATTTCCCCTATGACTCCCACATCACATTTCTAAAATTTTCTATATCCCTAATATCTTTCCCATCACATTCCCCCAACATTTGTACATGTCCAGCCCAACTTTGTTGGCTTGCTAGCTGGACAACAGATAAAAATGCTACAGATAATCAGGAGCTGACTGTTCAGCCACATGCTGATTGCCCAGCTGGTAGCTACCAATAGAATTACGTACAACCAGTGTGCTCCTTGCCTTTTCCTCACTGGGAACCTTAAAACAATTATTTTCTACTCTTATGTTTATTATTATGAAACTTGTGAGACCTTAATACTTTTGAGACTGTTGCCTATCAATCAGAAGTGGTCAAAATTAGCCAAAAGGTTGAAAATGTATTTATAAGGAGTCTGGCAGACTGGTTAATTGTATGTTCATATTCACCTTGTTTCCTTAGAAAATCGTGTTTAAAAAGCAAGTGAAAAGTGTGAACTGCTGCTGCCATTAATTAAATAGATAAAACAATAAAAAAGCAAGATAAAAGAAATTATTTGTACCTCAATTGTTAAGATCACTGGTTCCAGCACTTCATACTCTATCTTCACTTTTGCAGCTGCTTGTTTGGCATGAACATCTGAATCCGCAACCACAGCACAGACAATCTGACCCACACAAATCACCTGTAAAATACACATCACTTAATAGAACAGTGGATTCAAATTATTCCCATATGTGCAGCTGATAGTCTTCTTTTGTGTAACCACTATTCATATTTCCGTTTTAGAATTTAGTTTTGAATTAGGACTTTTGTATTTTTTAGATCATCCATGAAGCTAACAAATTATTAGAAATACCAGTGTAACTGGAGAATCAAGGAAAATACAGTATTCAAAAATGGATATGTGATTTGGGAGACTAACTTTCAATGAAATATACTCTCCCAGCAAGTCAGATGGTTTTTTGATGTTTACTATGTATTCTTCTGATTGATATATTTTTCTCTAAGCAGAATATAATACATATCAGCTATTTTGAAGTTGAAAGGGGAGTGGGAAAAAACTGTAAGAACTTTGTCACGAAGTGTTATGGCTAAAGTGATTCCCTGACATAAACACAACACAGATAATCCAAGAGTCAGCAAGTAAAATTTCATTATAAAAGACAGAAGAAAAATGGTAAAAATTAAGAAAAGTATTTTAAAAATGATTGTAGTTATACCTTGTCTCTTGCAAATATAATCTCTGGATCATCAGAATGGTAAAACTCGTTTGTAGCTGGTACATCATGAGCTGTTATGATATCAAACACACCTGGTCCTTGTAGAGCCTCTGAGGTATCTATAGATCTGATTGGGATATGGGAAGAGAGAAGTGTAATTCATTAGTTTTACAAAGCATTGCACAGAGGAAGGGAACACAGTTTCTTGTACTGCCAGGATCTCCTCACAGGCTCAGATGTGTCTTTTCCTTCTATCTCTGGCATGCAAAGAAATGCAGGCTAAAGGCAATTTATAACTCCACTAACCTGCTTCATTTCTAGGAGATGCTCTAGATGCAACAGGGAAATCATTAGCCCATTAGACTTCCTGAACTGCATTGATTTAATAAAAATTACTGCACAATTATGATGCTACAACTGCGACTTTTTAAGACCTCATGGCCCACACAGATATCAAATTGATACAAATAAACATCAGCAAACAGAGAGTTCATGTAGAGAATTACAGAACAGAAATGGCAAGACCAGTATAAATGGAGAATGAATGGGAATGGATGGGTGTAGAAGGATCAGAAGGAATGGCAGAAGGTTTATAAGAAAGCCATGCTTTGATAGCACCTGGTTTAGCAGGCCATCAAGATCCCAGAACATGTACAGGTATCTTCTCTGGACATTCAGATCGGAAGACAAAGGAGAGTGAATGAATCCTACTGACTCACAGAGATGAGGGGGATGTCAGCTCCTTGAGGGTACCAAAAAGAGCACATCCAAACCCAGCATACTATCACCAACCTAAGAATAAGCCAGGAAATATGACAGACTGTATAACTAGCAGCTCCAGTCTGCTCTGTCATCACAATTAATCCTGACCAGCCCACCTGGATACATGTCTTGGTGCTTGAATGCTGAGCAAACAACTTGGATATGTGCATCTTGGTGCCTGAACATTGAACAAACTGCTAGAATAGGTGTATCTTGGCAGTATAAAAACATAAGTGAAAACAGTTTTCTTTCAGAACAAAATCCTCTTCCCATCTTCCTCTCTTATAAGGCCTCATATGAGCTTTGCTACCTTGTTGCTGCAATGTTGCGACACTATTTTCTACATTTTTAACAATTTTCTTTTTTCATAATAGAGTTGAGGTTTCAAAGCTATGTTGGTAAAGCTGATTTTCGATGCCTACTTGCACTGCACAGCTCAGCACTTTGGGGAGATACGTAGGCTAGGTCTAGGTTGGCTCATGGACCAGAAACAGTTCAACCTTATTAGTACAGTAATACAGTAATATGGGGTGAGACACTTAAATCCAAAGAGTCTTCTGCTAGAGTGACAATATTACTTCCAGCACTGGAGCTGGTGCAGGTATCAGGCATGCTGCTCCATATACACATAACTCATCAGTCTACTCTAAAAATCTCAGTCAGAAATTCATAACAACACATTCTGCATATACACTCGAACACTTACACAATCTTAGCATGAGCTCTGGAGCTAGTGACGACAGCCAGGAAGAGCTCCCCATCCACAGAAGGAAGGTCATCAATGTAAACTGCTTCACCAGTGGCATGCATAATTCCAGACTGGTGCATAATGGGCCGTCCTACAGGATCCTGGGGAGACTGACTCGGGTCTATGTCCTGTGCAGTCAAAAATACACACACCCCAAACAGTTACAAAAGAATAATCATGTTATTCTTACAGTAATCAGAAAATCAGATGAAGGAACAACTGTTCATATTAGCATCTTCTGATTCAATATTGAAAACAGACGTGGATACAGGACCTGACTGCCGCTCCTGGGCATTTCTTCAAGTTCTTCTCTTAAGAAGCCTTCAGAGAGCCTTGCACAAGTTTGTCTACTTGGATTTTTTTTTTCCCTAATCATTTACATCAAAGTGATACAAACAGCAATTCTTTTTTCAGAAGGACAGTTTCCTCCCTTACTGATTGGTGTCATGAAGCTCTGATAATTTCTGAATTATTCTCACAAGATTCCGCTCTGTATTTTATCAGTGCCTGGTGGTGTATTTTGAGCTACTTGCAGCGATTCCTAGGATTTGTCTTCCTTGCCAAAAGACTGCAGCTGATCAATGTACATCAGTGAGAAAATGCTGTTTAAATACTTCCTTTCCAATCTTATTTCCTTGCACCTGTGTATGAATTTAGTGTCTTATTAATTTTATTTCGCTAAGTCTTTCCTGAAAGTTAATTCAGTGTTGCCAGTTAATTCTGCCACACCAACTAATTATTGGCAACTTCCAGAACACTTTTCCAATTTCTGGGTCAGTGTTCACACTAACTGTTTCCTTTTCTACATTTAGAACTACTACATTGCTCACATCTTAAAACCTTTTTTCTTCTATAGCTTCCAGCACACAAGTGTCCCTGCTACACATTTCTTACCTCTGGCACTTTCTGGCACACTGTCTGCTATTAGTCCAAGGCCAAGAACTGACATTTTTCACTTGTCTGCCTCAAATGGCTGTCTCAGCCAAACCATCTCCACTTTTCTACCAGCAGAACGACCTGGTATTCATCTTTCAGGATATGGATTCTTATTTTTGCCCCCTTCACTTTATAAGCTTAATAATGTTCAGATGAAGAACTCCATACAAAATATAGGGACTTGCAAAAGTTAGACAGAAATTTAAAGTGAAAAAACCAGATATTCCGGGTTTCTAAATAATTTCTGTTCCTCAGTGCCAACTGATCTGAGTAACAAATTGTTTCCATTTCAGTTTAGTTACTTTCTTACAGCTGGGGAATAAATTGCCAATAGTCATAAAGAACAAAGTTCCTTTGATGCCGGCCCCTTTTATAAGTCTGTAATGTTTTGGGTTTTTTTTAGGTCAACTCTGAAGAAAGCTGAAGATAACGACTTGAACAAATTTAAACACTTAAAGCTAAAATGTTTTTCTAAAGAATATCTGAAAGCCCTTAAAAAAAAAGGGAAAAGTTTACCTAGATTTTATTTGAATTCTCTTTAAGTTTCCAAAAGCCTGAGATTTTTATTTGTGTATTGAGGGCATCAAAATATCAAAAATCCTTGCAGGAGTTCCCACCACGATCTAGTCAGAAAGGCAAGCTCAGAAAATCCAAAAGGTTCTTTGCCGCCCTCTAGTGCTGACTTCTCCTTGAACACTCTTGTTAATTTGATCGGATAGCTATAACTCCAACTTGATTCCTAAATCTACAGTAAGACCTCAGGGCCCTCTGAGATCTTAAGGAAGGTGTATCTTGAGGCAAGAATACTATAGTGATAGCTATGGACCTGGGCTTTTCAATATTTTTTTTTCCCAATTGGGTTGCACACTGCAATATACCAAGTTTAAGCAGTCTGACAATGGAGTTTGTCCAGCATATTTATCTTTTGAGAACTGTTTAGAAGAAGAGAGTATACCCATATGAATCTATTTTTACAGACAAGGTTTTTCTAATTGAGATACAATTAAAATCAACCACTAACAGCCTGTTGCCTTCAACCCTTTAGAAAATTTGTACCTGAGCTTCACAGCAAGGGTCATGCTTGAACTGTGACTTTTTATCAAGTCTTATAAAGCACAGAACAATCTTAGAATAAAATCACTTGCCTCGTATATTTGGATACTCTGAGGCATTTTGGTTTGGAAATCTTGTAGGACACTCCTATATTCCATAGGTATGCCAGGATAGTGGCAAGGATCCTGAAAAGGAAGTCAATTATTACTAAAACTCATATTTTGAACATTCCAATTAAAAAAGCTAACAACCAAAATCATCAAATACAAACTCTTTATACCGGAAATTCCTTCAAGACTCTCACAAGCTAGAAAGGCTCTAAAATAACAATTTTAAAAGAATGTAGACCTTTGAGATTTCACTGAATAATATTTAAAAATACACTGGATTCAACACATATGCTTGTTTAAAGTAAGTACCATAAAGCAGGTATAGTCATAAAAGCTTTGTTCTGGGGTCTGATCAAAACTGGCAGGTTTTTTTATTTTTTATTACTCCTGGTAACAGTAAATTACCTAGTAATGGTAATTCAGAGGAAAGAGTTCAAGGTAGCACAGAATAAAAAGGCAAAAGGGATATTTTGCCTCATAAGAACAGATTTAAGACAAAAACAAGTAAATCACACCTAGAAAGTACTGGGAAATGAATTTTTAGAGTCCTCCTCTCCCAGTCAACAACTCATACAAGCAGAAAGGTTTGTTTAACACCTACAGTTGCTTTCCAAAGCTGTTATTTCTATTTTGTCTATTTATGTTTTGAGCTACAGACAGATGGAGGAAGACCTTATGTTTTCTTTGGGCCTGGGAGCTCAATACTGATATATTGTTGCATTAACATTACTCAATTTTTTTTTTAAAGCCTAATATGCAAAGTGAAGACATCTTGAGCACCTAAAAGTTAAATAAGCATCTCTCCATCAATCACTTTGGGAGTTAAATGCTTACATTCCTCTGTAGATCTGAACCCCAAAGACAGTATTTAGCACATTGTACAAATTGCAAGTATCAACAGATAGAAAAAAGCCCTTTCATTTGCTTGCACAAAAGCAGACATGGAGAACTAATTTACCATTGTCTTCAATGACTGCAATACTTCCAGGAAAAATCTGTAGAAGAAACTGACTATCAAAGTTTTCTTATAGTCTGCTTTTTCACCACTGGCTGAGCCTGGAAGAGCAATTTCTTTAAGAAGTAGTCTGCAAGCTTCATCCAACATTTGTTCATTCCAGTGTCTGACGGGAAAAATGACAGAAACAATCAGACCAGGACTCAAAAAAATAAATACAAATTGCAGTAATAAATTTGTACCATGGACCACAGGCATAATCCTGCTCAGAATGAAGCCAAAAATATTGATTCTAATAATGGCCTGCAATTTTGAAAACAGTGTAGATCAATGTTGCTCACAGAAGTGAGGTCCCCTAAATCAATGGAACTGAGTGCTATATCAGCCTTTTAAAAAAAAATAAATTAATAAATAAAACCTATTACAGCTTTAAAGCTGGTTCAACAGTCTTATAGATTATCCCTATTCTGCAGATACTGTCCTATATTTAAAGAAAAATGGATAACGATATTGATGCAAACTGTAGATGCTTTCAAGGGATTAGTGCTGGATAGTTGTTACATTTTCTGAAAAGGCTGTCTCCTTGAAGTATCTCAACTTCATAGTTACACAACCCTAAATATCAAAATATAAATCTGTTAGAATAAATTTAATCATGTGAAGCTGCAAAAAATAATGAGTACTTCAACTAGTGAAGTTGCATATTAAATGGTAAAAGAGTCCAGTGGGACTCTGTTTAGATAAATGGTTTTATACTGCTTGAATTATTTGTAATTTTTTCCTCCAAACCTTGGAAAGTGGTAGAGAATGTCAGAGATTAACTTCAGATATTATTAGGATCTTGTAGATGAAGAGATATTGGAAAGATTAAGGCTTGATTTGTGCTCCTAAGTTTATTGGGCACATCTGAAGTTCTCAAACTTTATACCTATTAGAGCCAAACTCTAATGAGAAGGACTCAAGAATATTGATACTAGGGGATTATCAAACCTACATGACACAGCATCATTTACCAATGCTTGGGTTCAGGTGCACAGCTGACTATGTATACCTCATCCACATATCTCCCAGTTCATATCTCTCTCATGTCTTTCTGCATACTTCACATCGGAGTTGCAACCATGTGCAGATTCCAAAATGTAATGGTCCTGAAAATTCATCATTAAGGTTCGACCAGATCATTCACTTGAACATATGTGGCATCAGCCAGGTAAATGAAATCTTTCTGTACTTTCACACTCCAAGGAAGCGCACCCAAGCTCTCAAAGTCCCTTTATTTAGAGATATAGAGAAGACAGAGATATTGTACCTTCCAATAAGTGTCCAACAGGTTTGTTTTGCACAGATTGTGGTCGAGACAGCACCTCCATAGAAAACGCTTAAATCCTTTATTATGTCTGTACCTTCTTCAAAAAGGACTCTCATCCCAGCATTGGTTATTGGGAGGGCATTTTCCCGTCTTGGTGCTTGTCGAAATGCAGAGACATACTCCCCCTAAGCAAGATCAGAAAGATGTGGGTAACCTGCAGACATGTAAGTATCTGAAAGCAGAACTTGCTATTGCACTACGTGAAGCAAGAGAATAAAAAATGAAGAGCCCAAATTCAACTTTCCAAGCATTCAAGACCATACTCTTCCTTCTCTTGACCTTTCAGTAGCTTTACCACCTTTGATTTTCTAGCAGCCTGTACCCAATCCTCATCTACACTGTTCAGATGACCTAGATATTTTCATGACAGATAGCTGGAAGACAGGGATCTTGTGGAGAGGAGTTGCATTTATAACAAGTACAAAAGCACAGAGGCTTCAAAGTATTGCCAAACGTGCTCAGGTAACACGACTCCTAGCTCGCTTAAGATCCCATATCCACTCTTGCAAACACAATAGCAGTTAAAGACTGTTATTCAGTAACATTTACGGAACCACCACGCACATGTCCAATCTTATCTCATTTTAAGAAAAAAATCTTCAAGACATGACAATGCTTTACTTTCGTGGTGCCAACCATATCACAGGTAAGCAGCCTGCTTTGGTGAGGACTATGGCAGCTTGTCCAAGACCCCTTTCTGCAGGGGGTCTAGGCAACTCCTATTGCCCTTATCATTTTAGGGTAAACTTTTGTCTGAACATCACTTTTTATGTATCACCAGCTACCTGCTGAGATGTGTTCTTTGGCTAAAACTGGGACATAGTATGGCACTGACAGGATCAAACATAAAGAATTCAGAAAGTGAGCAGTAATAGTGTTACTTTAAGCATAGGGATTATGCCATGTCTGGCTCCTTATTTAATAGTCTTTAACTCTGCATAAAGCAAATCTAAACAAATTAGTAACTTACCTTCCTAGAACGAGGAATATGGACAGAGACTAAGATCTCTTCTGACATGATCGTATTGTTACCAACTCCATCTGCAAAAATATCACTCAAGGGAATCTGTCGCTTTCTTCCTAAAAAAATCCCAAATCCAGAGACTTATGTACAATTGCGTAATTAACATATACCAATCATATTTTAATTGGCAAGAAATACCTGCAGCCTTCCTGAGTAAATAATAACTGCAGAGCAGAGTTTACATGAAACATTATCAGTATGCTCTATAAATACAAATGACTGCTCTATTTTCCATAGTATCATAACACCAGAAAGTGCCCGGAGATCAATTCCCATTCCATAATCCTCCCTTCTGATACTGCCATGACGATCCCATCCCCACTCCTCTCAATCTGTTCCCAATCCCTGCAGCTCCTGTCATCACTACCTTTCCTTCTAAAGCATAAAGAATGAGGAAAAAATCTGAATGGGTAAAAAAGTAAAAGTAAAAACTTTTGTAAAAAGTAAAAAAAAAAAATATTTTGGGTTGTTTTGGTTTGGTTTTGTTTTCTTTTTTGTTCTGAGATTCTGAACACTTCTAGGAGTCCAGAAGGGAATAAATAATATTGCCTTTTCCTTTCTCTTTCTGGTAGATTATTTTAAAAGTGACTATGCTAGTCTTTCTATGGTGTATATGCTATTAAAGATGGGATTTTCGAAAGGCTGGAGGAGAAAATTCTGCAAGGAACCTAAATCTGCAATAGCCCTTTGAACACTTAATCTATGCTACGTCTGGTTTGTCAACATCACTACGCAGTTAAGCTAGACAGCCTTCTGGAAATGCAACATTTTAACACATAAAATTGATTGTATTAATTAAACAAGCTCCATTGGCTCAAGGAGTTTTGTTGGTAGAACTGCAACTGTACCAGTAATACAACTGTCAAGTAGCATTGTCATTCTGCAAGAACATAGAGGCATAAATATTGTACAGATGGAAAACCACAGCGATTCACCTGTGTGGAATTTAACCATGTTGGCAGATGAAGACAAAGTGTACTTTTTTCCTAGTTTTCTATGTCCTTTGTACTTTTCACATGCTACCTAAAGGGTCCAATGCATTTTAAAATAAATTATTTCTTATTACTAGACAATATTTATCTTGCAGTAGCCCTGACCTATCGCAAGACTTTCTAGAACCAGATAATCTTCTTTTAAAAGGTTCATATTTTAAAATACTTCACTCACATTCAATGAACGTGATACTTCAAGACTGGCTGCTTTACAGAAAGATTATTTTCTTCATGGTTTTCATGTTATGTGTGATGATGACACTGTAACCTATTCATCCTAGAATATCATTTAGCATTAAAATTACATTCCGCAAATATAACTAGTGTGACATAGAAACTTTACTAAA
Organism: Numenius arquata; assembly: GCF_964106895.1. NCBI lineage: Eukaryota > Metazoa > Chordata > Aves > Charadriiformes > Scolopacidae > Numenius > Numenius arquata. The sequence continues at coordinate 30,998,016 of NC_133578.1, forward strand.
GGAATTTTATTTTGCAGAAGTGTGGATCTGAAAAATAACACTATTGGGAATAGCAGCACTGGTGTTTCTAGATTTTTGCCTTTGCAATTCCATCCAGAATACACTTGGTTTACATACATAAAGATTATTGTCGACTCCCACCTGTGAGCCTGCCAGGACATAGGAAGGAGCATTTCCTCTTACAATGTGATCCGAAATAAATACTAAGAACTAGCAGTGTTTCTGCAAACTTCTTTTCTTGAATAATGCACTTTTCCTATGTTTCACTGACTACTTCTTGTAAAGAAATATGTTAAAAACCTGTGAAAATGACTAAAACCCTCTCCCAGTAGTAAAGTTCTGCCAGTTTAACAGAAAGAGGTATCAATCAGTGATCCTACTCACCACTCAAATAAGTACGCACATCATTAGAATTGTTAAGAAAATGCAAAGGTTTGTACTTTCACTTGTCAGAATGACATTCTGACAGGTATTTTTCCTCTCAGTGCCAATCTGCACAGGAAGAAGTCGCAGAAAACACACAGCATAACTTTTTGTGTATCTGTTCCAAGAAATCCTGGCTCAGAAACAACCCCTTTAAAGAACGTGTATTTCAGGGTGTTGAGTGGAGTATTACATGCTTTGAAATGGCAACAGGCACTCTGTCTGGATCAATAGCAAAAAGGACACAAGCCATCTAGAAGGGAGAGCATGCAATTCCATATCACCAGATAGCTCATGTTTACCAATAATTTCATCAACCTTCCAATGGTCAGGTAGTGCACAAGAAAATGAGCAGGTCAAGGGGAGTATATATACAGTGATGGAAGAAAACTGAGGAAATGGGCATGGACTGGTGGCTCTGAAGGTAGTATATACAGCTACTCAAATAATGAGGTTTTATGAGTGCTTATAGTAATTAACTGCCCACAGAAGTATATGTGATCTGGTCGGTCTGAATGCTTACCCTTGGCGTGAGAACCTTTGACATGTTCTTCATCTGCAAATTGCATCTCTTGCAGATGTGATCTTGTATGAGAGTGGGAAAGGGTTCCTTAAGAAATGCTCACCTGCTGTTATTTCCTCTCTCCCCATGCAATAGGATCCTGTACCTCTGGCACTACTACTGAGACAGGCTATCTCCTCTTACCTCTTGAAGCCAGATTGAGCACACAGTTGCTGGCTGCCAGAACAGGATTCAAGTCTGAGGTTGATTTTCTGCTTATGATGTTTCCACCTAATGACTTGAAAAAAGAAATTATGTCACTTTTCTCCATCATCTTCACAGCTTTATGTTAAGTGACAATATAACGTGCAGACTACATATAAATTTATAAAGATCAAAAGCTCAAAAAAGATGTATTCATAGAAAACTCACTGCTAAAAACAGAATTAAAAATGCAAGTTTTACATGTGGTCAGAAGCAATTTCACATTTGTTACAATTTGTTACAACTGTTATTGCAAGTAACTCACAACTTACAGCAACATTTCTTATCTGTTCTCCACCCAGAGTTCTTAATTGCTGCAAGACAGCACAGAAAACTTTTGTCTTCTCTTCAGGGAACTCTGAGATTGCATTTGTCAAGATGTCCTTCACTAGAGAGAGGCTGCAGGCAGCTCCCACAGTTAATCCTGTAACCAAAAGATTATGAAAGTGTAATGTGTGCATTGCTTTATTGCCTGGGTTTTGAACTATGTTCAGACAGTAGAGCTAGGACTGCTTATGTGGAATACAGGCAAATATAAGGTGAGGGGCCTTTGCAAATTAAAGGTCCTGTGACCTTTCATTTCAGGAGACTGAGGATAGTATTTCCTGAAATGATGAAATTGAGCTAATATCTCATCACTTCTACTAAAAGAAGAATCGCTTCTACATCTCTTCTCTGCTTCCAGCTGTTTGTTCCAACTGCTTCCCTTGCACCAACTTTGATTAAGTAAATGCTTAGGTCATGTTTCACCCAAAGGTGAAAAGCTTCAAAATGATTTCAACAGGATCTTCCTATTTTTAAACATGACTTTCATCATAATTTGATCTTGCTTTGCATATGTATATTCTAATTTTTCTCCTAAGGTGCAAAAACCCCCAAAGAGTCCTAATACTGAATATGGTATTCTTTTTCTCACTAGAAAGACAACCTGTAACCACATGCATTTATTTGGGAATTTATACATTTTTTAAAGTTTATACTTTATAAAAATGTCAGTATTATAAAATGGTAAACAGTGCCTTTCTATTAAAAATTATTAATAGACTGTATTTATCTAATCTATGAGTGCTTTAAATGAACACTGGAATTAAATAAAAAAATACAAAACAAAATATATATAATTTTAAAATGGCTTTTTTTTATTAATCAAGTACAGCAATACTAAATGTTGTGTATTTAAAACAAAAAGTTAACCAAAACATGTTTTGCATTTAAATCTGTTTAAAGAGAGGAAATAATATTTCTGGCTGGAAAACTAAATTGCACAGCTCTCTTTTTAGAACTACTAAGGCTCACCTTCTCTAGATTTTATTTCTAGATTAAAAGAAGCAATAAATATTCTCCCTGCTTCCTTTCAATGCCCAACCACTTTTCAGCTAAGAACAAACTGGTCATTGACTACAACTGGAAGACTGATCTGAAATGAAAAAGATATTCTAAATGCAATGACAGAACTGTTAAATACAGTTTACCACTTCAAAAAAGTGGCTTCAGGCATGTAGCAAGTAACTTTCATCAGAGATAGGGTTTAATTTTCCTTAAAACTTTGGCAGTAAACTGGCACAATGTAATTTATATTTAATTAATTAAAACTAACTTATAATTTAATTTAGCCTAATTTAGGCTATTATAGTAGGTTTAAATCTATTTCTAGTTGTTATTTCTAATTTCAATAGAATTTATTTAAAAACTAAAACCTAGTCTAACTTTAACAAAAAAAAAAATCCATGCTTATCTTAAATATATAAATTGAGGTACCAAATTTTTAATCTACAATAATTTACGCTGTTATGATTGAGATAAGATTAGTCAATGCATATTAGCTAGGTCAGTTTAATCACAGCCTTTTTTCTAATGTAGCTAACATGCAATGTTGCTAACTCTCTCTGTGGTTCTGTATGGGTCTCTCTCTACTATACAGCATAGCACAGTACAAAAATCACAACGCAAATATTGCATGACTTAGCACCAGAACCAGTATTACCAGAATAATTACCCTTGCACTATTATGACTACTAGGGCCCAAGATAACATTTCTGGTAAGTACTGCAGCGTGTCATGAAGACAAAACTCTGTAACATGCACTGGGACGGTGGCCACAGCCACCTTGACCTGGGAAAGAGTCAAGCATGCTTAGGAATGAGTTGCACAGCACTTCACACCTTCAGCACTATGGAATGGAGCAGCATCCCTTGCTACAGAAGAATCTCCTATGTTTGAACAAAGTAAAGTCTACTGACCATCATCCGTGTGTGTCACCACATTCAGATCTGGGATCCTTGCAGGAGCAATAACAATTGGATGGAACACGCCTCTAAATTTCATCTCAGGTCCTACCAGACAGGAATAGGCTTAGACAAAAGACATTTTCCACAATGACAACTCCAGCATAGTAGAGAGTAAGCTTAAGGATGAAAATGCAAAAAGAATGATAAACATAGCCCCATTCCTCCCATGCACACTGGAACTATGGCAACAGGAGCCATTCTGACTGTATACATACCCACACTGGTGTTCCCAACCACAAGAGGTGCTTTGGGGTGGGCAGCTTTCAGATCCAGTAATTCATCTAAGCTTACAGGAGAAATCCATGTCATTCGCTCCCCATGAAAAACCAGAGTTCTTTTTGGTTGATTTTCAGCCATTCTCTGATGGGGAAATATGGCAGATTTAAATATTTAGGTCTAATAGACATGAGACAAAGTCAAAAGAAGTTCTTAAACAATGGCAGTTCTAGTTAATCCTTCAAAATTGCACAGAAATGGGACTGTTATGTTGTGCTCTTTAAACAGTGGCAGATTTCTAGACTGCATAGGTGAAACATCTTCAATTAATTCCAATAGGCTAATAAAAAAGATTGATATTAGCCCCCAAGCAAAAAATGTAGGAATAGATCCTGTAAATGCTGAAATTATTAAAAAAGTGATAAAAAATACTTAGGAAGGTGCTTTCACAATCAGCTTGCTTGGAGGTCACCAATGACACTGGTAGCAGAATCCCTTTCTAGATTAAGCATGCATGTGGATGTCTATGGCTGTTCTAGCACTGTTCACTGATCACTTGGAAATAGCTTGTGAACTAGTGGTAGTACAAACACAGGGTGAAGAACTCCTGTCCCACAGTTATCAATCTTCCTCCATAAGCAGCCAGCTAGTTACAGAGAATTGGGCTTTGAATCTATATATTGAGAATAATGTAAAGCAAACAGCTTTCAGTTTTTTCTAGAGCAAACACTGCTGTCGATAATTAAGGATGCCTGACACTTTCCATTCCAGTGCCCTTACTTCAGCTTCTTATGTCTTTGTCATACTTTAATAACTGGGGATAAACACTCCCTGGTCTAGGTGGCTATCTGAGGCTGACATTTTGACAGAAAAGACCTACTAAACTATTAAGCCACTAAATGGCGAGAATGCATTGTTTTGCCAATGTTAAAAAGTGTTTGCCGTTCAGTTTGCTGAGAAGCACTTGTATCTTCAGGTGCTGTAGTGAAAACACAGTTTAGGTTACTGTCTTCTCACCAAATACCCAGTTCTGCAACTTCATTTTTCCCGCTATGATTAATTTTTGTATTTGAATATTCAATAAGCTCCCTGAAAAAAAAAAGGAATATAATTTTGGATTTACATTAAAATGTTATGACATTTCTTCTGATGAATTACTGCTAAGCAGGACTTCAGAATGAGTTCTGAACTATGGACTACTAAGGGTAAGACAGAGCTGAAAAATAGTCTGTAAGCAGCAAAAATTACCATTAGTTCTGGCGGAAATATAAGCTCCTGGGTGGGATCTAGGGGCTGGAATTCATCTGTTGAAAATAGTCTGGTGGAAACCTTAAAAAGAAAGGAAACAAGCAAAGACCAAAAACATTCTCTCATCATTAATTCCACAAAAAAAAAAAAAAAAAAGCATAACCAAGAACAAACTGTGAGGGTCCCACTGAAGTCAGTAGAAAATTAGTAATTCCATTATGATTTGGATTTGGTGCTAAATTACCATGCATTATTTGGAGCCGGTGAGGTGAAGGAAGCGTTCATAACAGAATTCTCAGAGTTCACAAATGACACAAATAAGACCATAGAGGCAAGCAACTGAAAGACTAACTACAGGCTTCCTGTAGTCCTCCTATAAGAAAGTAGCTGGCTTCATGCCAACCTGCAGTACTCAAAAGCAAAGAAGTAGATCAGATATTATTGAAAGAAAATTGAGAACAATGTCAAATATTTGTATGAATAAGAGGTTTCATATAAAATATTACAATCATAACTCTGATTTTTAAGAATGTATCAGTTCTTCAGACTCAAGGCAGCAGACAGATTCGTAACAGATCAGTGGTTACATTCAGATCATCACTGATCGTTGATTTAAGACAACTCCACATACGCCCTGATCTCTTACACAATACGATGAACGCTGTATGAGTAGAGCTGAGACTATTAATATTCCTGAACTTGAAGAAATGCTCAGCTCTGGAGATCCAAACTACCTTATACCAACTACCTGCCACATCATTGTCTCCTCATACAAATATGCACAGAGTCCTTAATTTTTAGAAATATCTCCAAATTTCTTGTGAGTAATAATAAAATATCTTATTTTACAAATAATATTATGTAAGGCGAATAAGATGGAGGCAAAAATGGCAGAGTATACTACATTTACTTTAATTACAAGAAAAAGCCATGCAATATTCTTTCTATAAATTTTCTATCTAAATGGGACAGGTAAAATACTTAAAACCCTACCTTCTCTTCTTTGTCAAACAAATCATCTTCCTGATCCAAGCAACACTTTCCATTTGCTTTCCTTTGACAACAAACAGATTCCTAAAGTAGGAATATTCCATTAGTGAAATACTGCCCAGAATGTCAGTGAGTTTTAGCTGGCTTAAGCTGATAAGAATGTCTCTTTATATTTCAAAAAAGTTCTACAGGAAGTTTACTAATAAGCTAAATTGGAAAGATTATGTGTTAAAGAAGTGGTATTAAAAATAACTTAAAATAATTGAACGCTGAAATCCTTAATACAAAATAATTCATACTACATGAGATTCAGTTGACCTTGTGAGAGCACACACAGATGGTCTGCATTATTTCTTTTACCCACTGTTCGCTCTCCTACTTCTTTCACTGTAGGTTTCTTACACGTTGAAATACAGGATAAATTACTAGGAATATCCATCCAAATTCTGCTTTTATTTATGTCAGTACTGACCCACAGTAAAACACATGGAGTTACTTCAGATTACTCTTCGTAATCCAGGCTAGACACCAAGTTCATTTGTGTCAATCAATTAATGTAATGGGCTTGGCCGCTATACACCTTATTTAGACCTACATCTCTTAACAGAGGAAAGAGATGATCTTAATTAAAATCTTGATGGTTACTACACATATGGGTCCATACTAATGGGCACATACTAATGGGCACAATCTAGTATTCTTATCATCACTACTTCTTACCTTACAGAAGGTTTTACAGGCATCTAGGATCGGCCTATATCCAGTACAGCGGCACAAGTTCCCTTAAAAAAGGAAATCAGTAAGAAAAAGTTCTGATTTAAAGCATGTGGCTTTAAAATGTCATGTCTTTATATGAGATTTGCATTTTTGAAGTTTAAGAAGTGTTAGCTCTCCCAAAGACAAAAAAGATCAGTGTCACAAGACTTAGGACCCTGCAGCTTGAGGAAAAAGGCTATTGTTTCAAGGGGAGTATGAAATACTTGAGAGCTGCACTAGAGGGAACGTTGACTACAGCTTAGTATGCAGGAGGATAAGAGATTGTACAATACTCTTCACCCACTCAAAATGGTTTTCTCCTTACCCCTGACATTTCTAATAGTGAAGGAGGTTAGCATTACACCGCCGTCTAAGTACACCTCATAGTAACAGGAAATGCCTTTGGCTCCACTGTGACTCTATAGCACATCAGAAGAAAGAAGGCTATTTTACCTGCAATAAATGCACATACTTTCCCTTAGTGAAGATGGTCTGCATCTCTCTAGCTTACTTGAGTGCTTTATTCCTACCACAAAGGGGCTCTCCTGTGAGGTTTATCACATTCTCAACTCCAGATGTAACAGGATCTCAGAGACCTTCAGATGCATCTACTTCTCCAATATGCCATCATTTTTGCACATTTGATTTAAAGCACTTCAAAAGACACACATGAGGATGGTTTGAACACCTATTCCTGAAACAATCCACAGGTCCAGGCTTCATTTTCCAGGAGAAAAGAATGACAGGGAATACGAGGTCTGTATCCAGTAGCAACTCTGCTGGGAAGCACAACTTGTATAGAGTACATACACACACATGCATGTGTACTCACACAGACGTGCACTCACATACACAAAGTACCTGAAGAAAATGGTACAAGGATATACCTACAAATTAAAAAGTGGCAATATTTACCAGCCAGAGCTGCAATCATCTGCTCTGAAGTTGGTTCTTGGTGGTTTCTTAGCAAACTGTATATGGACATCACCATTCCAGGGGAGCAGAAACCACACTGGGAGCCATGGCATTTGGCAAGCCTTTCCTGAAATAAAATAGCACAAATAGCACTCCTCCCAGTGTACATCACCATTTTAATGAACTCTCTCATAAATGGGAGACTTTCATAGTAAATCGGACTTTTTAAGTAAAACAATTTAAGTAATCTCAAGTAAGAATAATTATTTTGAATGTGATGCCCTGGCACATCTTACTAAGGAAGCTAGTTTATCTTTGGTGGATTTCTGTCTTTTTTGCATTCATACTAAAACATCAGCCAAAGGGGCACTGTCCAAGATGTGCCCAAATAGAACACAAGCCTGATCCACTCTAGCAATTCTTACATGCCAACTGTTTGATCAAGCTGTCAGTCTTAAAGCAAGATCCACCATAAGCCATATCTCATCATCCTTGATCAATCAACGACCAGAAATTTGTGCTGTCTTCTATTATCATTTAGCAGGGAGAATAATCATCACGTGAAATTCCCATGCCCTAAAGCACTGCCACTCAAGCCAGCCCATACAAAGGAAGAAATCAGTAATCCTCTTACACAGTGATACTGTACTCTCACCTGAACTGGATGAATCCTGGTTTTTGTACTTCCAACACCTTCCACTGTGGTGACTGCAGCACCGTATAAGGAGCAAATGGGAAGCAAACATGCATTTGCTGAATAATGTCTTTGGAACATAAAAGAGAATAAAGAACATGAATATTACTTTATTATAATAGAGATTCATTAATATTATTTTGCAGTCAATCAAGACATAGTTTATAGTTTATACAGTCATTATCGTCATTTGGATTGAGAAGAGAATAAGCTTTATAGAAGGGATCACTTACTAGCTGTGTCTCTTGTCCCCAGTATAAAAACTGTCTATGAGGACAGTTCTGTAGAATTTATATCTTCCTTAGTACTTCAGTCTTTTCTAATTGCCCTCTTATCTCTCTTACCCACAAGCAACCTGTCAAGTGTGTTTTGGAGGAGGAAGATGGGAGGGTTGGGTTGGTGTAGTTATTTGCAGGTAGTAAAGAATTACTGCAGAAAATTTGCAATCAATTTTCTGACCCGAAGGAAGTCCTCATGTAAAATAAATATAATTCTAAGTAGGAACAACATACCAAAATGAAATTCTTCAAAGCTTTTGATCATTAGCAACAAAATATTTTGGTTTACTACAGTTCAAGTGTTTCTTTTCAACTGTTATTCTGTTTTAATTTCAACTCCTATAAAAACTTTAAAGATTTTCATTTGCATTGTATTCCAATGTAATGCAATTGTGCAAAGGAACAACTGGAACATTTGTACTTTTTCCCCACCTAAAAAATATTCAATTGACAATGACACATTACCATTTAACAATTTGACTGGAGTTTTCTCAATCGAAAAGTAATTTACTGCGGTTTTTATCTTAATGAAACTCTGATTTTGAGTTCTTTTTGTGGGTAGGGTGTAGGGAGGAAGTTCAGTATTAAAGGGCTGGTAAGACTCAAACTTCTGCCTGCCTATCTTCCCATCAGGCACATCACAGAGCTGCAGGTAAGAGCCACATTCCAGTGGTCAATACAAAGGGTGTTAAATATATGCCTCCTAAAGAGAAAACTCCTTGCAGGAGCTGTCATCAGCATATATGAGCAAATTTAGCATTTGAGCACAATATTTCAGCAAATTTACAACCTGTCTGAATGGACAGTATTTTTTACAGCATTCTCTTTTGGACTAAAGTGACCCTTCCTTTGGATTCTTTCACTTATTAAGTACAGATTTTACAACTTTGTTTTTACAGCTTTGTAGCTGCAAGTGGTACCTACAGTCATAAAATTTGGTGTGGTTTTAAAAATATTCTGTTAAGGGTACCTTATCTTCTTTGAAGTTGGCTCATAAGTTGATATCATCACTGTGCAGGCACCACAGCCACCTCCTCCACAGCCATACTTTGTTCCTGTAAGACGGACTGAAAATGCTGTCATTAGGGAAAAAAAATAAATTATCAGGTTTCATTTTGGCCTTGATTCTGCTGAAAGGCACGAGGCCACGTTTTTTCCTGACCAGCTAAGGAACATAGAATTGGTTTGGTATGATAGCATATTTATCAGACTCCTTCCTATGTTGGATTAAAATTTTCAGCAAAAATAAGATTGACGATAAGGAATGACATGACCAAAATCCTGTTCAGAAAACTTGATGACTTCTTTTGGTAAAGGAGTAAGTTGGGACAAAAAGAGGAAGTGAAAAATAGTTTTCTAAGTGAAAATATGAAAGAAAAAAGCATGCAGTGTGCAAAATAGCTATATATCTGAAGTTCCAGTGGAACACTAAAACCAATATCCCAGGTTTTCCCAGAAGGACCTTTATCATCAGGATATTAACCTTGCATCTGATCTGAAAGATCACACGAGAGAAGTGATCATTTCTATGAATCTGGAACAGTAGCCAATCTGAAGCTGCGAATCAAGAAACATCTAATTTAATGTTCTACAGCCACCAAAAGGAAGCCTTACTCCCTATTTCTTCCTCCTCTTCTGTCCTTTCTTTTCCCAACACTACCTGCTCCAAAACATAACACTCTTGCACCAAGTCTTTCTCTAATCAGTTCCTTCCATGAGCTGACTAATGATGATCTGACTAATTACTGACTGAGTCCGTAATCTAGCTTAAAGTCTCTCTCTTTCCTGGGTCAATTTTCTGCTGGCCTAATGAGTAGAATTATTACACAAAGAGATCTGAGGAACTCCACAGCTGGCATAAGGTGCAGGAAGAGGACTGTCTGCCGGGAGCCAGGAATGATGGGGCAGAAACAGGCCACCTTCTTTTCACACCATATCATCAAAAGAAAAAAAACATTTCTCTAAGTCAGAGTTAGCACTCTTCACTTGCAGTAAAGATTTGAGATGCTTTAAGATCTTATCTAATTAATCTCTACCACTTTTTTTCGCGGTAAAGTGCTTTATTGAGCCCTTTCACAGGCATCCCAACCTGTCAGATAAAGCAAATACGTTTTAAGATACAGTTTCTTCCCTTCTTGCATTTCTATTTACTTGTTAATTTACAATGGGTCTTCCAGTTATTAATAAAAGTCTAATGTGCAAATTCCTATGGCAATTAGCCTCAAAAAAAAGATATTAGGATGCTTAGAGAGGTATTATACTGTACTTTGTAATTATAAAACACTTTACTGGAAGATGCTAAAGTTCCTCACGCTCACTCCGGCATTCATTTCACATTAAAAAGAGTTTAGCAACCTCAGCATAAGGTATTCCTGTCCTATATTTTTGTTCCCCGATAATAATTTTTGTCTCTTTATGAAAGTTAGCTGTCCCCCTAGCCATGTTAACTCAACTATACATGGAGGGTTGCTGTGAATAGGATCAATTCCTCTATCTGGCTAAAAAAGTGGTCTCAGACAAAGCTGGGCAGGCACGTCTCAGGGACTTGCACACATCAAACAGACCTAAGCAAGACATTTAAACTGTATGGTGAAACCAACTAGCTCCTGAACACAAGTCAATCTTATCCTCATTTTATAAGCAGAGTTACAATGATACAGAAAGGTTAAATGATTTTTCAAGATGTCAGAGCAAGACAGTGCAGAATTACATTATCTCACTCATAAATGTGCTTTAACCAACGAAGTATAACTCTTGTGATGGGGCTGGTACAGAGATACTTGGTGGGTGTTGGTCTCTTCTCCCCGGTAACAAGTGATAGGACAAGAGGAAATGATCTAAAGTTGCACCAGGGGAGGAAACCAAGACAGCAGGGAAGAACCTTGTCTGCAAAGACAAAGCTGGCAGGGTAAGAGCTCTAGCTCTGCCAACTTCTGTTCTGTCTTGTGTAACTATTTTTTTTTTATCTGTTTTAAAAACATACTTGTTCATATTTACTTACTATTAAACCTGTTTTTTGAGTTTAGAAATCTGTTTGGAGTCCTTATCATAAGAAAAAAAATAGATTACCTCAAAATTCCATCAGTCAGGGTCTCATCACAAGATCTCCCCTTTCCTGGGAGAGACTTTCACAAAACTGGGAGACTCCTATTTTGTTAAGCTTTATGTACACTGGCCAAAAGATTCTTGGGTTTCTTTATGGAGAGGGGAGGAACACAGATACACACATAGACATCATGCCTGATGGCATAACTTTGTTTGTTTAGGAAACTGGGCTAAAAATACAGCAGCTTGCTGAAGAGTATGTGGCCTAAGAAAGACTCATCATTTAATATGGTTGTTGTAGCTTAAGGCAGTCACAACTTCCTCAAACTAGTAAATCACCTTTGAAGTAGCATTTATGAGAATTTTGCTCAAATAAGGCTTTCAAATGAGTGACTTAAGGGAACAGACAAGAAAAGGATACGTCTCTTTCGCAGATAAGACAACAGCATTTGTTCGGGATCAGCATTTTTCTCTGTTATCTGCAGCAAGAAATGAAAAACAAGGTTTAACCAAGAAACCAAGGCTTTTCAAAATTCAGGGCCCAGACTACATTCCCACAAAGCTAGAAGAGAATCCTTCTCTGGTTCTCTCTCATAGAACTAGACTAATTGACAAAGAGCACAAGAGAATTCCGGCTCCTTCTGGAAATTCACAGAATCACAGAATCACAGAATTGTCCAGGTTGGAAGGGACCTTTAAGATCATCTAGTCCAACCATCAACCTAACTCTGATAAAAACCATCACTAAACCATGTCTCTAAGCACTATGTCAGCCCGGCTTTTAAACACCTCCAGGGATGGGGCCTCAACCACTTCCCTGGGCAGCCCATTCCAAGGCTCAATAACCCTTTCCGTGTCAAAATTGTTCCTAATCTCCAATCTGAACCTCCCCCTGATTCCTTCCCAGACAGACACGTTTCCAGCAAAGAAGTGCCCGGGCACCTTGCAACTACTAAAAATAACTGCTGCTCAGTGAAAGGTCATACTGAGGGAATTTAACTTCAGCCACACTAGACATAAAAATGCAGCAGAACTTTGCTACAACAGAGGCAGCATAATATAAAGAAATAATGATTTGCAGATTTTAGAGGTTCCCTGGCACTTTAACCTACTGGGATGAGCACCAGAGGAAGCCTGTAAGGCTATCAGCAGGAACCACTTTTCTTCTAGCTTTATTTATATAAACTTTCACTTGCCATGATAGACTAACAACAGAGAGCAATAGAAATGCCTACATTCTTTATTGATTACAGTATTTCTTATTCCACTTCTTAGAACCAGCTTGTTCCTCCCAGTCTCATTGAATCAACAACCACTTAAATTTTGTTCCTGCAATATTATCTTTATGCTGGCCAGTAGTCCTTTTTGGCACCTGAGTCTTGCCAGCTTCCTGTTATGCCTCTCAAAATCTGGTATCATCTGATGCGTCTTCTTTGATACCATTAAAGACGAGAAGCCAGGCACGTACAAATGAAAAACTAGTTTGCTCACCAGCCAAATTTGATTCCCAGCTGAAAGTCCATTTCACTTTGACGTGTTTTTCCCCCAAATGCAGCAGAGCTAGCTAAAATGGGATGTTGTAATCATGTTAGTGTTCCTCTGCTGCTTTTCCCCTTCTAACCACTTGCAGAAGAGCGTTAGCTAACTAAAGTAATACTTGGAGCCTGGTTTGTTTCTTACCCAGCAAGGTGGAGATGAGAAGGAATGCTTCTGCAGGCTTGTGTAAGGATTCAGTTATACTCCCAAGAGGAAGAAGTCTGAGGGAACCAATTCTGTGCCCATACCCTTCGGGGTTACTTCTGGAACAGCAGCCCCCCTTTTCTCTACATTCTTTCCGGGCAACACTTACCTTCCTCCCATTCACATAGAAAATCAGCTCCTCAGCCCCCGCCGCCCCTTGCATTGTACCCCGACCGCGGAACCAGCAGCGACAGGAAATCACAGGCAGCTGCAGCAGCTGGAGCTGGAGAGCCCATGGCAGGCGGGGGCGGGGGCGGGGGCGGGGGCGGAGCAGCGCCGCAGCGGGGCGGACAGGGCGGCGGCGGTCAGAGGAGTACGCAGAAGAACGCCGAGCACCGCGTCGGAGCTCGGGTCCGGTGTCGTCAGAAGGGACAAGTCAAATGTTCTTAACATGTAGAGCTAACCACAAAATGTATTTACTGGAGCCTTCTAAGGTATAGTAAAACACTACGACATACCTCACACTTTCTCCAAGGCCATGTATGTTCCTCCAGAGCAAAATGGCAACACGAGCAATATGAACTGTTGTTATGTTCCAACAATAAAATCTCCAAAGGTCATTTTAAATTGTGATAAAATCCAGCAATGTAGTGAGAATGAGCCCAATGGGAATTTTGCATAAATTTGCACTCACAAAATAACAGGCAGTAACTTCTGGGTTTTATAAGCATTTGTAAGGGCTAATTGTGCAAGCAGATGTTTCTAGAATCATAAATATTTTCCTCATCCTGTTTAATCTAAATATCTAGAATTAATTTTTCTACAAATTTTAAAACAATCAAAATCTTTATTAGTGGTAAACTAAAATATTAAATGTAAAAAAAATTAAATTGAATAAACATGAGAAAAAGCAACTTTGAAGCTATAAAAAACTCACATTACCTTATCCTCAGCAAAAAAATCTTAATCCCTGTGATAGTTACAGATTAATTTTTATCTTGAATATCCTGAGCTGTTTTTACATCTTTTTCCTGGCAAGAGCTTCTAATATATCAACTGATCTAGTAAAAGAAGCACATTTAGTGAAGATTCAACAGGCAATGTAACTATCTATGCAGTACCTCAAGTGACCATTTTGCAGAACAATTAAAAGAACTGCATCCTAGAAAATTGTTAACAAAATAAATTTTCTCTGTATATACAACGTCAATTTGAGTAACAAAAACAGTAAGGATGGAGAAAACAAGGAAAGAAGGGCAGCAGCAGCAATAACAATGTGATTTCAGAGTTACTTAAAATAACTTCTATGCATCTTGAGGTAATTTTCTTTATCATTTGTTACTTTGAAAGATATCTATACTAAAAGGAACAGAAGAAACTAAGGCATAAAGCCCTAGGCCTTATACTTTTATTACATGCTTTTATTTGGAACATCGTAGCTGTCTAGCTGGTAACACTGGAGGCTGTGGAATGGGACCTTCACTGAAAAAATAATTAAGACCATCTCCAAAAAGACCATTTTTTTTCTGAGAAAGTGAAGCATGTAGTTCTGCTTCTAGCTTTCAAAGTACGCTCCATAGAGAAACAAACATTTAAAAAGCCACTGTGTTTTGCTGCTTTGGTGCCAGCGCAGGGAACACAAGTTGTAACATACTCCTTTCGGATTTCTAAGGACGCAGCTGGTGATGTTGATAAACAGTGAACATTTCACTTAAACAAATTTAAATTTAAAAAACCCAGTTAATCACAAACTTGTTAATAAAATACAAGAAAGAATATATGAAAATATTCTATATGTAATTCTTTTCCAAATCACACTGAATCAGGATAGATTCTATCTTCCCAACCATTTCTACGCCTCTTCATAATGGTCTGCTAATGTAAGTACACAGTAAGTTTCAGAAAGAAAAAGCGTGTTTGCTGAAACTTCTCAAATAAACTTCACTGTTTTGCAATACAGATCACATTGCCTGGGTGATAAGGTAAATTTAATATTGGAAGAATTCTACATGAAAACATTTTGCTGTCCTTATTGCTGTACATTTACAATCTTTGCATGGTCTCTGGAACCGGTGGTCACAGCTAGACAAGCTCTCTGTTTACGTAGGGGATAAAGGTCCCCTATGTAAACTGCCTCACTAGTGGTATCTTTAACTCCAAATTCATACATGGAATGCTCTACAGGATGTTAGGGAAGCTGCCCTGGGGCTACAGACTGTCATGAAAACCCACCAAAAAACAAAAAACAGTTGTGGTATTACTTATTTGTAAATAATAGTTTTGTGCCTCTTAATGTTTATGGTCTGTCCATGTAGAATGGACAACTGGTTTGGTATTTTAAAAATATGTATTATAAATTTAAGAGTATTAATTACACCTCTTAAAAAGAGGTGTAGCATATCAGACGAAAGGTCTAACTAACCAATGAATGGGTCTCCGAAAATTTCAACACTAAATGCCCTTGGAAAAAATATAAAAATTGGTCAAATGCATAGCAAGGCTTCTCCAGAATATTATTCCAGCCTTCAATAATTTGCAATTCAGGGACATCCTCTGCCAGAAATGCTGTTCCTGGTAATTCCTCAAGGATTTTTCTTCCATTAAATAGTGCAATCAATTGTTAAGCCTATATAAAGTAATAATATCTACTCCTGTAGTAAGGAATTCCTCAGCATAACTGAGGAATTCTTCACAATACTGTGTGAAGAACCACCTTCTATAACCAAAAGAAGTTAACTTATTTGTATCTCATTAAAAATGACCTGTGGCTATCTTGGTTGCAAAATGAGCCTGAGCCTTATGTGATATAATCTATAAAAGTTGTGTGCACTGTGAGTTCTAGCCTGCAGCTGGCAACATCTACAATTCAGAAAATGCCAGAAAACTGTTTGTCAGTTGACAGTGGGTTATGGAATGCAGAAGTGATTCATGAGAATCCAGAGGGAAAGCAGTGCAAAAACCTCACAGCTGAGTGGTATGATGTGGTTGTATTAGTCATCACACTAGCACTCAACTGAAAACTCAAGGTGTTGCTTTGTCTGGATCCTATTTACTACTGAATTTCTATTGCAGCGTTATATTCTCTCTGGCTGCCTCTGGCACGTACTCTGAACACTACAGCTTCTCTCTGCTGTTCCTCAGAATGAGACTTCCTCATTCAAATTTCAGTATGACTCTGTCAAATCCAAAAGTCAACTATCAAAAAAAAAAAAAAAAGAACTGTCTCTATCCATTTCAGTAATTTATTAATTTATCAAAATTTGGGATGTTTGCGTCTGTTCCAGCCAGCAATGAGAAAATGGTTCTACTTATGGTAAATATAAAAACTCACAATAAAAATTCCCAAAGGTGATTTATTTTTAATTCTAATTAAAACATACACTTTTCTTACAAATTAAGAAGTGCTGCAAACCCTTTGAACAGATTGTAAATTACTGACCAGAAATGCAAAACACAAGAGTGGAGCCTAACCTGTATTTGCCTTCCTCAGTAAATTACTGTGTCCCTTACAAAGAGGCTCCTTTCCAGGAAATTCCACTTTGGAAGACCTTTACTAATCAAAGAGCAATAACCACTCTGTACTGCTAAACACACATATATACATTTTAAAAATTGTACCCATTTTAGAAGTGTTCTTCGTAAAGGCAATTCTCTTGTCTTCTTCAAATAAATTTTGATTTACTTTTAAAACTTACTTTATTTTTTACTTTATATATTGGGGAATCCAAAAATTGTGTATCTGTAAACTGATCCCCACGCCTTAATTTGCTGTAAACAAAAGAAATAAAACACATAATGTATGAATATCACCAAACACCTATGTAACTATAATTATAATAATTACGTAATTATAATAACAATTTCAAACTGTAAATACTTGGAGTGAAAGATTGATACATTAAAGAAATTAAATTTATGGAAAATAAATATCTGAAATAGCAAGGCATAGATAATGTCTGTTTTCCAAAAGAATGATAAAAATACTAGTCTTTTTATGTGGCCTGTATCATATTAAAAGGTGAGTAATCATAACTTATCCCTCTAAGACAAAACTCAAAAATTATTTAAACCAAAAGCTTAGCAGCATCCATTTAAGTCAATATACCTGAAATAAAATATACGTAGGGATAGTAATCTAAAATCTTGAGTGACATCCACATTTTTTTTTCTCTTATTAGTTACTGTCTCTCTCCAGAAATACAGAACCTTATCATTGTGGGGTAAAAGACATGGAAATCCTGCCAGACTAACAGGAAATGTTTTATATCCACAATGAAGCATCTTCGCAGAAGAGATTTGTGAAAGAGAGAGTTCAAGTCTTTATTTGGTGGTTTTAATAGCAAATCATTACTGGGGATTGTTAAGTACTCACAAAAACCCAACCCCAAACAAAAGCTCGAATTTACATATACCTACGTGGCTAGACTGGGTTCTTTGTAGCATATAGTGGCTCTTCGTCGTCTAGATGGTGTTGCTGAGTTTTCTTCTAAAGTTTGGGGGCATTTTGGTAAGGATGTATGAGATTGTATTCTACTATTTGTCAGATCTTGTAAAGCCTTTCTCCCTGTGAAAACAGTAATTTGTATGCTTCATTTTAAATATGTTCTTGATCATTAAATAAACTTTCGATTCATCATTATTTTTAATTAGTATTTATTAATTCAGGTACTTTGGTTACTGCTCCTACTCTAAAGATGCTCAGCAAAAATGGGGTAGATGATCAAAGGAAGTGCTACTACATCAGCTTTCAACCTACCAAAAGTTGGAACTGCTTGAGGTCTGTCATGGCTCTTGGGATGTTTTAAGAAAAGCCCATTAGCACTGTAATTGGCAGCTAGCTGCTTAAGACTCCCAAGGGTTACTGCATTTAAAAAAGCAAAACTGCACACAGCTGATGGCCTTGAATGCAGGGGGAGGGCATATTTGCATAGTCTGAAGATTCAGCCTATACAAGAGCTCTCTAATACTGCATTTTCCAGCTTTATGCCTGCTCTTTGGGCATACATGTATAAAATGAGCATAGCATGGTGATTAAGTGAGCCTCCTTATCTTCAAAACTGTGTACTACCAAGCTATTTCCTATGCCTTGTATTTTGAAGTGCTGAACATGTCCAAGAGGAATACTTCATTAAAAAAAAAAAAGTAACCACCCTTGGTAGAAGAAATACTATTTATGTCAGCTTTCCGTAATCCTTTAAGACCGATTCAGAATGCCAGACTAAACAATCAATATTTAATTTAGAGATAAATACTTTGATAACTTGGGAGAGATACTGAAATTATTATTTAGTTGACATTTCAAAAAATTCTCACTTATTCATAGATCATAGTTTCTCTGAAGAAGTACTATTTATGTCAGCTTTCTGTAATCCTTTAAGACCAATTCAGAATGCCAGACTAAACAATCAATATTTAATTTAGAGATAAATACTTTGATAACTTGGGAGAAATACTGAATTATTATTTAGTTGACATTTCAAAAAATTCTCACTTATTCATAGATCATAGTTTCTCTGAAAAGCACTACGATTTAATGCGGGCAGCAATCCAAGATGAAATAAATAATCTTAATCTGTATTCCTTAAAAGTTCTTCGAAGAGTGTACATTCCTCGCTGATACAGGTCAAGTATTAGATTTACTATATCCAGATGAGAATATCTTCAATGCAGTTTTTCAAAGGAACTGAATTTAAAACTCTCTTGTCTTCACTTCTTGAGTTTGAACGCTTTACCTTAAATCCTCTGCAGCAGTGAATGGATGCTATTGATCTCACAGAGGAAATTCATACACATATGGGATAAATGAATTTGTTGTTGTGCCTATCTTGAGACTAACAAATTATATCACTGTATATTCACATCCCAGTCAAAAAAGTGAAGATTTTTTTACTATTATAGTATCTGAATACCTTGTACAGTCTAGCATATACATTCTTAACTGATGGTCAAGCTGATAGTGCTGAATTACTATTGCCCTGTAGTAGAATTCTGTGTTGAGATCAAGTGAAATATCTTAGTGGGCAAGACTGATCATTTCATCAATAGTGTTCTGAAATGTGTTAAGCAGAGACATAAAGTCAGAGGTTGTTCATTGGATTTCTGCTAACTTCACTTCTGAGAGACGTAGTAAGGTGACTTTGCACTGCTTGCAGCAAGGCACTCCTGATTTATGAAGGCAAAAGAAAAAGCATTATCTTTTGGAGGAATTCCATTAAGGAAGAGCAATGCTCATTTGGTTTAAACCAGAAGTCTCTCCAATCATGAAAAACCTCCCAAGTTTGGCTCCCTCACAAATCAATCTTGATTTGTACTAGTCTTAAAGTGAAAGTAAACTGTTATTCCAAGCTTTTCCTAAAGCTCGAAGTTAGAGATCAAGTTAGCTTCTTTTTAAGCAGGAAGAGTTTTGAGACATCTATGAGTCTGCATTATTTAGGAAAGCTGGATGCCTTTGTGTGTGAATATTTATGTTCACATAGATCTAACTATACAGAGTCCCATTACATGAGACTTTTAGGGTATATTTCCAAGTACAGCTCAAGGCAGTGACAGAAGAGCCGGCATCATCAGAAAGGATGGCATTTCCTTGCTTTCTTTTAATTCAAGATATGGATTTGGATATAGGATTAAAAATGAACTGGTTTTTGAACTATGCTTAAATGGATGAAGATCAAATTTTTATTTCAGTAGTCTTTGACACTGCTGATCACAAGGGTTTACTAATTTATCATTAAAGCTAATAAAATTATGGGATCCTTTTTCTACCTTCCAGTGAAAGAATTGAAGATGAGAAGATGCAACTGCAAATTACCAGGGCTAATACTTTGCATGATGGTCTAATTCCACCAGTATTCCTATTCTTTGGTCATGTAAAATAGGAGATATTTTTTGGCCATTGTGTCCCAGCATTCAAATGAAGCCAAGGCAGCATTTGTTTGATAGTTTGGGATTCAAACTATTAATTTAAAATGTCTAGGTGTTGGGACATTTTCAGAGACAATTAAGTAAATGGGAACTTGTTGAGAATAAATACATTTACAAAATAGACCCCTCATGCTATAAAACTTCAAAGCTACATTTTAAAGCATATTTAAACTCTAGCATAGATGCATGATATATTCCTTTAGTTCCTTTACAGTAATTTAAATGTATGATAGAAGAATCGAAACCTATATTCCAGACTATACTAAAGTTTGATTATTTTCTTAATTAAGGTATCTTACTCAAAAAGAGGCTGTCACATGAAAATTTGCTCATGGGTAGATTTTAGAGAAAACTTGCTCAAAATACTTTTTTTAGATCTCTGAATTCCTGTTGAATTGCAGTGTTTCTAAAGAAATACAAATGAAATCTTTAAGTCCAACTAGGTTCTTCATTAATGAAGGGAACAGTGCAGTTCACTCTTATCTTCCTTGTAAAAGCTCAGGCTATTATATCTTTTCTATCCTCAGCTTTCTGAATTCCATCACATTCTTTGAAAAATAATAAATGCTCAAGAATGTAGACTACTTACATCTGCCCAACTAAATGTCATGTTGGAATATATTGAAAAGTAACAAGGGTATTAGTTACCACAATTTAAAAAGATAGTGACTGATACATGGTATAGAATATGGATTATTTTAGTGACTTTCAGTCCTACCTTTTTCCACTCCTGTTTTATCCATTCTAAGCAAACAATGAGAGTAAGATAGTATTAAGATACCTTATCACTATTTCAGGCACTACCTAATTGAAAATGCCATTTTTTTCCTCAGCCATACACTTACCATGACAAGATGTCGGAGTCTTTATGTAAGTCTCTTTAGAAATATGATCCAGTTTTTGTTCTGCTTTTCCACCATCCAGTGCTTTATTATGATCATTTCCCCCACATATTTCAGGGTTTTTCAGTATAGAGAAGTTCATGGAAGCGTTGCGGTTATCAAGAGCTGGGAGCTCCGCATTGGAAAGACCTTCCTGGGAAAAGCCATCAACATTTAATGGCACATTCTTAGAACATTCGACAGATAAGGATTTTAAAAATTCTGATTTTTGAACTGTAGGCTTTAACTTGCTCATAAAGGAATCTATCTCATGAGGGGCTTCCTGGTCATCCAAAACATTCTGCTCCCCCTGATCAATATGCCTGAAATATTTTTTTTCTGGTCTGGTCTCAGTAATATCAGAATTAAACTTCTGTTTATGCTTTACTGGATTATCAGCAGAATTACTAATGTGAGGGGTTTTATGAGCCACTGATGAGGAATCTACTTTCTTTAAAGTAATAGAATCATCATCAACTTGTTCTTTAGCTTGTGGGATATTCATGGCTACACCATTCTGAGTAACTAAAGCTGCTTGCATTTGCTGAGTTTCGGTTACCTTATTTCCACATATAGACCCTGCATGCAATGCATCCTTATTTTTTAATTCTTCATTTTTACAAAGTGAGAACTGTGTAAGGTTTCCTTTTGGTATTATATGTGCTTTCCGGCTAGCCCTTGCCAATGTACGTTTTAATCTGCCTGGCGAAAAATGGCTAGTCTTTTGGTCTATTTTCTGAGTAATTTTCTGAGTGCTGTCACTTTCAGTTTCTCCACTTTGTCTGCAACTACTTTTTTTGTTGTATTTTCTCTTTACAGTATTCTTCTGGTCTTGTTTTCTCTTGCTGTCATGGTGCTGTATCTCTGTTTGAGACTTTTTTGAAATACACTCTCCATACTGCCCATTTTCCTCTCTACAGTATTTTGCTGTGTTCGCTTTAGAAGGGTTTTGAAAAGTTCTCCTGTTTACCCTTGGACTGCTATGTTTCTCATTTGTATGCAGAAAGTCCTGCTGTAAAGGTAATACATTAGAAGTGTTATCTTGGAATGTTAAATTTTCAGCACAATAAACTTCTGGTTGTATCTTGTTTATAGAGGAGTTTGAGTCTGCTTTTTGTATATTTCTTTCCATTTCTTCAAACGTTTCTGAGAAAGTGTCTTTATTTGCGTCCTGTTTTCTTGGACTCATTAAGTTAACCCGGTATGTCCTCCTAGTATCTTTAGCTTCACTTGGACAATTTTGTGCTTGATAATCTTTGCTGGTATTTTGCAAACCCTGTTTCCCTACAGAATCTCCTGTAGGTGGCTGTTCTGTCTGACTTTGGAATAATTGAGTTTGTGAACCAGTAGTTTTAGAAGTTTCACTACTGTCAGGCCTAGTGAGTCTTTCTTCTGCATATATATTTGAACTGATTTCAGTCTTGCTTTTAATTTTCTTTTTATCCTTCTTAGAGTATTTTACTTTTCTGAAATTTGCTAATATTTTATCAGAATTAGCATTACTATTTCTATTTTGGTGTAATTTATCTTTGTCTTTCGCTGTAACTGTGAGTAGTTCACCTGCATCACTGGCAGTCAACTCCATATCAGCACCATAAACAGTTTCTTCAGGCTTCATCTTGTCAGTAAAAAGCAGCTTCTTTAAATCTTTCTTACTTTCATTGCTAAATTTAGGAGGTGAAGGACTAATGTGAGACAAGTCACTTGAACTTTGCCGCAAATTCACATCATTGGTGGTGTTGCTGCTGTTGATACCATAAGGCAGATTATCTGAGCTACCTTTTTTATCAGAATCCTTTATATTAGGTTGAGTTTTTGACTGATGAAGTACTGCATGTTTCTTTCTTTCAGTCACGTTTCCACAGAATTGCAATGAACTATCATTATATTGTTTTGTAAGCTCCTCAGACTGCCTGAAAGATTGTGTATTTTTGACATGAGTCAGGAAGGCACTATTGCAAGTTAGTTCTGTGCATACTTGATTTTCTGCAAAGAGAAAAATATCAGAATCTTGGGGAAAGAAAGAATGGATTATAGTTACCAGAATAAGATTACTGAAGGTTGGACCAGAAGCATGGAAAACTACAAACTGTGTGTGTATTGTGTTTTGGGTTTTTTTGGTTTGTTTTTTTTTACTGAACACGCACATTCTGTGGTTGGTCCTTAAAAATTTAGTTAACCAGAACTAATTTCATATTTTACCAAAGTTGGACTTTTGAAATTGGGTATAAATAAAAATGTATTTTTCTATAACTACTTTAGCTATTATTTGGTTATCTTATAAAAGTTTTCTTCTGTTCACATTAATTTTGTTACATTTCAGCTGTGTTATTTCAATGAACATTATTCTACAAGTGATTGTCAGTATACCTACACTTACGGGTGACCATCCTATTTTTATTAGTTTATTACAGTTTAGTACTATACCTTCTGTGTTGCACATCAAGTAATGAATTATTAAATTCTAATTCTCAGATAGTTCTGAAAAATAAATCACCTGTACAAAAATACATCATACCTTTAAAAAAAATATTTTTGTCAATGGTTGTTTCCACCGGCTCTGTTTCAATTAACTTTTGATTATTTATATGAGAAGGCAATGATAACGAGAACTTGACTTGATCTGAATGCCTTGCCTTTGACAAAATAGTGGTACTCTTATAAAAATTTGGTAGCCCTTCTGTGTGTGAAATATCTTGCTGTTTTTCATTAGCTGTTGCAATTAAAGGAAGCTTCACTGGCAATTCTACAGATCTGAAAAGAGGAAATTTTACTGTGAAGATTTTTTATTACATTTTATGCCATAATAGTCAATTGTTTAAAACATTCCCTTAATAGTGTATAAAAGGAGAAAACAAGAACTCAGGTATGAAATCTGGTTCTGTCTTAGGGGCAAATGTATTTTTTATGATAGAGGATCCTGCTTTGTGCTGGTGAGATTCCATGAAGAAAGAAGCAAGTTATTCAAACACAAGTTTTGTCTACCACTCTTTCTATATATAAATTCCAAGTTGCAAACAGGTAATTTCTGAATTAGAAAATTGTTTCACATTACCTCATAATACCTAGGACAATATACAAAGATTAGCTGTAAAAAAATCCATAGACACTTAGCGACTTCTGCATTTAATATAACCACCTACCTAGCAGACTGACATGTACCCTTGAACTGGTCACCAGCAGGGCTACTTGGACCCGCTGACAGAGGAAGAGAACTCTGAAGATTCTTAAAAAGAAGAACAGTGGGGAAGTAGAAACAGTTGAATATTCTTTTTAGTATCAGAAATATCCACAGGACAAAAAATTTACGAATGGGCAAAAAAATAGAAGTACTAATGAAAGGTGCATGATATTCAAACACACACAATTTTACAGAAAAATATTTTGTAGCAAAACTTATCAAAATCTGTAACCTACTTGCATCCCAAAGCAATGCATAAACTTTTTTAATAGAGCTATAACTATTCTATATACATATAGAAGCACAGAGCAACACAAAGCAACTGTTTGGAACAGACAATAAAAATAATAAATTTTCAAAAATTAACTGTAATTTTGCCATGACACAAGGACTAACATGGACTAGGTTTTCTGATAAAGTTTCCACATGCAAGATATTTATTGCAGCACTAAGCAAGGAAGGCAAGTAGCTTGCTCATTGGTGAAGAATACCACATACCGAAGTACTATGCTTTTTTTTTTTTTAGCCACATGACTTCATCAGGGCTGATATTTAACTTTTAGATACTTTGTAAACAAGATTAAATCCTAAATTTTTAGTACAAGCAACAGCAAAATGTAATTGAGTTCACTAGACCAGGGTTTCACCCCAAGCTTTTAAGGCATTGGGGTAAATGTTTTAAAATGCATATATGATTTCAACATTGCACTGCTTTAGATGAATTTGAAAATACTATCCTGGAAAATGAGTTCAATACAGCAGTAGTTCAGAAAATATCTTACCTCAGAAAGACTGCTTATTTCTATTGCAGTTAAGAGGTTATAATTTAAAAACGCTTCTATTTCTATAAGAGTTTTATTCTGCATGTAAAAGAAAAAATAAATATTTAAAAATATATTTTAAGTGGCTTAAGAGAAGATATAAAGATGAATCTAAGATGTATTTTTTTTTTCCAGCAATTGATCCCAAACTGATTTTTAATATCATCTCAATACCTGTAAATATAATGATGAAGCTGATGCCAGAATAGCTATGGATAGAAATATACACTGATTGACAGAATAGTAAATACAAAAAAATCCTATGAAAGAAAAATCAAAAAATCAAATCTGAATACTATGCTATCAGATGACATAACTTCACAAATCTGAGATGTACATTTTAAATCACCATTTTAAGAAGCAAAATTAAGTTTCCAGAAAAGGACAGATGCTTGGTTTAGCACATCTAAGTTTAAATGATATTATTTGCAGCGTACCAAACAGCATAGTTTTCGACGAAGCAAGATATTATGAAGCTGCAACTTTTCTACTTCCTTCTGAAGAAAAATCTTCTCATTCTTTAGCTTCCGAGAATTTTCTTTCTCCACACTCAAAGCCACAGCTAACGCTCTATTATTTTGTTTTAAAGATACTTTAAACATAGATGAGTTATCTAAAGAAGACAAAATCATATTATTTTCAACAGCTTCAATTCCAGGCCCTCTCTGCTTGAACAATCACTATATAACAACATTTTTATCTGTATGTTTTGGTGGAACAATAGCAAAGCCTAAAACTTTGTAATATAAAACTATTTCTGTTGGCTGTCATTCTGACAACTACTGTCAGCTTCAAGTGCAAATTTATGGCATGCACAGATTCTGCTCTAGTCTGGATTTTTTAAAATCAGGTAATTTTAAGGAGAAAGCATTTAAAAAATAATAGTTTTACAGGCATAAAAATGTTCCCAAGTTTCTAAAAATCAATATACCTTTTACAAATTAAAAAGATCAAACATTTTGAGCAAAAATATGAATTTTGATAACAGAAAAGTACTGAAAATACTCAGAGAATTAGATAAATAAACAACTTACAATCATGTGTTTTCATTTTCGGACTCTCCTAAAATTCTCAACATACCACATTAATATTTTTAGCAGGCAGTAATTCAGCAAATCACGTTAAATACGATTACTATTCCTTTTGAAGTCATACATTCTAAGTACAGTAAATGGCTTCAGATTTATTTTAACAGGACTTACTTATTAATTTACTTTTGATTTTAGATGCTAAAGAAGCATTCCATTTTGCACCTTGGAATGTTCCATCCCTTGTCTTCCTATGCCCTTTAACAGCATCCGAGATGAAAATGGTAGACAGTTTAGCAGTTGCTTGTTTTTCCATCATCACAATGAACCTGTACAGTGTCAAGAGGAATGCCCAAATAATACATGATCTTTCTCACACTTTTAAAAATTAAGTGTCATTACCTCTTAACAGGATTTGTTATCTCTGAAGTTGAGAAAATTGCTTGTCTTTACCTTTGTTCAAGTAACTCAAACAGGTTAATGAATTGTTGCCTGACACTTAAATCACATTACCACAGAGTGGCAAAATATTTAGCTAATAAACATGAAGACTAAAAGGATTGCAGATTTTTTTATCTTGTCCATTTCTTCAAGTTATTTATCCAAGTTCACACCTAAAAGGGAAAAAACCCCAAGGTTCTGTCACTTCACAATGTGACCAGACCAGCTTTTACTTTGGCAGGACAAATTTTAAATTGAAGCATTTAAATAAACATAAACCGCATTATAAGTGCTGCAAATTTAAAATAAATAGCGAGAGAGACCGGCCCGCAAGCACAGGTAGAACAGGTAGTGGTGTCCCCGCAAACCGCTCCGAGGCGGCTGCTCCCGCCGCCGCCACCCGTCCCTCAGGTGCCTCCCGTCCTCACAGCTGAGAGGCGGCGCGCGCCCGCTCCCGCCTCGTCCCAGGGGCCGCCGACGGCCGTTGGGCGGCGGCCGTTGGGCGGCGGCCGTTGGGCTCAGCCGCTCGCGCGCCCCCAACCGACGCGGCCGGCGGCGCGGGGAGGGCAGGGCCAGGCAGAGCTGGGAGGCCGTGGCCAGGGGGACAAACAGCCCCTGACTGACTGACTGACTGACTGACTGACTGACTGACCGACCGGCCGCCAGGCGCGGCCGCCTGTTCTGTGTCTTTTTTGCTGCTCTGTCGACAAACCGGGAAAGGCACTATAAGCAGTTTCGTCACCTACATGAAAAATCACCCACGTTAAATAGTTCACGTGTACTCTTACATACATTTCTTTTCAGAAATGGGATATGCAAATGTCATTAAACTTTAACCCACAGTTCCACTTATTTAGTGACATTCCTGCGTATTTTAAAAAGAGTGGAATGCGTGTAACTTTTCAACTACGTCTTTACAAAACCATTTTAAATGCCAACCATTAACAATGCTAAAATTAAAAAAATAAAATAAAATTAATTGTATAAACACTTTGCATCACTCATGCTCTGTGAGGAAGGGATTAGGGAACTGCAGATATTCCACCTGCCTGTGAGAGATTTTTAGGAAGAGTTTGATGTATTTGGCTTTCTGTTCAAAGAGTTTCATTAGGTTGAAAGGAGAAATCCATGTAATTCCTTCCCAGTGGAAAGCTAAATTTGTTTTTGGCTGATCTTTAGCTAATAGTAATAGATGAAACAATGAACAATTAACAGACAGTCATCAAGACAGTTATGGAAATAAAAATCAATAAATTTGAAAAACAACAGATTAAAGCAAGTATGAGTGTTCCCTGCATAATTACTGACTTGGGCAAGGGTAGGAGTCTCTGATGTCAGAATTTGAGCATGCCCACTTTTAGTTTGGTTTAGGTAATATCAGGACTGGGAATTGCAATGAAGTATTTTAGTCTAAAAAAATGCTTTTCCCCAAAATCTGTTCTGAGCACAAAATCCCTTTCTCTTTAACACTCCCTTCACATACATTCTCTACCATTAGTTCAGGTGGACACTAGTCCGTAAACTTGATCCAGGAATCAGCAAATTTATAGTAAACAGTTTTGTGAAAATCTTAAGAGAGTTAATGCTTTAATATATTTGAAGATTTACAGAGATGTGGAAGGTTTAAATAAAAAACAGCATTTGGTTCCATAATACAGTAATTGTCGTGAAAATCTTACTTTTCCATGAGCTAACATTACCAAATGCTATAATGTAAATCAAAGGAATCGTGCAATAAGTATCATTGGTATTATTTGGCAGTGTATCTTTATGAATTTATTATTTTCATAATCTTCTGCAAACAGCATCTGGAGAGTCTCTTTTCTGCCTTTTCTTAATTTGTGTATGATATATGGCACGATTTCTCAGAGTGGCTCTGAAGGTGCAAACCCCTTTGCTTCCATGCATTCCCCTTAAAACACAAATTTGATCCAGCACACCTCGTATGCCTTTCCCCTTACAAGGCAACTTGGAAATGACTGTAGCCAGTCTAAAACTCCAGCCAAATAAAAGAGCAAATAACCTTAAGTAACTTTAAAAATAGAAAACCAATCAAATAAAACTTATCTCTTTATCCTTTCCAGAAGGCAGCATTTTCCTCCAGATCCAATCATGAGTTTTCATTTCCTCCAGTTTTACAACAATCCCAAGTCCTGAAGGGGCAATTGCCAATTTGCTTCCATTTCATGTTTATGTCACTACTGCGGGCAATAAATTCAAAGCAAAATGTGAAGTTCTGTGTTTCCACCTGTGGTCATACTTTCCTTTACACTCTGCTGAGGAACTCCCACACTGTAACATTTCACATGTAAAAATCCCCAGTTAATTGCCAGCCGCTCAAAGTGGGGAAAAACTTAAAGCACTGCCAGGTTTCACAGCCTGTATATCTTAAATATATATTAAGAGCAGAATTCTGGTTTTTGGTCATTTGGGATCCTATGACTGTTTTTTAAACTGAATAGAAATGAGAGGGAATGAGGGAAGGACAGACAAGCAAAGGCAGACCTGTTGTAACAGCCCTAACCATGTGGGAAGTGTTGTATTGAATTTGTGTCTTACTAGGTACCTGCAAATCCATCTCTGCTTAATCCTGTCGGGTCTAGTAAAGCGCGAGCTATGACTAAAGCACTTCTGGTGGGTAGATGATGTAGAACAGCTTCTCCCTCTGGGATTCTCTGATGTCCAACAAGACTTGAGCTCATGCTGTAGTTTTTCCTGAGATTATAGTATTAAGAATATGTTTTCCTCTAATCACACCTTTTCTTGCACAAGCTTAATGAAATTTCATTTCTTAATGCCTCTTCCTCCTGTCAAATTTGACTGAAATTAGTAAAGTGAAACACAAATATACACTGGGTGAGTGTGTAAGCCTGGCTTCCTTTGGAAACTAGTGAAAAGCAAAACAAAAATGTCCCTGTGTTCATTTCCCCAGAAAGGCAGTTTGCTCGTGCAGGCTGGTCATGCTGCGTGCCTCTATACCAACTACATGCTGCACTAATCTTGAACTGTAATGACATTTCACATGGTTAAATCTCCATATTGCAGATACTTACATACTGACATATTGCATTGTTTGTGTGTGTATACATATATTGACTGAAAACATGTATATTGTACCCCAATGCAGAAATACACAAAGGAACATTGTTCAGACTTTTGAGACAAAACCAAGTGAGCTTAAAGGAGAAAATAAGCATGGAAAGCTGCAGCTTCATTAAGTCAATGTTTTAGAGTGAGAAGGACTGGAAGTTATAACTTAAAGTACATAGTAACATTTGACAACAGCGGTGACATTTAAGTTGCAATTGCTATGTATGAACCAGTGAGTAAAGGACAACACACAGTATATCCTTACTAAAGATACAGTTAAACCACACACCGTTATTCCACAAAAATAATCTATTATACTTATTTTCACTTATTTTATAGGAATTCCAACAGTCATGAACTATCAGTCTGCATTGCATTCAGTGGCATGTTGTAACTTGTGGGTTTGTTTAATTAATTACACGTTAAGCATCAAAGACCTGGCTTCTGGGTACACTCTTAGCCAAGGACAGTCCAGCGAGCACAGGAGCGCCACGGTACTCTCCACGCCATTTCCTCTCTGCTGCAACTGTAGCATCCTTAATTGCTAAGGAAAATGAAACATGTGAAATATTTAAGGTAGCTTTAACTGCCATTCTAATGCAAAGGCGTATTATGATAAAAAGAAGCAAGTTCTACATAATAAGCGATCACTCAGAGTTACACAGTTTCAAACAGAATTTCTTACCTCCCTTCTAGGACCAGGTACAACATGATTTAAATGGCTCTTTCCTTTAGTGTCCTTCATTTGACTGAAGGGAAGTCTGAATTACAAGTCTATGGTCCTAAATAGTAACTGAAAGTACAGTAGCCTAAGAATATTTAGGTATTCTCAAAATCAAAATGTAGTAACAGATCAGAATACAGAGAACTACACAGTTGGAACTGTGGCTGCTCTGTGATTATTTGTTACACTTCCTTTGATTTGACCCTTTAGCAATTGTGGTTGAAGTTTTAAATACCTTAAATACAGTAACAAAACACCTCCAAAGGGAAATGCTGAGTAAGAAGTCAGGATTGACAAGAGATGAAAATTAATAAGAATTGTAAATTGAACTGAGTTAATTTGCTAAGGTAAATAAACTATTTAAATACAATATGGGTGTTATCTGAAACAAAAGCTCTCAAAACCAGAAGCAGTTTAGAGAGGAGATATTGCTTTATTTGATGTCAGGTGCTAGGTGGAAATCCACAAATCTAGCACACCTTACCAGGGAAATTCATCTATTATTTATACGCAAAGATTCTCATTATTCTGCCTACCTAATACGTAACTCCACCTAGGCTTACATATTCATTAAGGTGACCGAATAGCCCTTTTGCACATGCATATTAAATTTTGCAGCGTCTGCAAAACATTTGTGGGCTGGCATGAGTTTCTCGGTGGTCATTTGGGTAGGGATACCCTTCCTCACATTATCCTTTTAAGGTATTGAGTCATCTCAGGACAGTAAAAGTTTACTGTAAGTTTGCCAGCTTCTTGAGGATGATAAGGATGTTCCTTGAAGTAGCCACAGCTCTGTCTTAACTGGTATAGGAGTACATACTTTGACATATGAGAGAACCTAGAAGTGATTAACTACTAGCTGTCTCCTCATAATTGCTATCAGCTCAGTGACTAACCATTTTCCCATGCAGTAAGAAGCTCAGTAATTAACTATTTTCTCACATAATAAGAAGGTTAGTAGGAAGCAAACATTTTAGTTAGCATATGGTTATAAACAAAGCAGAGGTTTGTCTTTGGTAACAGATATAACTGAGTTAATTTGCTAAGGTAAATTGTTTAAATACAATATGGGCACATTTCTTATATGTGCAGTGTAGAGTTAACTGTTTTTACTGGATTTCAGATGGCAGTTAAAATATATTGTTAACATTTGGGATTTAGTTATCTCTTACTATGTTTTCTAAACGTATAATCAGCCCATACCTTCCAGAAAGTTTGCAGAAACTTAGAGCTTAGCCCTATTAACTTTTGCATACAACTACTAGTTATTTGGTAGTTGTATCCGTAGGGATAGGTTCTTACTGTATATTATGGCAAAAAAGAAATTATTTTTTTATTTGCTTACAAATTTAAGTGGGAACTAGACAAATAAACTTTTTTTTTTTAGAAAATATGGCTGTGTCTTAGAACCATTTTTTCATGTGTACAGAGATTTTTCAGAACGAGGCTGAGATTAAAGCATAATGAGAACCTAGTTTTTTCACTTTTCCATTGTTTATGCACATATTTTGGTGAGCAGGCGACAGTATGTCAGACGTGGGCAGTTTCTTTTAATATGACGCTGTTTCTGCAAGCCTTTGTGAAATGGCTGTATGAGGGTGGAGCACCTTGCCTGCATTCATCCATGCTATTTTAGAATAGAGTAGAATAGGGTAGAATAGAATTTCAGTTAAAAGGGCCTGCATTAATAGTTTGCGCAAAACTCCATATTTCACATGCAAGCATCTGGAAAACAAATTAAAAGCTGTGATGACTGCATCCATATATATTATCTAAAACTAAACAGACTGCTGCTGGCACACAAGCTAGCGAGTATGTCTGCTCAAAGGGACGAACACTGGCTGACCCGAGGCTAACTTTTAATGACTTTGCCCCTTATTTCAACCAAAGCAGACCTGTCCATCTTCAGACTCAGAGCACGAACCAGCATCACATCACCCTTGTGAAATCACCCGTCTCAGTGCCACACCTCGGGACACAAAGCCACAAGAGAAACCAGCGCCTCTCGCTCGGGCTTCCACCTCGGGCCGAAGCCGGCGCCCTGGCCTGGGCTGACCAGAAGAGCTCTGAGACCACCGTGAAGTAAAACAGAATCGCTACAGTATTAGAAGAACAGCTCAAGCTGCAGTACTCCTGAGCCTACGTTAAAAAAAATAAATTATAAACATTATCAGGAAAGATTTCTGCCTTACAGAGTAGCCGAGTTTACACGGGTCAGCCTCACTTCAGAAGACACGGACAGCAAAGCCGTGCCTGAAGGACCCCCTCCGGACAAAGCGGAGGAGGCAGCAGAGCCACGGGGCTCCCTACACCCGGCTGACCCGCCACCCCCGCGGTGCCCCCGGGGAGGGAGATGGCGCCGCGGACACCCCGCACCACAGGGGCTGCCCCTCTCCCCGCTCGGCTCCGGCCCGGCCCAGCCCAGCCCGGCCCTTCCTGCCGTCCGGCCGCCATTTTGCGGAGCTGAGGCGGCGCCTCAGGCGGCCTAGCCTGCTCCAGGCCCGGCGAGCGCGGCCCTGGCGCGGGAGGCGGCGGCGCAGGTAACGCGGCATGGCGGTGGCCCCCGCGGGCGGCGAGCTGAGCCGCCTTCCCCGGCTGGATCCCGGAGGGGCGGAAGGGGGGCTTCCCCTCTTTTGGCGGAGCGACGCCCCGCGAACGGGAGGGAGCGTCCCGGCCTGCTGTGGGGGCGGCTGCCTCTCCCGCGGGCTGAGAGTGCACCCGTTAATTCTGGTGAAACGATATCAGGTGCCTGGGCAAAAGGCGCGTTGTGGGAGTTTGTATCCCTCAAAGGGCATGCTCTAAAAAAAACCCAAAAAACAAAAAAAACCCACCAAAAAACCCCAAACGTATTGAAGATTTTTTTGTGCCCATTTTTTTCTGCCCAGACAGGGCCCCCTTCCTGCAGGGAGCTCAAGGCAGGCCCAAGTAAAAGTATTTATTGGAAATGTGGCATTAGTGATGTGACAACTTCAAAAACTAGTTAAAGCAGCCCTAATTAAAGATCACATTTTAAAGAAGCCAAGTTGTTGTTAGTACAAAATTACTGCATTTTTAGTGCAGTAATTGTACTATACTCAAAGCAAGTTTTCCCAGAATGTCCTTCCAGTGCTGTGCTCACATGTACTGACCACATAATTCTGCTTACCCATTTGTCTCAAAAATGTAACCTCTGTGTTTCCTAGCACAGTAAAACGCTGTAGGTTTTTATAGTAAAGGTGTAGAATATTTGGCTATTTGCCCTAATATGTCTCCAGACCTGTTTTCAAAGCCGCTTTACACTAGCATGTAACAAACATGTAAGAGCTGAGCTAATGCTTAGGTCTTGTATATAGTATGTTCAGTCTTAACTGGCATTAGTTTTACTTTTGTTTGTATTTCTTACAGGTTTGAATAGCTTGTAATTAACATCATCATTTACAAATGCAATGGAAGGGGGCAAGACTGAAGATGTCCAGGATATTCTACAACTTAATGTGCGAGGGTGTTTATACACAGCCAGGCGTGAGTCTTTATGCCGCTTTAAGGATTCAATGCTAGCTTCTATGTTTAGCGGACGCTTTCCTCTGAAAGTTGATGAATCAGGTAAATATGTTCAAACTGTAAATATGACATTCTGATCAGGGAGTTCTATACAAAAAGATGCTTTTATATATATTTATGCATTTTATAGTGTATCTGTTTTCCCTGCTGAGCATCAGTTGGCTTCTTTATTCAAGGTCATCAGTTATGCATGCATGACTTTATACTTATGAGTAATTCATCTTAATTCATGTTTGCAAACATACGTGTTTGTACACTGCTTACCCCTGCCTTGTTATACTCCAAACTGTGGCTTTGGAATGTATTTCTTCAGTATGAATATGAAAATAGATAAAATTGAAGTTGGCAGAGTATTTGGCATTTAACTTGGATCCTGCTTATGACCCCCCATATTCTCCAGAGGTATCTCACTCTCTGTTCATTACCTAAGGACATTTGGGTTTAATCTTTGTTTCAGAATACTTCATTACCCAGTAAAGATTGCATTTTTCACCCCCATGGCCTGATATGAAAGCTTGAATAAAACTATTCATGGGTCAAATTTCACACTTGTTTGTGACTTGGAAATCCTGCCAAAGTATGTCCAGTTTAAAGATATAATGGATGGAGAATAGCAATCCCTTTGTTCTACACTCTTGACTGTTTAAAATATCTGAAATGTTTAATATTTTTACAGGCAGGGCTTTGCTACCATCTTTCAGTTGCAGTTGTATTCTGTACAGCTGTGTATAGTTTGGTCAGTTTCTGTGCTGGTCCTTGAACCCAGCAGGCACAGGAGAGAAAAAGAAACGAAAAAGTACTGTAAAACTTGAGCAATATTCAGGGAAGGTTAGACTAGATGTGTACTGGAGATGATGCTACTTTTAATTCTTTTAAATTGCCTAGATTCAAAATTGAAAAAATCTCTGCAATAGCGATAAAAGATGTATCTGTAGTGAGAATTAGAAACGCATCTAGACTTGGATTTCAGCATTTTAAGTGGAGTGCAGTACAGCTGAGGTTGTATGTTGACACAGCCCTATGCAGATTAGTGATTTCACTGAAATCCCAAAGAAATGCTTACTGTATTAAGAACTTTATTTTCAAATAAATATTCCAGGGAAACAAATAGTAGCTTTAAAAGAATAGAGAAAGTATACTAACTCCTCCTAAGTAAGTAAAACTACTACAGAAGTTTTTATATAAAGACTTTACTTGATGATTTGGTAGAATGTGACAAGTCTGTCCTTGCTTGCTGGAAGCAGCATTTTAAATAATTTTATTTATGTTTTCAGGAGCATGTCTAATTGATCGAGATGGAAGCCTGTTTAAATATCTTTTGGATTATCTTCATGGAGAAGTTCGGATTCCTGAAGATAAACAAATTCGAATTGCATTGCAGGAGGAAGCAGATTATTTTGGCATCCGTTATCCATACAGTCTGTCTGACCATTTGGCCAATGAAATGGAGACTTATTCTTTAAGGTCAAATATAGAGCTTAAAAAGGTCTTGACATTTCTTACATTTTTAAAGATATACTCTGTAATCCACACCAGTCATTAGCATCAGATACTGAAACTACAGCATATGGAAATTAGCACTTTTTAGTCACCATATTAAATCACCAGTAAATTCAGAGTTTTTGGTTAGAGAAATCCTAGAGTTAATAATGCAGGCATAGTAGTTAAGGACATCAGCTTTTCCCATCACTGCAATATAGCAACAGTTTAAATTTGACTCTGTTTTACATGCAAGTCTGCTGTAAAACTTGCATAGTAGGAATGACATGGTTTAGTTCCCTATTTGGCTTCACATTTTATTTGAGATTAGATTTGATCCCTTATAGATGTTTGGGTGGGTTTTTTTCAGTTTTACAAATTCATCCTAAAACTTGAAAAATAAAATGTACTTAGACTTTTTTTTAGAACAAGAAAGAAGAAAATAAAATTAATATAGTATTTAAGCCCCTAAGGTTTGTCTGGTTTAGGATATTGTAACTCAAAAGCTAATTCTAATTAACTGATTGGAAATTAATTCATATTACCAGGTATGGCTGTGTTAGTCCTGACAGTCATCTATGTTCTCTTAGTAAGCTATTGCTCCATATATTTCACATTCTCCCTTATTAATTTCTTTTGAACAGCATAATATATTTCCAGACCTTCCAATTTCTGTTCGTATTA
The DNA here is from genome assembly GCF_964106895.1 of Numenius arquata. Lineage (NCBI taxonomy): Eukaryota > Metazoa > Chordata > Aves > Charadriiformes > Scolopacidae > Numenius > Numenius arquata. Next base: position 31,034,105 of record NC_133578.1, read on the forward strand.
GGGATTTGCAATGCCTTTAAGTATTTCCGTTGCCTTTCTGTGAATTTCTCCTAGTTTTACAGCATTCTCTGGTAACATCAGATAAGAAATACTACACATTATTCTAGATAAACTACTTCCTTGATTTACTTAAAAGAGCCCACCAGTACAGTTAAGAAAACTTAAATATGAAAGCTTATTCAACTAAAAATACTGTATTTTTATTAATATTCTAGTATTTTTTTATTTTATGTTTTTTTCCAGGCTTTGTTAGATTTCTGCCATTCTTATGATTTAGTTTGTACCAAGCCTACAGTTTGGGTCCTGCACTATCTCCACACTTCTGGAGCAAGCTGTGAAAGTAAAATTATTGGTGTGTATGCCACAAGAGCTGATGGGACTGATGCAATTAATAAGGAGCTAGGAACGAAAATTCATAGTAAAAGCATTTACAAAAGGTAAGATTACTGTCAAAAACATGAAAACACTATGAAATGAGAATGAGCACTCACTTATTATAATTATACCTAAATATTATTATATGTAGCATAATGTAACATTATTGTTACTACTATAAATACTACTACTACTATATACTACTATAAATCTGTGGAAAGAATCAGGTTCTTTCCAGCTTCAAAAACAGCTGGCTTTTTAAACAGTCACATTAGACAAACAAACATAAAGAGAAAACTAGCAAGGTACTCCACAAAAGGTGGCTAGCATGCAGTTGCTGTAAGCTCTCATTATGTTTTACTTGCTATTTTTAAAACGTCTCAACCATTTAAAATTACTTTCTGATTTAGGACATTATTTACACTAAATACTGCAAATGAATCCCCATCCAGAAAAAGTTCCAGAAATACTCACAGAGATGGTTGTGCTTCATGCAGTTGTATTTTGCAGTCTTCTAAGACAGCTGAAAGAAATATTTAACACTGAAAAGAACTGAAGATTAAAGGAAATGGTTTTAATTCTTTAAAGGTCATGTATATCTCTACTATGCTATTAATGTATTTTTACGACAGTAATTGTAAATTATTGGTAGACCTGTACTTCTGAGTGTCTGGAAGCAATTTGTCTTTCTCTTGGTCCCACAATACAGTGTCAGAAGCGTACTTCCCTGTGTACCTTTTGAAACATGGTTAAGATAGAGCTTTCGATGTTTCATCATCTTTATAATTAACATGCTTATTTTCCTAAATTTTAGGCTGGGAACATTAACATTTATTCCAAGAGTATTTGGACACATAGTATCACGTATCTGTCCTCCTACTGTGTTGTCTCTTTGAATAAATAATTGAGATTTAGAAGAATATATTTTACACCATTAATTGTGTGATCGTTCTTTTATGAACATTCGTTCTTTCATGAATACTCATTTTTAGCAATAGGTGTTCACAGATATGCAGATCATAGGAGGATGGCTATTCAGAACCTCTTATATAAATGATAATGAAATTTAAGTAACATTTTCCTTTCTACTTTACAAAACATTTTCTATTAAGTCCTTATAGTTAGGACTTGGTAAAGAGAATGATACATTTGATCAGTGTTAACATTTTTAAAGACTTCACTGGATTTACCATATAACCCTTACCTTTGAAACAATATTTCTAGAGAAGTGGGAAATAACATCCAGTACATCTGGAGCTATTACTCCGTAGCTGAGTTGAAAAAGATGATGGATGCTTTTGATGCCTGGGAAAGGAGAGGTAGTGTATTAATTTTCTTTTATTTCAGTAGTACTACTTCTTTCCAGAAAAATAAGAAAAATACTTGCCAATTAACTATAATAAAAACTCTGCATACATTTTCACTCATTCGTTAAGTAACATGTTGTAAAATATCCCATAGTAGTGGCTATTTGGGAAAAAAAAAAAAAAAAAATCTTAATGGATGTTCCAAGAAGATGACTTGAGTTGACATGAATGAATAGGTGTAGTGAGAGCCACCACAGGCAAGGGGTGACGGCCTGCTGGTTTGGGTGCTCTGATGGGAGCCCTAGAAGCACGTTGGCTGTAAGCAACGTTCACGTCAGCATAGTTTCAAAGCTGAAATTCTACATAATAAAATACACACATTCGTTTAGTTGGGTGTATACACACATAACATTGACTTATGTTCTCTCAGCTCACCAATACAATGTCCCTTTGAAACGCAGGTGTCAGCTACTGGAGAGTGCCTCAGGAGCTGATTGAATGTTGGACTCTTGAAGAACGCCCTTTGAAAGGCAGCTTGCATCATATGTTTCCAGTTCATAAAAGGTATGCTGATTTGCATAGGTGGCCTCAAATAAAGCATAAATACAGCACAATTTTATAATTTCAGGTTCTTTGAATAGCTACGAATGTTGAGTTTTTGCTGTTTTTTCTATTTGCATTTTTAAAAGGTGTCTTATAACCAGAGAGCTTATTTGCAGAAAATAACTTGCTAGAAACAAATTATCTTTTTTAGGTTGCTGAAACTCTTCTATTCTACTTCTTCAGCCTTTAAAACATCGCTTTAGAGTGTGAAGGAGTAATTTCAAAAAGCAGAGAGCAGTATTATTTAAATGGACTGCTGAAACAGGCATTTAACTGAAAACTTTAAAAGGCTAACTGATTTTCACATATATGAGATGCCTGCCTTTTTTAGAAGGAATTTCTAGAATTTCTTCTTTGCAGTTTTACAGTGATACCTCTGTCTACAATCCATTACCCAAAAGCAGCCGTTGCAGCTGCAGCTACACAGTTATCTGGGCCACCCTACAGCCTCTATTGCTGCTAGACAGGAAAAAAGGATTCTGCTGACCTTCCTTGTTCCTGGCCACGCTGTCACTTCAGCAGCAGCCATAGAGTCACATCAGCACAATGATCCAGCTGAAAACTCCTATCTCACCAGCCTCCCCGTTTTTTTTTGGATACCACATTCTTTGCTTTTCATAGCTCAAACAGGAAGGACTGTGGTCATTTCACCCCTGGATTGCTAAACAGCCTACGTATGTTCCTAAATGCTCCTTTACTACCGTTGCCTGTTTTATCTCCTATTTCTCTGCTTTGATTTGTCTTCTCTATTCTTCTGCGCCCTCAGAAAACTATGTTCAGATTTCAGCGAAAACTCCTAATGTACCTCAGTGATCCTGATGAGACCATATACTTTCTGTTTGAACAGTATCACCATATACCATATTAGTTTTATAAGAGCAAAACCAGGACATACTACTCTCAGATAGTGTATTTTATTTTTTTTTTCATGAATCCCTGTGGCATTTCAAAGATCTTTTAAAATCCAAAGTGCAAGTACTCTGAAGAATATCAATGCTTTTGCAGTGCATCTTTTAAGCTATTCTTTAGTGGCTCTCACAGTTCATAGTCTGCTTACAGTACTGGCCCACCAGCTAAACGTTTCTTCATTCCTGACAACCAGGGTAGTTAAAGCTACAGCTTTTCTTTGTCAGCTCAAAATCCAGATATAATCCGATTCATACATATTCTTTCTTCTACTACCAGGTTTTAGTAGCTTTACCCCATGTAGGAGCCAGCAATAGAGCCATAGTTTGAAAGCTTTTGGTTTGATACATTTTTAAATGCATTGTTAATATTCTGAGTTTAATTTGGTCTCAGTGTTCCTTTTCCCTGCCCTTCTTCATCTCTCCAAAAATGATTTTGATTTATATTTACTGATCATCCCTCTGACCTGGCCTAGTTTTTGTTTTGTTAGGTTTCAGGTTTTCTAAATCCAGGTCCTGGATTTCTATGGCATCGTTTATTATTTCCTTGAGGAATTAGGATCTTCTAGGCATCTGTCTGTTTTTCTTTGCCAAAACCGATAAACAGCATTTGTGTAATACTTTAAAAATGCCGTTTATTTGCACCAATTATAATTGCCATGAGACTCCATAGGCTTTCTTACATAGTTGGTTTTTTTGTTTGTTTGTTGTTTTTTTTTTTACATTTTATCTTCAATAATTGATTATCCATAATCATTTATTATGGAAAAGAAATAGAGGAGGGAGAAAGAATCAATATCTCTCTTCTCCTTTTATCAAATTACAGAGTGCGGAAGTCTAAGTTTTGTGCTCCTGTATAGCTGGGTCTTACATTTTTGTAGATAACTTAAAACACACCAGACTAGTATTTAGTGGATTTTGTACCTAATCTGTAGCATTTTAATATTTTCTTTCTACAACTCCACCAGCCTTCTTTCTCACTGATTTACACTTAGTTTGTGCACTATATCTTTTTTACCATTTTTAATGTGTAGTATTACTTACAGTGTCATGGTTTAGGCCAAATTGGCCTATGGCGGTGACGGATGCTCTCCCCCCACTTTCTCACTCCAGAAGAAAAAGGGGGACAGATAAAGAGATTTACGAGTTTAGAATGAACTAAACTAATGAAATATTAATATTAAAATGAAAAGGAAATAATAAAATACATACAGTATATACAAAACGGTATCAAGCTCACAGGATGATGTCACCAGCAGGCTCTGGGGAAGTCCCAGACTGGACTCGGTGATGGATGGGAACTGGATTCCAGCTCTGGAGTCAGGAACACATGGATCGGGATCAAAGGCAGATAACAGACAGGGTCCTCTTTGGACGTCAGCCATTGAAGAAAGAGAGAGCTGTCCTTTTGATCCCTCAGCTTTTATACTGAGCATGGGATGGAATACCCTGTTGGTCAGGTTTGGGTCACCTGTCCTGTCTGCTCCTCCCAACAGGTGGGACCCCTCTACGCTTTTCCATCTCTGACCCTCCAGCAGAGCAAATAACGAAATTGGCTGACCTTGGTTGTTATAGCAACAAGTATAATCAAGAGCCGCTCTGCATACTGTTCCTTGGCATGAAGTACAAACATTGGTCTTATGACTCTGAGAACGAGCAGTTTTCTCCACAATATGCTGTTAATTTCAGAGAGTTAGGAGAGGCCTAGCTATGAAGTAAAATTACTGAACAGAAAGTTGGTTCTGTTTTACCTCAAACCGGGACACACAGGTAGAAGAGTGCTGGTACTATTCATATAAAAGCAAGCCTGATTACAACGATGAACAGTTAAGAACCATAAATGATATTGTAACACTCAAAAATTAAAAGAACTTCGGATTTGTGGATGGCTGTTGCAGATTGTCTGTTTTGTAATAATGTTATAAAAAGAATAATTTGTGTATATAGTTTGTTTCTTTAATTAAAGTTCTTTGTTTTACAGACAATTAATCAACTTTACTGAAGAGGAAGACTATTTACCATGTAAAGTGGGTCCCAAGCCAATTAGATTCTCAGGTCCCTCAACAAGTACCCATATCAAAGTCAAGAATTCAGCTGCATTAAAGGTAGCTGCTTGCAATGCTTCACTTTCTGCAGTGACTCTTAAACGACCCAATAGCCAAAGTCTGACGCTGCACAAAGTAGCTTCTGAAACTGTATCTGCAACACACACATCGGTGCCCAGCGATTCCCAGGCGCCCTGTAGAAGGCAGGGGGCTGACAACGGGACACCGTCTCAAACGACTTTCAAGAGCGCAGCATCTAGGAAGCCCATAGGCAACCGGGTAGTAAAGCTGAAGCGAACTCCACTCATGGCATCATCTCGGCCACCTTCTTCTGCATCCAGTAAAACAAAGGAAGAGGACAGCGCTGCTGTTGAAATTCCTGCTACTTCTATGGTACTAAACAAGAATGAACCAGCTGTATTAGCAGAGAGTATTAAGCTTAAGAATGATAAAGTGGATGGATAATGTTTGACTCAGCCTGACAGACTGGATAGCTTTGCATCATTTGGTCAAAGAAGATATCATCTCATGTGGCCATTTATTCAAATTCAGTTCATTCAATCATGAAAAAGTTTGGGAAAAGCATAGGGAGAAATTGTTTTAAGTGAGCACTGAAGTGTGTTTTCTGCTTTACCTCTAAGTGTATTTCAGATGTTGGGACGGGAAGAAGAAAAATTGAAGAAACCCTCAAACACAGGGCATGTCCAGTCTAACGTTACAGCATCTCACGTTTGTATTTCTGTCAGGCTATCCTAGTAGAACCGACCTTTTTAAAGGGAGTATGTGCACAGCATAAAAGAACACCTCTATCAACTTTAACTACAGTTAACATTAACTAATTTCTGCATATTTAAAGTGAGGGAAAATATGTAACAGTAAGTAGCTCTTATTAGATACAAGTTTGCCACAAGTGTGCAACATACAGAGTACTGTGCAGATTCTGTAAGTTGAACAGACTTACTGGTACTTATGGTGAGGATATTTTAAGAGCAATTAAGGGAACCACCTTTGCTTGTACGCAGTGAGAAAACTCAGCAATACAGGAAGGGAAAAGGGTGCCTGGGGAGAAACGACAAGTTTTCCATTGACCCGAGGCACACAGGTACTATTTTCTTAACGTGGTGTGACCTGCCACTGGGGGGAGGCTGCTGCAGGCAGCTGGGGCAGCCTTGGCATCTGCATGGCACCACTGTGGGGTAAGGCCAGGCTGGATGGGGCTTTGAGCAACCTGCTCTAGTGGAGGTGTCCCTGCCCATGGCAGGGGGGTTGGAACTCGATGATCTCTAAGGTCCCTTCGAACCCAAACCATTCTGTGATTCTGTGTCTCCACAGACGGCCTTCCTCTGGACTTCTGCACATCCTTTCAAATGGGGAGGGGACAACAAAGCAGTGTTAACAAAGGTGAACTGGTTTGAAGAAAGATAAAAGAACTCCTCCTTCCCCCAGAGCAGGACAGAAGAGACCTTCTTGTACCAGGGTAAATTTTGAGTAATGATACTGAATTGAAGAGCTGCTGTATGTTTTTATCAGCAGAGGAAAGCCAAATTTGGCTCACTGATTTTAAAAAGGCCTTTTAGTTGTTTGAATCAGTGAACAAAACCTGGCTTTGTTTTTGTGCCCTTGCCTGCTTACAGCTGGGTGCTGGGGTTTTTTGTTGGTTTTGCTACTGCTTTTGCTTTTCCAGCACAGTAAATACAGCTGTCCCTAAACGCTGAGAAGTCCCATCACGTTGCTAAATGCAATGTTCTTAAAATTCCTGAGACTATTAGAATTACAGAAGGGTTCTTCAAATGTTTTATTTTCTAGATCGTTTAGAAGCAATCGCATTTTCAGGCTGTTCTCCTAACCGCAAGGACTTGAAACATTTGCACAAGTGAAACCCCCAAATTTTCAGTGTACTAACATATTTTTAAGGAGACACTTTGCCATTTACAGGAGTCACTGTAAAGGTGTGCAACACTGTAATTTTCTGCTATTGGTGGTGTGTATATTGAAGACCAGCTTACCTTTAGAATCTTTAAACTAGTGGTTTTTCTTAAAAAATAAACCTAAAAAAGCAACAATCTCAAGGCTCTTCCTATCCCAAGAAAAAAAGTTTCACTGAAGAAAGGACAAGTCAAAAATTAGAGGAAGATACTAATGTAATGTAATCTCCTACTCTTTGGACGTGCAATTCATCATTTACACTAAGTTTGTGAAATTTGTCTTCCATAAGAATCTGACTGAAAAGCAGTTTTTAATACTTATCTTCCAATGATTTATCTAACCAAAGCCTTTTAAAATGTGGAAGTAAAATAGAATTTCATCTTCTCTCTGGGAAGCCAGTAGCTGAAAACAAGTGTAACTTGCCAGTCCAAGGACTAGTCATCCCTTAGCCTCGTTAACAGACTGTGCTTCTTGAGGCCTGGAACAAGGAGCACAAATTCTACAAGTCTGGGTTTCCTACACAGTGAAACTTCCTCAAAACTGTATCTTCCCAAGCTTCTTGAAAGTCTGCAGTTTCCTTAACATTTCATTTCTCTAATTCAACTAATGAAGTACTAGCTGGTACTGCATTTGCACTAATAAGCTGTGATACACCATACGTGCATAGCAGATAGTTTGAGTGGGAAAACTACTACAGGTGAGCTACAGTTTTATAGGTGGGACTAGCCACATTGTCAAGCGGTGGGACAATGGTTTACTTGGAATCTTTGTGAAATTATCACTCGCTATAGAAGAGATTACGTTCAGAAAAGACCACATTCAGAAAGTTACTCCGATTTAGTAATCTAATGATTACTGTTATCTAACAGCTGCACTCTACAGGCTGACATAAGTATCACCGGTGTAGTTTGATGCATTATTTTTTTTCTCCCAAATGCTGTCAATTTTCCAGTTGTTTAGTTCTCACTTTCACACTACTGTCTTTCCAAAGCATCAATGATCCAGCATCTTATGGGTTAAGGAGACAAGAAAAATATGATTCCAAGTTAAACTTCTAGGAAATTACTCCTCTGTGACTACACATGGGCCTGTGATGCAGAGGGCCTGTTGTCATCAAGATGTGTTTCAAACAGATGTAACTGTGATCCGTGTGCTTCAGTGTATGGAGAACTCATTTGCAGTTGATGTAAGCAAGCAGACATTATCTCATGTGACAGGCACATGTTACCACTGATCCTCAGGGAGTTTTCATCAGGCATGTTTTTAGCTGACCCGCCATGGAAATACCAAAGCTACAGCTTTTTTTCTTTCACACTGTTCTGCTAATTTCCCTACCGGCTCTTCCAGAGCAGAAAAGTACTCTTTTAAACCAGCATACATTAAATTGCTTAGATAATAAACATTATGTAGTTCAAATCTTACTATGGCTAAAAGAAATACTATCATTACCCAGGAGTAAGCAGATCTCATCTTCTTAGTTCTTTCCTATCCATGAAGTACAAATTCTCACCTGATAAAAACAGGCCAGTTGCGCCATCAAAAACTCGGGATTGAAGCCGTCTGTGTCTTCGCTGCAGTTACACAGTCAAAGTGTGGTCAAGAAGTGAAACTCTGTAAATACTCTGTAGTAATGAAGTCCCACAAAAATCTAGATTTGTTTTGGGCAACAGCTTTTAATAAAAAACGTTAAGCAGTAGAAACAGGTAAGGCTGATGTTACAGACCTTTGCTGCTTTCTGAGCTTTTTGGGTATCTCTTCTTACAGAATTCTCTTCTTGCCAAAAAAAATTCTCGCTGTTCATACTAGAATTGATTACTCCTGGCTGAAAATTACTTTGCAAATGTATAGGGTGACATGATCAGCTATGTACTGTGCCCAGAGTTTGCATCAAGGATTTGGCCCTTTTCAAAGCTGCCCCTTTCCTATACATAAATCTTTTCACTCATTCTAGTCTCTGGTACAACATACACGAACGTTTTAGTAGTTTGTTGTAGTAGTTTGCCATAATAAAATAGCTGTATTGTCTCAAATTTCTGGCAAATTTCTATCATATTCTCATGTGGGTAATTGGCAGTGGCACTATTGGCAGTGGAACTGGCAGTGGAACTTGAGAGCTCTGGATCCCATGGTGCCTCTGCTGTAGTCACAAGTACACGAACAGGAAGGATGTAGCTCATTTATAAAATCTTGATGCAGCCCAGTCACTACATGGGGAAACAGAGTCACAATAAGAACTGCCATTCATACAAGCTCAGACCAGGTGTTCCCCTACAACAACAGGGTGTAGGAAAGCGCTACAAGATCAATGTTTCCCTTCCAGAATTATTAATTTCAGGGTGACATTTTCAAACACATTAAGTGAGGTTTTTTTAACCTTTTTTTCCAAATATGCCTAAACAATGCAAGTTTTCCAATTAGCTTGGCTGTGTTTAGTTGCCTTCTCTTTGTAGTCTTCCAACTGTGTATTTGGTCCTTTATTTTGCTGAGTTCTGTCCTTACTCTGAGTTTAATCTCACACAGAAGATAAACAAACCCAACCTGCTTTAAAATACTACCCTTTTAGGTGTGTTTCCACTTTGGAAAGAGTGTGCAAAGTGCAGTGGGAATTCCACGTTTGCATTTGAGCAATGCCAAACAATTGCATTTGCTTTGTAAACTGAGGGTGCTTTTTTAAAAAAAAGACAGCTGGCCTGAAAGTCAAGCCTTGTCCTGCCCTTACTTCCCTCACTGCCCGCCCGGACAAATCCCTCACATTGAAAGGAGTGTCACACGTAGCTCTGTGATTAGAAGATAAAAAGAGTTCTATTGAAGATGAGCCCAAGAGCATTCAGTTACAATTCCCAGCATACAGACACACAAGAAATGAAAGATGAAGAGACACGGTTCTGACACAGCTACACTTCAGAGCGCCGCCACGTAATGTAGCTCAAACACGTACTGCAACACTGAACCATGCTCCTGCGCTGCTCAGACTGCAGCCTGCCCACAGCCAGCCCGCTCCCCAGCCCAAGCAAATCCACACTTGCACATCTCAAAGAAAACGCGTTTGCACCATGGTCTGAAGAGAAATGGTGTCTCTCACCTGTTAGTCCTGGCTCTGTCACGTACTGAGCCTCCAGCACATCGAAGGTGAGCTGTACTGAAGGGTGCAAGGTGCTGCTGTTGTGCTGAGGTATGGCTTACGTTACAGATTTTATTTATCTGCAGAAGCCTGCTTGTGAGAAGCTGGCTTATGGAATAACTTTCATTACTCCTGTCAAATGGAGAAACTATAAGGAGTAAAAGTCACTATAGATAAGTTAGATTTTCTTTTTTTTAGGAGGGATTACAAGAAGAGACATAATAAATTTCACAAATGATATAAGGACAATACAATAACATTCCTATGCAATATCTGCATGGAAATTATAATTACATCTCTTACAGTGCGGTTACAGCAGATAAAAAACTGTGAGGCAGCAGACAAATTTTGAAAAGCTACCTGATGGGTGTGCAAACACAGATTCTGGAATTTCAGTTCCATTTACTCAAAACATTAGGCTTAAAAGCACGACAGGTAATAACTAGGATGGAAGCAGTGCTTGCAATGCTAAGAAAGCAAGCATTTACCTATGCATGCTCATTTTTCTTTCACCATTCTCCCAGATGAAGATGAGTTATTTGCCTTTTAGAATCAGGTTTTCCAATATTCACGGGTGGAAAATGGTATACAGATATCAAGAGAAATAAAAATAATCAAAATCACCCATAAGGAATGCACCTCACTATCCACTTCGAGATTATTTTTCAAGAGCCACAGAGGAAAAGTAAACCAGTCGGTACTAAGGAAGTGTGCAGTCAGCTAACAGAAATAAGGCAGAAGAAACTGGCAAAAAGCAATAGTAAACAATAACCCAGCAATAAACTTTTTAAAGATGCTCAAGCGTCCTGCTCTTACTGACCTCAGTGGGAGGTCAGTCTTACTGACCTTTTCCACCTTTCTGATTCTGACACTTAGGCCACTAGTTCACTTCATGCCAGGTCTGGATTCTGACACCTTACTATGTTAAATAATAACTATATTAAAAGTATGTCCAGAATGGAGGTGGCTCTCATGGGAAGGGTCTCTTCCATGCACTTGTGGCATTAGAATCGAGCCAAAATCAAAAGCCTGGTCCAATCCAAACTCAGCTGAAAGCCTCTCACTGATACCAGGTGAATTAAGCAATTCAGCAATTTGAGTAAGGTCACAAAGGTTAGGCACTGCAACGCAGCAAACACCAGAATATTTTAGAAAGAAGATTTTAATTTTTTTTGAAGAAACAGGTTTTCTGAAATACAGAATCAGAACACTAAGTAAGATTTTTATTTTAATAGAAAATTCTGAAGGATGTAGTATCTGCTCAAATATGTACCTCCACATTCTGCTGCATGTTGCTGTAACAAATTTATTAGTCGTAGCTCTCGCTATGGACAGATGGTTCCTACAGCAAAAATATAGAAAAATAAATCGGATTCAAGTCTAGAACACCTGCAATTTTTCATATGCAAAAAAATAAATCCAACTAGTCATAGAAAAGTGGCTTATAAGGATGGAGAATAGGGTTGTGCCATGACTATATACATTCAGAACTTAAGAAATGAGCATTTTTCCTCAGCCTCATAAAAATAGTTTGTCAATGAAAAATACCAATATGTAATACATTTAATACAATTTATACTTGAATTTAAAGATCTCAGATTATGGAATAATAAGCTAAAATCAAATGTACTGCTTTTTCAAATGTTCTTGTATATAACAACATTCTCTGCGTATACAGTGTGCATGCATGTACGTGTGTATACACGCACAGAAAGAAAGAGGTGTATAGAGATTTGCTGAAAAATTCTACAAGATTTGATCTCATTGCAGATCACAGCATACGGACTTTCTGGGATCCTTCTAACACAGGCTGCTCTAGAAAACAATAATGTGGAATAACCACATATCTACAACAGATTTTTGCTATTATGAATTTAATTATAAAATTATTTTTCCAATCTAGATTTCATTTTTCTAAGAAGTAAATGCTGCTTTGGTAAGATTCTGTACTGTCATGACAAAATAACTGTGAACATATTGGGCAAAGCCTTGAAGGTATGAATTGATTTTGGTAATTAGTAAGTAATAAAGATACCGACAAGTTTTAAGCAGCAACAGATTTAAAATGACTATGTTCTGACTTATTTTCTTCACCAACAAGCATCTCGAGCAAGAAACTAAAATGAAGAGATTAAAATTTCTCTGCCTGCTGTCACCGTGACATTTTAAGCCACTAAAGTCACAGCTGGCACTGAAAGAACAGTGGCGTCAGCAGAGACCTCCATCCTTGCAGGACATAAATTGCATTGTGACACCCTGCCGACACTGCCTTGGAAAGGCCTGTGATGCGCCGTGTCTGGTGTATGATGCTTTCGTCGGGTCTTTTCTGAATGTGTTGGATTCTCTGTGGTCCTTGTAGCTGTGGATTGGTCTTGATTTTTCATAGCTCCTTTATTTTTAGATCTGAAGCTGTTATGCTGCTGTCTTCTGTGTTCAGACCTGGAACCGCTCTTTACATTATTTTGATCTGCCTCATTACTGGCAGCTTGTGACTTAAGAGATCCATTGAGCCGGATGTTTTGGTGCTGTGGGTTGAATCTTCGCCTCTGGTTAGAAGGCCCATTCTACCCAGAAAGAAATTGGATAACTGTTAGGTTATCTGAATCCTTCCAAGAGGACAAGAAATACAGCAGTCAGAATTAACCAAAATTGCAGAATAAAATTTTCAGTGTAACTAGGAGAGGGAAAACACTCTACATCTGAGTAGCCTGGAAGTATAGATGGCAGGTTCGCCGCTGACGCCAAATTAAAATCTGCCATGATTCAAGAGAATACAGAAAAGGGGATGAAATACTAGACATCTCAACAGCAGCAGTTAAGAAGCACTGAAGAACTTGATGCTGACTGATTTTTTCCAAGATCACGAGCATATGTTTCTTAGTAAAGTATTGTGTAATTACTAAAGCAATACTGCGGAAGAACAGAAATTCACATGTGAATTAAAGTCAAGTTAAGAATCCACATAGTGGGAGAGATGTCCATTGCAATATCTTGCTCAGAGGAAGCTTTGATCCTTAGTGGGAAGTGGCTGAATTGCTTTATTTGCATGACTGCCTGGGACAGCGGATTCCATGCTATATGCACTGACATAACTCAATGCTCCTACCTTTCCCTTCAGGCACCTACTTGAGCCTAAAATCCCTACTGGACAAAATTCAAACCAACTTCAGTGGCAGCTTCACCCAAGCAGAACAGTACAAGGACATTCTAAGGTGCTCTTATAACAAAACAGCTAGCAATGTAGCACAATACTATAAGCTGTATTATACAGCTTCTGAAATAATATGCTTTTAAACCTGGCAGGATTCCACTTTCAAAGTCTATCTAATAATCATGCTTCAACAGCACATCAACTGAACGTTTGTCAAGGATCAGGAAAAAATGTTTCGCAATTGTAGCATGTAGAGCAATTAGCTATTATGGAGGGCTTTCCTTTTTCAGTCTATTAACTGCCACTAGTCACTTCTGAACATCAGACAGTGGTCTTTGCTGATATGGCATTTCTACCTTGTATATTCACACTGCCTTGAAAATGAACCTGGAAAATATATACTTGCATATTTTCAAAAATTATTAATTAAATACATGGACTACAAAACCAATATTTGATTTCGTATTAACAACTTTTAATACTGCATATTTTTCTGAAATTTTTGAACTAATTTAGTTTAGTTCATAACTGGTTTCTTACCTGCTTGTTTGTCGGGATTCCTTGGGAAGAAGATTCTGTAGGACTGGAAGAAAGATGACCTTGTACTTTAGTGCTGGCTGTTTTGTTATCAGAGTTCTTGGAGGACTTCCGTGTGTGTGTATTTTGCTTGCCAGTTGTTACATGCGAGGTCATAGAAGACAGCACTGAACTACATGGTGTTCTTGAGGAATAGTTGTTCTTTGGGTGAGAAACTATGGAAAAAAAAAAAAAGTGTTCTGTGTTATCAGTTAAATGATCAACATCTAAACATAGGGTTGTATTCTTACTCTGCTTACAGTTCATTTGGTAGCATTGTTCTAGCTTTACTATAGATAATAGATCATAGTGTTTTACTTCTGTGAAACTGCCTCATTGTGAAGCAATTCTGGAGACAAAAGAGCCAATGTGGTGGAACTGTGCTAAAACTGGAAGGAGCCTGGCAGAAGGCTAGGCTCTGCTCATCCAAGAAAGCTTTCCAAAATTCCTGGCACCTATTGGTTTGCTTGTGAACTTTTAACCAGTTGAGCTGAACACATGTGCTGCCAGGACTGCCCCACACTGCTGCCCTATCAGTACTGCTCCTAACGGGAGTCTCCAGGCAACAAAGGAAGAAACAGGAGAAGGAAGTGAGCCTTACGCCAGTAACTCTCTCGACTGCTTGAGGTCAAAGGAAGTTGTGCCTGCAGACACCACGGACTATTTGATTCCAAATTATTCTTTGATCATGGAAGGCTGAAGAGGCTGCTGTTTGCTGTCTATATATGCACTAGCTACAACACAGGTAATAGCCATGAAAGCTTCCTTAGTATGTCTAAGTATTTTTTAAGCAGAAAGAAAAAAAAAAAAAAAAAAAGTCTAGTGCCTGTTGCTTTATGGAGAGGGTTAACAAATGTTCTGCTGTACCATGGATATCTACAAAAACTGGAACTGAATGCAATGCACTCATCCACTTCATGTAGGTCGTGGCAGTTGGCACCATCAGGAACAACTATGGCTCATATCTCAGTATATTCCCGCTCCTTACTTCTTAATATTTTTAGACTGCCTGGATGTGAAATGCACCAAACAAATCCTTGATTCCTACCTCTCTGCATTTCCACAAGGTATTCAAGCCACCTGTTTCTGTATAATGGCCTCTAACCAGTCTCCAAGAGGACTCTGAGGCTGCTGAAGTAAAGTTACTGATCTTAATCTGCTGTTCTGATTATGGAATTTTCCAGGTTCCTTCTGGTACAGATGACCAACCAGAAGCTCACTTTAGTGAGACACCTGTTGTTTTATTTTAGAGGTACTTCTATTTGTTCACTTTTAGTACAGAGAAAGAAGATGCAAAATAATTTTAGCAACTGAGCATCATCTGTTAGGTTTTCTTTTGAGGCTCTTTTCACTTATGCCAACATCAGCTATTTCTCCCACTAGGTGTCCTCTTCAGAAAAACAATGCAATGATCTGCACAATGAACTGAATTTTCTGTCCTAAAAGTTCAGCGAGGCTGGCTGTCACTGAATTCTACTGCTCTCTCGTCGAAAACAGACTGCTGTACATGCAAGCCCATATAAAAATCCAGATGTGTGCCATAAAAAAAGTATTTTTGACAAAAAAGCTGTACAAGGAAGGGGTACAACCCACCATCAGGTATTCTGGGTATATGTCACACCAATTATTTTTGTTTCTTCCTGTCCTTCATTGTGATGCTGCCTACCACCTTCTCATGCTGGAACATGACTTCCATTGCACAAGCTCTGTGGTTTTGGCTATTGCTTTCGTTAAAGCCCTCAGTAGCGGCTGTTGTTAGGTATAGGCCTGGTATAATCTCTGTTGAGGGGTACTTGCAACTCCTAGCAGGCCACGGGCCTCATTGTGAGATGCTCCAAACCGGAACATCTTTTGCACCGAAGAGGTCTTATCAAAGACATGCCAACAGCACGAGTTGCTCATCTAAGGTCACTGAGGGCAGATTAGAGTTGAGCTCTTCAGACAGCCAGTGCACTATCAGTCATTTGTAAGATGGCACTGCTTCACTGCTAATAGCTGTTCTTTTGACTTCACTGACCTGATTTAAGCATAGTTTGATACTGTTGAAGTAATGTTTTACTGAAATTAGGTATAATTAACTTGCAGAATTAACTGCAGCTGGAAGTTATTTAGGAAAGTAGTTCAATGAGTTTAAAAAAAATGTCTATGATCATATCAAAGGCAGCTGTGGTTATATTAGTCAGGACAATCTTTACAGAATTTTCAATCTCTTCAGCTTCAGGTTATGAGATAGAGTCTATGAGGTGACCGTGAACAATTAGATGCACTACTGGGAAGCTTATGCCTTCTTTTGAAACATCCTGTGTTGGCTTCAATGAGAGACAGGATTCTTAGGGTCTAATGAATTAAACTGGTTATGCCTCAAAGGAGTCAGTTCTTTAGCTGTGCAGTCAGAGGATCTTACTGGCAGATCGTGTGATATTTTTTCTTTTTATTACTTCTAGTAACTCCTTGAAAACATTATTTTTCTTCCTGAAGTTGTTTTCCTTCCACCAAGAGGCACTAGTTCAGTGTTGTGTTAACAGTTGTTCTCCTAAGTGATGGTACTGAAGGGATATCATGGGACAGGGTAACATTTGGGGCAAAGCACTATAGCATTTACTTTTTTTGGGGAAAAAAAGCACGACAAAGATGAGAAATAGGCTGTCTTGTATTCTGCAACAGAGACGTGATACTTGGAGCAGAAAATGAACTCGAATTTCCAAGCAGAAGGGCAGATGATTCAGAAACAGAAACATTTGGGGCTGCTATTAGCTCCTGAAAAACTGAATGAATACTGTTACAAAGCTGGGGAGTTACTTCCTAGCAGAAGAGATCTGAATTGGTCTCATAACATTAGGCTCACACAGAGAAGCTTCCGATTTACTAGTTATTCACAAATTTCTGAATTTGAGAGTTCCCCAGAGCTGACTTTTATTGGCACTTGGAAATCCTGTTTAGATGGAAAACTCCAATTGATCTAAGTAATACCTGGAAACCTCTGACAAAGAGGGTGCTGTGCACATGCAGATGGACTGTGCAGCACATGTACAGTGAGTCTCACGTGTTGCATACTGTAAAGTTGACTTGTGTGTGTTCAGCAAGCCTACTGCATCCAGACACACCATTCATGTCAGGCTTGCTGCATGCACACACACACTGGCAGTGCACACAATGTTATTTCTGCTGGCATTTCCTGAACAAGTATGTGGCACACTATGTTCTGAGGACTTCGGTGTGAGAAATCACCAGCACTTACTTTCTCCACAGAGCTGAATTTGGGTCTTCAGCTGTTCTGTATCACAGGAAAATCGGGCAGACCTGCCCAGCTCTTCATCGTATTTCCGTTCACTCACAAAGTGCTGCAAAAATACAGACAAGTTAACAGTGATTTGCATTCTGAGCAAAGACTATATGGATGGTACAGAAACCAGTCAATACTTATCCTAAGTTCACTTTAAGGCGCTGCAAACACTTGACCATGCCCTATAGACAGGATCTCTACGCAGAACCAAGTATTTTTCCATCCTTACCAAATTACATGTCTCACAGCCCAGAGATGGGTAGATCCCTCTCCTCCTTGGGAAGCGGGCCATTTCATCAGAGTATATGTGTTTGATCACTGAACCTGAAGCTATCAGGTTGAATTATTAACTCTCACAAATGATACACAAACAGCAAAAGTTCCCACTGCTCCACTTATGAGGGAATAGTTTACACTTCTCTGGGAGCATCTGTACGCTGCTCAGAGGTGCTATAATGCTTAAGAAGGTATGCTTTCCCCTTGGAAAGCTAGTTACCTTTGGCCCCTAGGAGGAATGAACAGCCTGGCATGTTAACGTGACAACTCTTTCCTGGAATTTACACAAACAACTAAAATACCCAAACAGAAGTGAATGCCTGACCTTAATTTCAGCCCTGAGTTCAGACAGTTGTGCTTCAGCCATCTGACTGGATAGGTCTGTCAGCCTCTTCAGCTCCTCAGCTTTCTTCTGCCGAGCAGTCAGGATTTCCACTGCCAAATACCAATAGCCAATAATTAATGCTAGGAAGGTAAATTGCTTTGTAAATCACTACTCTTTGGGCATTAGCACTGTACATCACATGTGAGACACACACACATCTCGGACCCCTGACTTCAACTGACTTCCAGTGTGCTGCTGGCACAGATTAGGTCGATCAGTTAAATACTGAACTGCCTAACATTGAAAAAGATCTTGAAATGGGATAGCTGTCAGAAAATCAAAGTTAAACCAGTCCTTCAACGTTTACACAAACAGGGGCAGAGACATGTTGCTTTGAGTTTTTCAGGGCTTTATCTTAAAGCACAAAATCAGGGAACTTTCCACGGAAACATGGAAAGAAGAATTACATTAAGTCAACAGGCTGTTTCTGAAGACACGCTTTATTTTATTTACACAGGGGCATTTCAGTTCCTCTGGAAAAAAAAAAAAAAAAATCTATTTGTATATAGTTTACATTAAAATCACTGGCATTGCAATTTTGCTTTCAAGTACAGGATATACACAGTTGCCTTTTCTACAGTAAAGCAGTATTACAAAGGCCAGCAGTCTTTATGAAAAAATACTAAATATTCACTACTGCCTGTCTTGCATACTTTATATAAGGAAGGGGTGAATAGTTATGTTCTTATAGGGAAAGACTAACCATGAACCACAAAGCAATGGTCCACTTACATGCAGGATAATACGACATTACAATTTAAAATTAAATATGTGCAAACTCTTATTACCTACATAGTGACTCAATGTAAACCCAGCAACTGATTAATTGGCTGGTGGGATCAGCACGTAAGGCAGCGAGGAAAGATAGTATCAAAATGCAAAATAATAACCATCATGATCTTTTGACTAGAGCTTATGCTTATACAGTCAGGGTGAGTGGTAGTTGCAAACTATCCTAAAACCAGACTCCATTACAGATGTGGAGACTTTGGCTACTTTGCCTTCTTTTGCCTCAAATTTCCAGAGCAGACTTGGGAAGACACATAATCAGCTCATACTTCATAAAGCCTTTTTTTAGATGAGAATTAATAATATTTCACAGAGAGTTTGTTTCTCAACCCATTATCATTTATTTAATCAGATGGCACCTTCTTTTGTAAGTATCATAGAATAGTTTGGGTTGGAAAAGACCTTTAAAGGTCATCTAGTCCAACCCGACCTGCAATAACAGGGACATCTTCAACTAGGTCAGGTTGCTCAGAGACCTGTCCGACCTGACCTTGAATATTTCCAGGGATGAGGCATCTACCACCTCTTGGGGAAGCCTGTTCCAGTGTTTCACCACATACAGCATGGTCCAGCAGACACAGGCAGCTGTGGCTGCACAGCTGTGTGGGAGCAGCTACATAAACCATATGATAGAGGAGAGCGTCTCACACAGGGCAGGGAAGGCAGTGGGTGCCTACAGTTCCATTATCCCTGTTGGTAAATCTGTGCCTACACTATTACTTATGCTAAGAACAGGTGTCTATCTATCTCCCTAGCTGATCTTTTAAATTAGTATTTGTGGAATACAGTCTATAAATCTGAGAAATTTTTATCAGATTAAACAAACAGTTTGCTGGCTGTTTTACTTTGTCCAATAGTTTTGCTTTATTCCTTATTCTAGGTAGTGCTAATATTGCTTCTCCCCAAGGTCAACATCCCGTTCGCTGAAGTGACTGCCCAAACCATATGATCTCATCTCATACTGGCACTTATCTCCGTGAGATGTCAGCCAAATACCCATTTTAAAAAAAAACACCCCACCTGAAATTATCATATTTGGAAATTTTCCCAGTATTGACAGTAAGAATGAGATTACCCACTGTAAAACAGTCCTCCAGTGCAGCAAAAAGATGTGAAAATAAATAATAATGTAATGTAAATTACAATGTAAATCTTTGTTAGTATGTTACAGTCCTATAACAACTTTCTGCCTAAAGTTCTGAAGGCACTTTAGAAGCCTTCAACAGCCTTGAGAGACAGCAGAAACTATATTGTTAAAGACAGGTACAGAGACCATCCAGTGTCACAACTGGAGCTGGCATGAAAGCAGAGAAATGGAACCTGCCATGTGCAAATGCAGCACTTTGCATGCCTGTAGATAAGAATTGGGTTTACTTTCCACAAAAATTACTACTATACCTGGCCAAGATTAATGAAGGGGCCCTATGATACCATCAGCCCTGGATGGTGGATTTCCTAAATGCAATTAGGGCTTAGATCCATGTCTGCTGACATCAATAGGAATTTTACCACTGGTTTTCCTGAGAGTGAGTGCATGTCCTGTAGCTGATTACAGCTACCTGGTCTCTGCAGGTAACCAAAAAGCTGCTGGTATGTTTCCATCCACAACTCCTCCCCAGAATAACACAGAATTCCAAACCTACTTCTGTTTCACATTAGTACTAGCAAAGATCCAAACACAAACTAATACCAATCTTTGCTGTAACAACTCATACCTTTCAGTTTCCACACATATATAACTGCAAGAGACTTAGCTAGCAACAGAGGATTCAGATTATTTTTTTTAAATAAAAATTTTACTAGTATACATTTGTGAACTAAGTGAGAGTTCTAAATGCAAATGAAGCATTCAAAAATGTTACATATATTTGTGACCCTCTTTGGAAGGGCCTTAAATTCACAAATCAATAAAAGGATTGTATGCCTACACAGCAGTGATATTTTCATCTGCCAGACAAAGTATCATTCTAACAATACTTCGGTTATTCTTCAGTTTCTTGCTTAGTACTCCCTATTGAAATACAACCCCTTGATTCCTGTGCCATGAATACCGGATGTCAGACTGGGTATAAGACAGATATTGTAGTATCCTAATACACAGCTCATCTTGGTTTTTTTTCCCAATCCAGACTATATATACCTTACCTATGCAAAAAACAGAAATGACACGAAAGTCTGGAATCATATAAACTCCCACAGATTATTAAGAAAAGAGATTCCAGTAAACAGCTGTTTTAAAATTTTTATTATTGTTCTAATTCATAAGCTTGATTGCTATCCCTTAAAGCTATGCAAGGCCACACAATAACCTATTCCCCTAGTAATTTCCACTACTCTAACTCATATATGTAATATAAGCAAGAAAACAGTGATTAAGAAATAGAAATGAAGTAATTGGCAAACCACAGAAATAAGGAAAAAAAAAAAGGAGGGCTCAAAAAGCTCTAATAAGTCGAAGGAATAAATCATTTAAATCTAACTTCATATGAACTTGGGGTTTACCTTAATTTCATAATATTGAAATTTTGGTGCACAATCCTTATAGATAGAAACTATGCAGAAACTATGCCAGAACATCAAAGACTTATTTGATTGTATACGTATACAATGAAAAATGCTGGAATGCTGCTAACCATATTTACGTACTGTGTAATTTTCTGCCAAACAAAACAAATGTTTCCACAACTACTCCAAAAGTTCCCTGCATATTTTTTTTTACTTACTGGCTTCTTCTTTAACTTTATCCATTTCTGCCATTAATGACACTTCTTTGTCTACGATGCTAAAAAAGAAAAAAAAAAAGAAAGAAAAAAAATAATCATAATTTAATCCATGCAAGAACTCCATCAAAACCAAAAGCTATAACTACACAAAGACTTCAGGCCTTAGTTATGGGCAGTTTTGAAATTAATAAGACTTAAAAAATGGAAGCTGAAGAAATAGCTAGCCAAACTGACTACAAAAAATTAGTGATATTCAGTATATGCTGATTTACACAAAGATCTCACAGGCCTGCCCATGTGTCTGCACAGATGTGGAAGTCACTCTGATTTACCTCTTCAGCACTGCCTGGGCACAGCAATCCTCAAATGACTAAACAGTTTCTTTCCTAATTAAGCCAGATATACCATTGCTGCTACCCAGGTTAATACACCTTAGGTCTCAGTGCAATATTATGAATAATACACAATTAAAGCCGTATGGAAAGAGGTCCTTCTCTTCCTTAGAGACATTCTTTCAAAATATGTCAGGGTAAACAAGAAAAGGGTTTGTGATGTAAATAAGCATTAGTGTATCGCCATAACACAAATCAGCTTCCTCCTCCCCCCTCCATGATTCTCTCCAGGACCGGGAAGCTGTGGTTCCACTTCTTCCTGGCCTTCCAAAGGCCTCGCGTGCCTCTCTCACAAATCTCTGGTGCACAATCCCTGCCAGTGCTTTTAAGCTGTCAAAGTGCAAACTAACCAGCTGGGTCTACAGAGAGCAGATAGTGGATCTGGTACACTATTCACATCATCAACCCAACAACATCGTTCAGTGAAACACCACCACTGCAGAATGCTGTCCAGTGGATAGTGTTCTGGTGTGCCACTCCATTTTCCCCTCACTATACTATTCTTAGTCATGTTCATGTTTAATAAACACCACCAATGTTAATGTTTACGCTTGCATAAGTGAGTAAACTCATGCAAGGTGAGGGGAAATTGCAAAAACTAGGTCAGACACCAGGAGTAAATCCAGGCATGCGCTCAAAGGAATAGTGAAGTTCTCAACCATTTCAGTAAAATCATCCTTAAACATAAGATTTTGTATTCAGTGAAGACACTGAGTTTATGTGAACTAGCTTCCATCGGAAGGAAGATGTTATAGAAAAGTCAAGAACAAAACAATTGTCTAGAATGTCCTTCACAAGAAAGGAAAGATCCTAGAGAGTTCAGTGGGCAGCAATCAAAGACAGAAGACTTACAGAGGAGAGAAGGACTGACAGGTTGCTAACTAAAACAGGGAAAGATCAGGGAGCGGGCAGCGTGTGGAACACATGGCAGACGTACCACTGACTCAACCACAAATTTACCAGCTAGAATGTGTTCAAGTGCCATGCAGCCTTCCTTGAAATCTTCCCATAAATTAACCAAGCTCATACAGGAGGTTTGCAACAGAAGTCCTGCGGAGTCCTGCCTTCGGGTTTTACCAATCAACCATACCACCTTTCGAGGAGGAGAGGCTACTACCTTTACGCTGCCTCCCAACAGCCAACAGAGAAGGAACGAAGCAGCAGGCTGATGGCAAAGGATGCAGCAAGACAATAAAATTGCAGCGTAACACATTTTTCTGTTTCATACATATAAACAAGATTGAAAATACTGTTTTGGCCTGCCAGATCAATTTAGTGTTACCTACACACCAGAGGAAATAAAACAGCAGGGTTTTTTACGGTAGAGCAAATCAGTTAAGAGGCATACACTTATAATGAAAGGACACACTTGTTCCAGTTGGCCCTCAATATTCTCCAGGCAAAAGCATTAAGCTTGGACTTCAAATAGGTAGGTGATGATTCCAGCTTGCTAATCTAAATAGTAATAGCTTTTCAGAATTAATCAATTTTCAATTAGCTTTTGTAACTACATGGTATAATAAACTTCCTCAGCTTTCACAGCAGGTGGCTGAAATGAGTCTTGTTTCACCTGTTTCTATCCTCCACAAAAAAGAGATTTTAAGTCTTTAGCATTTTCTCCAAAATGTAAAAAGTCTGCATGTTTTCACTTTTGTTGCCTCCATTACAGAAGTGCCTCCCTAGTGTACTACACAGGTTATACAAATATAACCTTTTGGCTGGAAAAAAAACATTCAAACAACAAGCTCACAACAGCAGAGCCCATCATAACTGCGTTTTGGCCCAGTTCATTCCATGACTGTCCTCTCCCCAACTCCAACACCAGATTCTTGCTAAACTGCTTGGCCCTGAACATTTTATTTTGATGCCAAATAAAAACACTTTTAATATCAGAATGAGAACAAGGCCATAGCAGTCCTATATTTATCATATTTTATAGTCAGATCTTGTCTGTTACTAGACAGTTTTCCAATCCTAATGTTTTAGTGTGGTCTCTGATGAACATTTCATCATGCGTTTGGATGTTGTAGTAGTAGAGGCCAGGACTCTGACGAATTTGAAGGAGAACAACCACCTGAGTACTTCCTTTGTAGCTGCAAACTAACAATGGGAAAACTAAAGAATAAAACAAGAGAAAAAGTGTTTGGTGCCTTTGTCAATATGAGACTAGTTAATGTGATAAACTAAGCTTCTTTAATATACAGATCTTCATGGGGTTGCCCTTCCCTGAAGACAATGCGGCTATACTAACTTATACCAGCTGAGGACATGGACTCTCTCTGTCTCAACAAAAGGAAAGGAACACACTAATTCTCACCTTGAAGCGTACAGCCACATTTCTCAGTTTAGAAATCATGAACTACCATATGTCATGGAATAATGGGGGAAATGAATGGTTCTTTAGAAGGCCAACCAGTGCTAGGAAATGCCACGTTTCTTCTTAGTTCACATAAGTGTCAAGTATTAAGAAAACGGAGCAGGAATCAATTAGATTCCTTTTTAGTCACATAGAGCATTGCAGTGCAAAACTGACCAACAAGAACTTGGCAAAGTTATAAACACAAGAAAACAACAGAAAGCTGGAAAACTGGACTGGAAATAAAAAAAAGAAGAAAGACAAAACAATTACAAAAAGAAAGCTAAATGCTAACATATAGAAGGAGAAAGAACACTATGGAAAAATCAATGGATTGAATCTTGTCATTTGTTCCTGCTAAGATCCCACTATTTTCACATGAAGCTCAGACAGCTGAACAGCTTCTTAGCTTACTGAGAAGTTTAACTGTTTGTAACGTATTTTCTGGAATAATGCCCTACTCAGCCTCAATAGGATGCTCATGATCAGGTGACAGTGCTAGCTAGAACTACTCAAAGCTCAGCTCAACAATACCTACTGGGAATGCATTTTCTTTCAATGCTCCTCAGCGCTCACTTGATACCAAATGTTGTATGAAGGTGGTACATTCCAGCGCACAGCCTGCAGCCATTGGTGTGCTGTGGAGAATTGGATACTGACTGCTACGGGAACTTTTCGCACACTCACACATCACCAGATTTGGGCTCTAGCAGAGCAAGGAACAGAATGCATTTCAGATCTAAAGACACCTCAGGGAAAATGTTCTGCTAATTCTTTCCTCTCTACTTAGGCTGTTTCTCTTGGTTCTTCTACAGAAGCCATCCCTTCTCTTTCCCTCCAACATCAGCACTTGAGTACGTTCCATATACCATTTGAGACTCCCGTGACAAACACACAACTCGGCGCCGCAACTTCTCTCCCTGAATCTACCTGAATCCATGCCCTAATCACCAGTCCATAGGATCCCCTGCTGTAGTAGTATTTGTTAGTTCTGTTACAGGTGTTCAGCTTTTTATCATAAATTTATAACACTCACTGGAGCAAATACTGAGACTCAGATCTCCTCCCCCATTGACAAGGCTCAAGGACAGGTCTGAATCAAGTGAGTCTTACACTCTGTGACTGATGCCAGAGCCAAAACAGAGTAACATTACTACCTCTTTCTTTTCTGTCTCCCTTTACCACACCTCTCTCCTGAAAGGACTGATTCTGTTCTTCTCTTACCCCTCACTTTTTCAGTATCAGGGCCTGGGTACCAAACTCTAGCCATCAGCATTGTATCATTGTTCACTGCAGGTGATTATCTGTAGTTTGGAGCACAGGACTCAGCACTGCTTGGGTTTAATATCCAGATGAAATTTTGAGGTGGGGTTCAGGAAGGAGACAATTTTGTTGAAAGAGCACAGCAAGGCAGAGGCTTAACGTGCAAATGGAGCCAGGACACAGCCAGTGCTTGTGCTGTAGAGATACGAGATGCATCAGGAGAGACAGCAGCTCTCTGGGATTCATTTTACTACAGCCATTCTGAAGGTAAGAGCATAACTGTCCTATTCCTGGTTAAACGGACAGTACTTGTGCCTTGGACTTAATGCAGGCTGGCAGAATTCACAGTAGCATACAATGGCAAAAGTGCTGCAAATGCCAAACCGCAACGCCGGCACAGCAATGATAGGGGTAAATTATGCTGACAGCTGCCTTATTTCACAGTTTCATACTCAGAACAAATTCAGAATTTGTTCTGACATTAGTGGAAACAAATTAATCTTTCTCTAGTTTACTGCATGAAATTTAGTGCTTGCACAGTGAAAAAGAGGAGATATTTTCAGTCAGCTGCAATACCTCAAAATCCCACTAAAATGATTAAAGTTATTAGTGCCTCTTCAGAAAACCTGCTTCAGATTGCCAGGCTGGCTGATTTAGAGCTTTACTCATGAGAATCAGAAGGGTTCCAGATGACCAGAATCTTCTCTTTCCTTCTGCCTCTTCTAGGTATTATGATAAACCTATTGTGCCTCAAGAGACGGGGAAATAAAAAGACCAAGCTGACATGGAGGCAAACATGCTGACACAACTCACAAAGGTAAGCCACAGCTGCATGGCACAGAGGTTACTGTTAAGAGTGTAATTCAAATGAGTCCTTTCAAAACCCTGTTAAACCCCCCAAAATGTCAATTTTCTCCTTGAGTTGTTTAATAAGCTTCACTCTCCCTTGAACCAGCTTCGTGTATAGTTTGAGAACGAATGTTGTTTTGGAGACTGATGAAGACCCAGTCAGCTGTGGCATTCTGAACGACTGCAGCAGAGCTCTTCATCTGGAAGAGGGAAAGAGCTACTTTTTCATGGGCACCTGCTGGCATCTGGTTCAGCATGTGAGACGCTGGAACACTGAAGTACAGTTCGAGTCCTTTTGATGAGGGAGTTAGTTATGGGACGCTGCTGGAGTTTGACAGCTTAGGCTTCATAAAAATACAACACACCATTCTCCACTGACTTTGCTCTGTCAGTGGTCTTTGGAACAGACCCTAGTAGCTCCTTAAAGTTGTGCTGGTTAACAATCTGCTGACAAACCTGAGCAAGTTTGAGGGACATTAGTACTGTCACTGCCTCTGCTACATCTGAACTAAGGTTACATACAAATTCATGGGACAGTCCTGATAAGCTCAGTGCTGGTCTTTAAGCATTATGCCTTATTTCATGTACACGTTTCCCTTCTACCATGAACATATTTGACCCACACATGGGGTGAAAAGACAACTGATAAGAATCTCGAAGCCAATTGTGTATTTCCCAAAACAATCCCCCACCTCAGTCCAAAAACCAGAACTGTCCCTGTAAAACTTCCAGCACAAGGAACCAAAATGATTTGAGGAGAACATAAATATAAAGCCCAATCACCTGTAATGGATGATTACAAGCTTTATAGGATTACTGAATAACTATGCTATTTTGTAATTGAAGAAATTATACTTCAAGTTTTCTTTATATTAATAAATCTGTAGGAAAAGTTGTTGTTACATTACCTATTTTGCAATGTCTTGGTAAACGATATTCTTCCAGTATCAGCTCAATAGTATGTAGGTGTTTATGGTGCTTTAAGGTTGTTATTTGATCACTGTATTAAGCACATGCACAACGTTCACACAGCAAACCAGATTACACAAATTTTCATTCTGACCACAAATACAGTCTGACAATAAGCAGATAAACAAAAGACAGAATAAATCAATTTCACCGAAATCCTTCTCTCTGCAGTGTACCATCTGGTAAAAGTAAAAATGCCTGAAGGCTTTTAGTTATTCAAGTTTGTGTTATTCTTTATCTACCTTCGCTAATATTGTTCTCTTTAGCAGCCAGCTAGCACAGTAGGGCCTGGTAAAGCCATCATATTTAAAGGTCTATTTGCATTTTTCTTTTAAGATCTCTTTACAAACAATTAGAAATTTATTGCCTAACCATAAAAACTTGTTTGAGCTTAAAACTGATATGGAAAATCTTTTCCTGAAAGAACACTTCTAATTTTATTTATTTAGAAATGAAGGCATCACCTCAGGATTTGGCAGAGTTTTAACAACTGTAATGATGAGTTATACCATGGCTTGTTAGCATCCTGCACATTTTTTACACAGATTTTTGAAATATTTTTTTTCCTATTTGAGTCTCAGTTCTGATCCACCTGAAGTATCTGAATAACTAATGGCTTTATACATTTCAGCCTAAATACACTTTGGCAAGGCAGAGGACTGTGATCCCCATTGTTAGGCTCCTGCTACAGAGGACAGGTAACTCTCAAAAGCACCCTGGAAAGTGGCCACAAAACCAGGAGAAGAGTCTGGCTCTTTATTCTAACACTTCTTGAAATTTGAGACAATTATTCTCTGTATGTGTATAATAAGTTAGATTTCTCCTTAGTTGGAAAATAATGAGATCAGAAAGGATATATCCACTTTTCATCCACAATGACATGCACAAAAGCAACAATTTACCTCCATGGCCCCAAAAAGCACACATGCTTGTCTCTTACTGAGGATGACAAACACACCTATGACTGACTGGGGGGAAAGAGGGGAGACCCAAGGCTATTAAGTATGAACAACAGGCTAAGAGACAGTGCAATCCACCTTCGGATTTCACCTCTGTAATCCATCTTCACAAGCCTAGTAAAAAATAGGGGAATAAAACAAGTATCTGTAAAAGACAAAGGGGCCAGAAGGGGGACATTATGTATCTCATTGAAACCTAACACCACCCCCACCCAGTTTCATGAGCTCCATCTGTTCTCTCCGCTAATACACAGCAAGGGTAATCCCAAACTGCTGGAGGTTGCAAGAGAGCAAGCACAAACCCCTCTCCCGGTGCTGCAGCTCCACAGACAAGTAGCCAACCTGAGGCCAGACCTGTTGGATCAGGTCCTCCCAGACCCCCCAGGCAGGGGGGGCAGGGCCTAGGGGCCTTGGTAAAAGCACTGGTCTTTGAAGTTACCTGAAAACCCAACTGGGCCTGAGGGAACTTAAACGCTTGGGAGAGCGTTTTTTCCTTCTCTGCACTGGCAAGGTTATGGACTGGATTGTGTGACTGATGGGCAAACAAATACCAGAATGAACTGCAAGAGAATTTAAAAATCTGTACTTTATAGGCATAAGCACTACCAAAGGTCAGCTGGTGGACAGACACAGACAGAAAGCTAATGAGGACTGCCTGGAAACACAGAGAGAAACAGGACAGGAACTCTGTTCAGTGTAAAGAAATACCAGCCCTGGACTTTCCAGCCATCTGCCCATGCTCTAATCTACCACAACACTGACACACACAGGCAGCTCTTCGTCTACGGCACTGATTCCGGGCTACGTGAAACAGAAAACCATCATCTTTACAGTTTGCCAAGTAGGAGTCCCAGAAAGGGGGTGACTGTGTTCACTCACTGCTCTGCAACTCTGAGCACTGGCAGCATTGCTCATCACCCAGCACTGAGTTAGTACAGACACAACTATGTTCTTTTAAATGACTTCTTCCCCCATTCAACCACTCCTCTGCTTTGATTTTAACTTAGAAAACAACAGGAAAAATGGCTTTATCTTCCCCAAACATACACTACATGCTTCCTAGTTGTTCCATAAATGTATTTTAATTTATATTTAAATTGTTAGTATTGCCAAACTCCGTTTTTCCAGCATTACATCACAGTCAATTCTTTTTTCCAGCCTATGATGAAGCTTCCAAGTGCTTTTTGTTCTCTCAAAAAAATCCTCGATTGTGCTGGTTGTCCATGCTCATTATAAAGCATTGGACATACCAATGTGTTTGAGACGCAAAGAGTACAGGAGGCTTGCCTTTCTTTGGTCCAGTTCTGCATGCAGTGTAATTAAAGCTGGCCATTACTATTTTCTACAGACTATTTTCCATTTGTGTTTGGAAGCAGACTGTATGGGCAAGTAGCAGATGTTTCCTTTTAGTACTCCATAGGACTGTGTGGATGCCCAATATGTGAAAATGAATTTCTGGCAAGAGGTGTTATGAGGAACTGTGGCTCCTTTTGTGCTCTACACATTTCACTCAGATTTTCTGGGGCTCTCTTTTTGTTCCTGAGATGATTATTCTTGGTGGAAAAGTGAGAACACAATTATAGCACACAGGTTTTAACCATGGCAACAAATGTCTCAACTGCATTCTAGTGAGAGGGGAGTTCACCTAGCTTTTCTGACCTTCCCCTGCAACTTAAGCACTATTTGGTATTCTTCTTTTCCTTGCCCTACACTGTGAGACGTGGCTATGCTCTGACATGTTTTATATCCAAGCAATAAGGGAAGCAGCTTATGTTCTCACTCACACAAAGGTATTCCTGACAACCATACACCAAAGCTGGATGCAATGAGAAATACTTGCTCAGGGAGTACTGTAAGAAGGATCTTCCTCATAGCTTTCATGAGTCTGAGAAACACTGCCCTTCAGCTTACTCTGCTCAATGCTCTCATAGTCTTGGGGAAAGCAATGACATAAAAAGTCCTGCAAGAGCAGGGGTGACACAAGTGCTAGGTCACAGAAGCAGCGCTACCCACGAGACTGCAAAAGTCTTCTCACTGAGTGGGGCTAAGTGTGCTGCCTGGTCCAGTCCGTAGCCTATAAAATGCTCTGGTGTCTTCTGGCATGAAAAGCACTGTATAAAAACAAGTCATTATCACCTGTTCCAAGCATGCAGATAATTACTCCAGTTGGCAGGAACTCCTGGGACGCTCTTTACGAAAGAGAAAGTGAGCCCACTAAGGTGTTTGTAAACAAACATCTTTCTGGGGTTGTTTTTTGGCCCCATTTCATTAAAAAGTTAAAACCAGAAGCAACCATTAGATTTTTTTCAAGCATGTATAAGTGTTCACAGCACACCTGCTCCATACTACTCCTTTTTTAGATTATGGGATGGAAGCATGCACTGTTTTGCCAGATACGTTACTTTTTAAATTGCAGTATAGTACTCACTGAGTGTGCTCAGGAGTAATCTCTCTTCATCAGTTAGGTCAAGCTATGAAATACTGAGCCAGAGACATGAACTTTCACTGGCAACTATCACCCAACAGTTTCTGCTGCTAAAAGTTCTTGTGAATCTTTCTGTGGAAGCTTTCACGACATCTTAGGCCACATGTGCTATTCATTTATCTCCGTAATAATGGTTTAACATGCTATCTCAGGGTAGGAGGAAGATACATGATGTTATCTTTGCACTTCTTCATCCTTTCTGTGATTGGTAAAATCATGACAAGATCAGAAAAATGAGAAAGTCCAAAAGATTACTGACTCTTGAAATGCAGTTTTGATTCTGACCCTGATAGTAAGTGCAAAAAAGGTCTTTCATCCTACTGCCGAAGGAATAAAAACAAACCCAAGAGAGACAACAGAAAATAGTATGTGTTTCAGTATTTGGTTGCTATGCAAGATTAAAGCTTCTGACTTAGCTTCACTTAAACCCCTTAGGTGGTGACAGCTGTGCGTAACAGGAACTGGTTAAGCTCCCATCTAGGTTACGGTATTGAGCTCATTCAAGTATTCTCTGCAAGTTCTGACGACAGACAGCACTTAGTTGCTGTTGTATGTTTATCTATTGTCCATCTCAACAAGTCCACACTCCAGCAGCAAGTGGGAGAAACATCTTGCAAGAACCTTTGGAATCACTGTACCAAAGAAGACCAAATACCATTGTTGTGGCCTTGCTTTTGGTTACTCCATAGAATTCTGGGGGCAACAGCTTAGCTGAATTCCTTCATTTTCCCTTGATAGCCAAGTTGACTGTGCCACAGCAAAATTCCTATGCCCAAGGAGGTTGATAAATATGCAAGAAGCTGAGTGCTCACTTAATTACCTTATCCTCCCACTAGCACTAGTGATGCTTTATTCAACTTCGAAGAAAGGAAACTGCCATGTAAATAACTGTAAATGCCATTCAGCCCAGGAATATGATGTGTTGACTGTATGAGGTCTGAATCTGTAGGTATCACTGGCTGTGGTGATTTCTACTCAAATCCAGTGAATCTACAGCAGTTGGCAGCAAGTTTTTGTAAATGAGGCACTAAAGACAGGTCTTCCCATATTTTTCAGAGTTTAAGCTACAAGGTCATATGAAATATCCAAAACCTGTTTATAATTTTAGCAAAGAAGGTGTTAAGTCACATGTTTTACTGTTCAAACCATATCTTCCTTTCATTCATTTGAAGAAAAACCAAAATATCAGGCTTATGAGCTGCCAAAAGCAATGTAGCCTGCATTGACCTTTCCATGAACATGTCCTGACATTAGACTGTCCTTGTTGCAATGTTATGCTATGTGCATGAAATTGCTTTGTGAAGCCTGAATATGCAGAGCACAGATCTGTTACATTCTAGAGCTTCTGGCAGACTCCACTCCAATAATTTAGGCACCAATAGGAGGTAAAATTAAATGAAGCCTATTCAAAAGTTTTTTCAGGCAATTCTTCATGATTTTAAGTCTACTTGAATTTACATACTCTTTTTGGGGTCATTTTGTCTTTTTTTTTTTTTTTTTTTTGCCTAGTAAGCTCACCTATTATGTAAGAAATTTTAGCATCAGACAATACACTTTATTTTTTTTTTCAAGGTAAAACATCAATACATGAAAAATTAAGACTTTCCATTCTGATTTTACTAATATAACACCTCTCCCCACATTCTTAGATCACGATAGAGTTCTAAGCCTGCTTCATGACCAGAGTGACCATCATTTAAAGATCTAATTGACTGGGACTGCCTTCAAACAAGATTAGACATGTGACATTATATATTTTAACACTGTTACAAAAAAAAAAAACAAATGAGAGAGAACTACACAACGAGACCCAACTATGAGTTTACTCAGAGAAAAGGCCAGAGCCTTCTGAGCAGAAACCATAAACATTTTGTAAGTTTTCTAAAATCATACAAAACCACCTCTGAGAACTACCAAAAAGTGTAAGAAGTTGATGAATTTATTTCATTTTTATATACCAACACTACAATTACTGCATTTTAGTTCTTAAGCAAACATATCTACCATGGCTCCAGAGCACTCCTGACAATATGCAGTTTAGTACAACTGGTTCTCACAGCCCATGCTCACTGAGTGCAGCGAAAGAAACAGAGTCCTCCCTGCTAGACAGTAAGTTACACCAGCAGCTCAGTGCAACAGAATCTTCCACAAAATCAGCTCAGTAGCACTTGGACATTCTCCTCATACAGAAACGGAGTCCCAGTGGCCCTGAAGTCACTTTAGATGCATCACTGAAGACAATATGAATACACCACTAAAGTCCAGAGTTAAACTTCTGCCAATGCTACAGCATTTTCCTAAGATATGCTCACAAAAATACTGACAAATGTTGTCGACAAATTAAGGGTGAAAGGTTTCTGTACTCTTCTGTGATATGTGACTGAATCTTGTACATTTTAGTATGATCTTTTCTGCTTACTGCAAAACTGTATGAAACACAGGTTTTATATGGCATCTACGCTTAACAAAATGCCGAATAAAACTCAAACCAGGAAATGTTTCTCTATGACAAGTATATACAAAACGTGCAACTTGCTACTACAGCAATTATTTCTGCTACAAATTTTCACAGGGCGTAGACATATATAGTGAAGATCAGGAATAACCAAAATTATAGAGGAAAAAATTTAGAAAAAAGGAAGAAATAAAAGAATGAGGAAAAAGAATGAACTAGAGATGAGAACTGGAAATGAATTGATGGATGGAAAAGTTAAAAGAAACTATGAGGAAAAGAAAAAAAAGAATCGTGGGCTAAGAAGCAGAGATGATGGGAAATGAAGAGACAGTAAAGGACTGGCTGCCAAAGAAGATAAGATCAAAGAAAAAGTATAGAAAGAAGAGATTTAAAGATGGTAAAAGAGACTTCAGAAAACCCCATAAACAGGATTTTTGGAAAAGCTCTCGTTTGCTCAGATATGCTGCCACTGAACTTGATACAAAAGAATTAGATCAAGATGGATCACCTAGGGGGAAAAAAACCAAACCATAGCATGATTTTGTCCAAGAATTGTAGTTTTGTCCCCCTTTACGTATGTATGTAAACATACACTTATGTCTGTATTACACTTCCTAGTTGGCAAGGGAGTTACTTAATAGCATCACGTATTATTTTGATGAAAACCAAACGCTGCAAACAAACAGGGGGTAAATGACCACGCGCATCCACACACCCCCCCCCCAATGCCAGTGGCCTGATTAGCCCCTCTTTTCTCAGGTGGTGCTGATGGATCTCTCAAGGTGATTTACCTACCAGCTGTGTAATTCTGCAAAAGCAGCTTTAATCTTCTTTACAGAGTTATCCACTTCCTCTTTGATCATCATACGGTATCTGGTTAGAGAAACAGTGCAACGCTGCAAGTCTTTTACTGATTTTTCAATATTTGGCCCTAAAATAGAAAACAAAAATTGCACAAAAGTGAGAAAGCTGGTTTTGGCTTTTCTGAATGCGGGAGCAGGAATAGTTCAACAGGTTATTTGGCCAGATAAGGATGAAGCAGTTATCCTACTGAAGTCCATAAATCCAACTTTTCCATAGCCCTTCTGTGATGCTCCTCAGTTTCTAAACACTTTTGCTCAAATTCATTCCCCAAATCAAGTAACTGTTAAAACAGCGCTATTAATTATTTATTTTAACTTTCATTTAATATAATGTTAAATAGACCATAAATTGTTCAACTCATTTTTGTTACGCTGAACATGATTCTGCTCTTACTTTCCAACACAACTCTTCTTCACACATGTGCTTTTTTTTCTAGAGGCATCATCAGCTGTCTGATCACCTCAGCACACAGCAACCAGGGATCCAATTTACCTCTTTTTTTGACTGAATCATCTGTCTTTGTCTCAAGTTGGGTTGTAGCACTGGATGATTTAACTGAGGAAGACTTTGACTTTGGCCTGCCTAGGTTACACTGGAGTTGAACTGATGACTGAAGAGACTCGTGCTGTTCTACTCCATTCATAATCTTTGGGTTTAATTCCACAGATACTCTCTGGTGTTCTCGTTCTTTGTCTGAAAGAAAACATTAAAGGTAGAAAACAGGGAGTTACAAGTCTAAGAAAGATAAGAAGCTCTATTGTTGAGTGAATGACTTTATGTTTATACACTGGAAAAACTAGTGTTTTTTTTCCCACTGGCATGCATTCTACAGAGCCTCAGAAAACAATAACCAATGACAGAACAGAAACAATATGTTTTTGTTATTAAACACTAATTTGAACGTGTCTATGTTTCAACAGTCTAAAAAGAAAAACCCATTAAAAAAAAAAATCAACTCTTCCATGCTGATATGAAAAAATACCTCATGACATAGAAAGCACACTACCAATTGTTATCTTTTCCCAAATATTAGAGAACAGAACTAGAGACGAACTCTGCTATGGAAAACATGAGACTTTAATGTTTTTTTTTTATCTAAATCTATACGTCACACACAAGAAAAGGTCCATCATTTAATCAGCATTTTAAAAAGCACTGATTAAACTTTCCTACCTGAAATACTTACCTTGCCTGCCTACAGATTTCTATCAAAAGCAGCTGCTAAGAGGGACTAAGCAGGAAATGTCAAAGATTAGTCTCCTGGGTTCAACAGTTTCAAAGGGATAAGACAACAATTACTGAGCCTGTTTGGCTGCTGCAAGATGACCTGGTTTACTCTTTCCAAGACTCCAAAAGGATTCAATATATCAGCATCATAACAGAGGGACAAGCAGCCCAAAGAATAGCTATGAAGACTGACAGGTAAAGCCAGCTATTACTGCCACTATGAATTTTGGTTAAGGAAACATGCATAGAAAATGATTTGTTGTGTTAACAACATTTTCTAATCTTTGTACTCACTTTGTGAATGAATGATAGTCTGTTCTGACCATGCTCTTTATGCATCACTTTATTCAGCTGATGTTATGTGATATCTGGAGAAAAGGGGCCTGTCAGCCCCTTACCAGCTGGATTATAGCCCACGGAGTGGGATAAACACTGCTAGTATTGAGGGATACTGCCTGGGCAACTCCAGGAAATCAACTAATGACTTCTTTTTGCCCTGGCTGGGCTCTAGGACTGGTGTAAAGTACATCCTGGTATGTTTCCATGGCAATCACATAATGCCAGAGGAACAGGGAAGAATATTAGTGCCCACATTTCTAAAACAGCTTCTGTTTATGGGCTTTAAACGGTGAGTCTGCAAACAGAAAAGTATCTTACATAAAATAGTATTTAAGAAAATATCTAATGAAGTTAAAGAAACCTGTGTATCTGTGAAAGCAAGACACACCAGGTATGCAGCACACTGAATGTATTAAAGTTTCAATGCAGATACCAGCCTCACACATGGCCAGGAACTCTGTTCTGAGATAATTACCATTAATCAATCTTATGTAACCCTGGCTGCATCTCACACTAATGCAGATAGCTTTGATTTATAAAGAATCTTCTTTCTACTGTCAGTTAAGGCTGGCTATCAGCTAAGCTAATCATAAAGGCCAGGGCTATTGGATTCTGTCCCCAGAATTAGATCTTTTGAAATTTGTTGTTAAAGTGCAAAATTATTATTTACTGCATTTAATTAGCAGCTTTGGTATATTTTTCAAGACAAATGACAAACTGATAGCTTTTTGCCTGAATAAAGTAATCTAGAACAATGGTTATACTCTAAAAACTTTTAAATCATCTTTTGTCTGCAATGTACTTTGACACTGTTTCTTCCAAAGTGACACATCAGCTACTGTATAACCCAGCAGCAAGATGATCAACAGAGCCTAGCAATCAATACCTTCATATGCTGCAACTGAACTTGCAAATATGATTGAGGACAATTAAAACTAAAAAATTTAAAAAAATGAGAAAGGCTGAGAGACCTGGATCTGTTTAGCCTGGAGAAGTGAAGACTGAGAGGGGACCTCGTCAATGCTTATAAATACCTAAAGTGGAGGTGTCAAGATGATGGGGTCAGGCTCTTCTCAGTGGTGCCTGGTGACAGGACATGGGGCAACAGACACAGGCTGGGACACAGGAAGTTCCATCTGAACATGTGGAAAAACTTCTTTACTTTGAGGATGCCGGAGCACTGGAACAGGCTGCCCAAAGAGGCTGTGGAGTCTCCTTCTCTGGAGATATTCAAAACCTGCCTGGATGCATTCCTGTCTAGCCTGCTCTAGATGAACCTGCTTTGGCAGGGGGGCTAGACTAGATGATCTCTGAAGGTCCCTTCCAACCCCTACAATTCTTTGATTCTGTGAGAAAGTCTACATCAAATCTCTGAAGACTTGGGTCAGCTAAAAAAAAAATGTATAACAAAATCCAGGGACAAAGTCTATCTCAAATACTCGAAAGAGAAGTCAAAGGTTTGGGTAGTACTAGCTACAAGTAAACCGTTGCAGGGTTAGGTATGTGGTGGCTTGGAACTAGTCTAATGTGTGACCTCTGCTGTATTAACCATCAAGTATTACCAGACCTACCAGTAATGGCAGCAGCCCAAATAAACTTGCTTTGAAATCTGCTGAGCTGCTATCTTCAAAATGAGAAGTTTATCTTTTTATAACAGCTTGCCATTCAAAACCTTTAAAATAAAGTGAACCTCAATGGATTCTTTGGCTGAAAGAAGAAAAAAAGCTCCCTTGAGATATAAACAGGAGGTTTGACAGATTCACTAAAAATCATCTTACATGAAAAACAATTTCAAACATTCAAGCATTTCAAACTGCTTTAGAACAGTCTGTGCGACTTGCTCAGAAACTACAAGAGTGGAGCTGCTGGCCCCTGATGGACCATCGTCACCCTTCTCTTCTATTTAGTTCCATGCACTTCAGCACAAATTTAACAATATGTACATAGATCGCTTTTGACCTTTAAGAAAGTAGCTATTATACTGGCGGCAAAGACTAGGATTTTAGTGTGCCTGAAAGTGAAGGAACTCTTTCCTTCTCAATATTAAACTAATTGCCAGGAGCTTATTTTACTATGCAAGGGAAAATTGAATATGAAAGTTTCAGGTTTTCCTTTCTCTTAATTTCTTTTTTTTTTTTTTCTTTTCCGCCTTTTTCTTTTATTTTCTCCCTCTCTCCCCGTTTTTGAAAAGGCCAATTACTAGTTATGGGATATGTATAAAAGTTTATAAAAATTGTACAGCTATGGTAATATCTCATTTGTCACTTGTAAAAGCAAAGAAAGATTCTGAGATACTTTCTGCCCTTGGCATGTACAACTCTACACTGTATCATGTCAAAGAGAAAAAGGACTCAATCCCAATGCCACTGAAAAAGATCACTAAGAGCATGGGTACTCGTCTTGCATTCAGGTCTGTTATGCCCTAGAAAACAATCCCCATGCATGGACTCTTCAGTCTATGTATC
The DNA here is from genome assembly GCF_964106895.1 of Numenius arquata. Classification (NCBI taxonomy): domain Eukaryota; kingdom Metazoa; phylum Chordata; class Aves; order Charadriiformes; family Scolopacidae; genus Numenius; species Numenius arquata. The sequence goes on from NC_133578.1 coordinate 31,072,193, forward strand.
TTTATTTATGCTTGCATTGTTTCAAAAAAGCAGCTCTAAGAAGTTTGACATGGAAGCTTGACATATATTTATACGACAAATGTTTATATCTTGCAGACTAAGTGGCAAGAATGCATTTAGTATTATGGAAACACAGAATTTTCAGGTTTATGGTGTATTCTATACAAAGTAAGTGGGTATCTTTAGCAAGGGCGGGAAGAGTATCTCTGGTGTTTTGCAAGGTGCCAAATTCCTAGGACAAAATTTCTTCATAAGTTGTTCATCTATTTGGCTGCTATATGTTGTAGAGCTTTCATTTAATTAAACCAGAGGTTGGCACTATCAAAGTAATCTGGAAGCAGCAGAGAATTCATTTCAGGACAATTATCCATTTGGCACATTCCTTTAAAATGAGGTTTCAGAGCTGTATTTGCAATCACGGAAAAAGGAATTTCAAGAGAAGTTCTTTTAATGCATTCTTACATACTGCTTAAGACACAGGAAGGAAATACTAACAGCAGTAATAATCTAGGGCTGGCAGAAGTTTGAAATGCAAAGAGCTGGAAAACCATTACCAGTACTTACAGCAATTAAATATGAACTTTATGAAAGGATACTTGAAGGCAAAAGCTTTCACAGAGCTTCTACCCCAGAGGAAAAGGTTTGTTTTCATTAACGTTGCTATAATCATAACTCTGTACCTCCTACAACACAGTGAGGAAGAACTTACTTTGTTACTGTCCCCCACTAGACCCTAGCAGAAATGTGCATGTCCTAAGAAGCTATCCGACTGCCTTCCCTCAACACAATGGCCCTCCCTTCCCTGTTAGGGAAATCCAGCGGAGACCTACTGCAACTAGTCTATTCAGGGAAGATGAGAAAAGAAAAGGGACTAGTCTGGACTAGGCAATAAAGAAATCCTGTAATATGCCACAAGCTCATACTGTTCAGATGACTTTGCTCCAGATGAGAGACTTTATTGGTTCTGTCACCACACTCAAGCCATTTTCTAACCCTGCATTCTTCTGTATTTAAAATAATCTGTCATATTCTGAATCAGCTGGGCCTCTAATTATAGTTTATTCCTTTTGTCTCTAGGAAAAAAGACATTTTGCAAGGAAACATATTGCAAGGTGAATTGTGACCAGATATAGATTTACTTGCATAACTCTAATAGCTATGTGCATTATTTTGCACAAACGTGTCTCTCCAACTTCTTTTTACTATATTCTATTTCATGGCAATAAAAATACCATGATTTTTTATGTAAATGGGGGTTGGCTATTGCCAGTTAAAAAGGTGTCTTGTGTGAGATGAACTGACCTCTGATTTCTGGATAGACTGGCACGGACTCCAGAAATCCTGAGCCTTTGTTCTCAAGAGAAGAGGCTTCCAGTTTCTGATTGGCAGAACCACTGCAAGAGTTGTCCTTAGAGCATCCATTCAGGTGGCAGCCATATATTCCTTGGGGCTCTTGAGATGCCTTCTCAGGTCCACCATTCTTATTTTTAGGATCTTTATTGCCTTGGTGCTGTTTAGATTTGCTTCTTTTTCTCCTATTGTTCTAAACAGAGAAACATTGCAAGAACAGAGACATCACTCAGTGCAACTCATATAAACTCAATTATAATTAGTAAATTGTCCAGGCTCTTAGAAGCCCATACAAGTGACATCAGTGTAACGCAATTCACAGGCCATGCTGTGTTACACAACTCATTATATCTGCTCAGTTGAATATACAAAACCGTTCAAATAAAACCTGAAGGTCCTAACTGGTTTTCCCCTTCCAAAATACTTGCATTGCAAAATGGTAGCAGAACCTTTGCTAAGAAACTGCTCAAAATGTTTGCAGTCACCTAGGAGTAGTTCCTAACCATCCGGGAGACATTCACACAGAAAACATGGACAAATGCTTAGGGCATCACTCTGATCAGGCAGAAGGAGATCACAAAGGACATACATTGGCCACTGCTACTGTAGTTCTCACAACCATAAAGAGAAGCCTCCATGACAGTGACTCACAAGGCAGCCTCCTGGTACAGCTTTGGCTTGGAGATACATAAGCATGAAGATCACATCCCAAGCATATACTTGAAGTATCTGACTTGTTAGTGTCACTAATTCATGACTCCTAATGGAGGACTCCTATGTATAAGTTACTTTTACACACAGCAGCAAAAACTCTAGCACTGCAAATGGCTATGCCTATCCAGGATACAACTCCTTATTAAAAGGCGTTTCTGTACATGGACTGTTTTGGGATTTGTTCTGTACTTGTTCAGGGTCTGGCTCCCACACATGTGTACACGTGCGCTGAATCAGAAATTCTCTGAGAACAGTGGGGTAGAGACACAGCAACAGATGAACAGGATTAAAAATAATACGCACATTTGCTTTCAAGTTTTCTGACTACAGGTGTGAAAGAAGTCACCTATGTTAGCAAAGACAGACAAAGCACTGGCCAAAATAAAAGTACTACATTCAACTACAGACAGCTGAAAAATGTTCTGAATGCTTTGATTCTCAAGAGCAAGTTCTTACCTTCTTTTTTCCTGTCATATTCCATTCTTTTAGAACCTGAGTTGCGCTGCCTAGAGAAAGGAAAGATAAAACATTTCAACAAAAGTTCTGCTATGAAAAAGAACAAGTTTGTTCAAGAACTGTTTCTAATCTCCTAGCTGGGCAGCATTTCCATTTGCTGTTGTGAATTCTCTTATGTGGGGAGAACAAAATGAGAACTGCCATCTTTCCCCTTTTTAGTTACCCATTTTATTTGATTACACTACATACAGTGGATGGGCTACTTAGCACTACTTATGGCTTTCATTCCACAAAGTGATTGAATGTGTGCCTAACTTAAAAGCACTAGCATAAGCCCCAGAAAAATCAACACTCAAATCTCTTGCCTGAAAAGGAAAGCATCTCAGCACTGGGTAAACTAGATAGTCCACCTGGACTCTAGAGCTTCCGAAAGTTTTTAAATCTTTTGGCATTTTTATCACATGCTTCCTATGTGTTATCTGTCATATCCAGAAGACATAAGAACATAAAAATGAAAACTTAATTAGCATCCAAAAGAGTAATTTCACGGACTGCTGAGAAATTCTGCATCACACACAGAGTAAACTTAGGCCTGGCAGAAAAAAAGTGGTTAAAATCTATATTGAAAAAATGACTACAATTCTGTATACTTGAAATTCTGCCTGCCAGCTCTAATAAGTTGGTTCGATAGATTTATGGAACAAAGCAAGCAAAGCCTTGGTCAGACCAAGTGCCGGCTGCCATGTTAGAAGAAAACTCTTCTGCATCTAGTTAACATCATTATTTTGTTCTCCTGGACCCTAAAGCTGAAAATAGATGCTTACAGTAAGCATGCAGTCTAAATCGTCATTGAAACTGCTATGGCAGTGTCTGCCACAATAATCCTTTTAATTGCAACCAGGTTAGAGGTCTTCTGCTTGAATTTAAGAATCCTTTTACCATCCCTGCACAATTCTAGTAAACATTCATTTATTATCTTTTCTCATTCGTTTCAGGGAACTCTTGATTATATTAAGTAGTAATGCTGTTTTCAGACCACCATGAGTTGTCAACTTGTGTTCAGCCAAAAATGTGAGAGGTTTTCAAATATACCAAAACTATTTTTCTATCACAATAATCCAGACCCAAGAATATCTGGTGAGTCTATCATGCACATCAGAAGAGATGATGTGCCTTGCTAGTAGTGCTAAGCCTGATTTGTTAATTGTGAAAAAAAATGTGTATGGAATCCAAAGCCATGTTTTGTTTCCTAGATGATATGACAATGCAGACAGATGGCTAAGAAAACTTCTATTACGTGTATAACTATACATATATCTATATTTAGTTATACATATAAATACTTATGTATATATAAATAGAATGTCCTTTCCTAAAGGTATGCTATCTTTTGACAGAAAATGCATTTCAGTATGAAGAAATAAACCCAGACATTTGCTGCCCATTTTACTCCATGCTGCTGAAAATATGTGATTTCACTTGACAGCTTTGTTAACTGTTTTCACAGCATCGTCCCACACTCTTTTTGTGTTGGCTGGTGTTGTCTTAGCTTTGCTTCCCTCGGCTTCCCTGTGAATACTATGCATGGTGACGGTTATCTTAGGGATTCACCCAACTAAACCCAGTTTCCTCCTGTTGGAAACGCACTAACTGTTCAAGTCCCAAAGCCCTCATTCAAGTTCCAAAGCCCACCAGTATATTTTCTTGAACACATCTACAAAGCAGCTGAGTAGAGCTTCTTATTATGCTTAATTAGTTAAACACTAACACAGCAAATAAAACCTTTTAACCATTATTTTATTTAACTCAAATTCAACATTAAAAAGTACATTAATTATAGAGACATCACCTATATGCCACTCCAGATATGAAACAAGATAGGAACTGATCACAGGAAACTAAATTTGAACATTTCTTGATTCAGCAAGCAGCACCTTTGAGAAAAGCATTAAATGGAGGTGCCCAGCCTTTTCTCTCAGCATGACTGTCCCTGTGTTTTTCATTGCATGTGGTAATGCAATTGTGATATTTCAATCTTGGAAATTTCTGTCATTCACATAAAGAGATACTTTAAGTGCTAGATTCATTCTATCCACAGTGGCAGCTGAATGGATACGTCATTTCTCACCCTGTTCCCAAACAGTAACAAATATTGGCTGTTTTCAAATGCTCACTTGCAAAGACTTCTGATCTCAAGGCACAATGATCATAAACTGGTGAAGTTCAAGCAAAGATCATTTGAACTCAGGTTACAACAGCTTGCTTTTCTTCAGGACTTCATTGCACTCTTGCAAGGCTTGCTTTTGTTTCTTCCTCATAGCAGATGAGACCCATGGCTATGAAAGCACTTCCCCTTTTGAGGAGCCATTAGAAACAACTCAGACCACAAGCAAGCAATGGTAACTTGAGACAAAATAAATTGAATGAAAGGAACTTACTGAATAATCATGAAGCAACCCTCCACTACTTTTTCCCAAGACACATTATTACAGGAAAACAAAAAATATTGTTAATTAGATGCATCACATTTTCCTTTCTCTCTGTGTGTGCACAAACTCTGATTTCCATACATCTATCAGAATCTGACTGTCTATGCAGATGCCTGAATCACTAGGCCCCATATAGATCTGATGGAAAAATTCTGGCGTATTTATAAATAGTCCTGTTTGCTTGCATCTGCTTTTTGCATACTGGTAAGTAATTCCTAGTACATCATGATGCTTTTTGGCAAACACATTTTAGTAAATTAAATTAATACAAACCAAACCCAAAACTATTCTGAAGTAAAATAGATATGAAACGAGCAACTTGGTGAGATGGCAAAACAACACTATGAGGCATTTTTAAATTATACAGGGATTTTGAGACCACTGAACTTCTAGTACCTTTTAAGCAGACCCAAGCTACAAAGATTTTGAGAGGATTTGGTCATGGTATGCTATTATTCCTGCAAATGGTTTTTTACAGACTTTGGTAAAAGTTCAGAATACTTGCCGTTATATATTTATCAGAAAAGTGTTACTTAAATATGTGACCTTTCATTAGAGATGGTTCCATGATGCAAAATACAAACTCAGATCCAAATTTAGAATGGCTCGAATTTTCAATGGAATCTTAGTTCAGCCATCGTAAATGTCAAGCCTATTTGCAAAATTCAGATTGAGGTTTGAATGTCAACGTATGCATCAAGTTCAGGGGTTTAGGGGCCTGGTTATCTGCTTCAGAATCACCACAAATTCTTATTAGTTACTGTACCTTCAATACTGAATCATATTCCGACACGTTTACTTTAAAGAGCATTAATTCTCATGCAGAATAAAGAAGGTCTGCAACAAGTGGCACCAAAAAAAGGGCAAAGTCAGGTAAAACAGATAAACAGCCATGTTAAAAAAAGAAAAAAAAGGACTTTAAGTGTCACAGTCATCTGAATTTCAGCAGAACAGAAGAATATTTTTTCAGCCACTAGAGACAATGAATACTTTAGCATGCAATTGAACCCCTCATGCCTTAGTGAAAAAGGTACACTGTACTCACCATCCATGAAAGCTTGAACAGCCTTGTCTACATTGTTATCAAACTGCTGCAACACCAGAACTATCTCATTATTGCTTTTGTTCGGAACAATTGATCGGATTGCATTGATCTGGAAGGAAAAAAGAAGATGACAATAACATATGGGTTTACCATACTCCTTCAGAAAACAAAGTAGCCCCCTGTGCCAATGCAATTTCATATAAATGCATGTTATACATGACATGCTTACAAGTATACAACGTATCTGTATGAAGCAATACTCATCCTTTCCTTACCTGGCCCACGCAACTAATGAAAACAATTTCTTCAAGAGACCAAATCATAGGACTGGTAGCCAGCAAGCCTGGAACCAAATCCTATCCTCAGTCACAGCAGGAGAATTAGTTTAAATAAACTGACAGAACTTGGCCTTATGCTTGTTTACTAAACATTCTGTTTGCTGCCATACGGACTTGACACGTGACCTATACAAACTTAGGGAGCACATAACTAGTTCAACAAGGCTGTTGCATGGCCTTGCTCCATCAAAGTTATGATCAGTCACTTGCATGAGAACAGTCAAAGGCTAAAAGAAAACAGTTATCATTTTTAAAAGCTCTAGTGGCTGCTCAGCATAATTTCAGTTTGCTGTTCAATATATGTGACCAGGAAGCTTGTGTAACAGAATTCTGAACAAAGAACATGGGAAACCAAATGCTTCCTTCAGGAAACTCTGCTGATGGATGAGGTGTTACACCCACGGATGATTCTGGCATGCCATGCTGCAATTTCACAGCATTTGCTATTGCTGTATTGTGTTCAGTATTCATTTATACCAAATGGGAGTTCAATTCACTATATTTTAAATAAAATATTCTTAATGGAATCATATCGATGATTTACTTTCTCATGCCCGTGTAATCTAGCTGAAAGTAAATAGTTACATGAAACTTAATTACTATATTGTTTTAATGCTAGACAAGCTCTACTAGGTAGCACCAAACCAAAAATACTTGGTTAAACATAATTAGCAAAACTAACAAAAGCCTATGATAGTACTCTGAAAAAAAAAAGAGAATCAGTGCCAAAAGCAGTCTAGTTGTTCCAAATCAGCTTTTTGAGGTTCTGTGTCAAGCTATCCAGCATGTATTTACTATTAGAAACTTGCTATTACACTGCAAATGTTTATCTGGCACCCTTCTTCGCCGTGTTTCTGTGGGAATACATTCTTTATTAGGGTATACTTTATTTACTGCATCACAATGTCATCATGCCAATTCCTGATTGTGAAGCATTGGTGATCTTTTCATTGTACTGTGAAATATAATCGTGCAAAAATAAAATGTGAAGACAGATCTGTTTAAAGGAACTAGGTTGGCTTACATGGTGAGAGCATTCACACTACCCTGTCTTAGCTGTCCATTTAGATGCTGAAGAATGATCTTTCTAGATCCCCTTTATGGAGTATCCATCAGTGAAGTGCTCACCTTCTGGTGTCTCAAGTGCTCAGATTTATGACCAAAGATCTTATTTTGCTGTAGTATGTTCACTCGACTCCTCAACCACTGTTTTTCCCTGTCCTGTATACTAAATATAAGCCATAACTCATTTCAGGTTCTGCTAATGCACATCGACTGAGGGCTCTGATTCACGATGTCTGCTGGACTTGGCTTCAACACCGCAAAAAGTTGATACTTCAGCTAAATCCACACAGAATCAAACTTTCTGGAAGATGCTTTCTAGATGAGCTCATCTCTTTCACTGTGTAAGGAAGGCCACTTTCCCACTTCAGCACACAACTTTTGTACAGGTACTTAGTGCGATTTACTCTGCTCCTGTCCCTCATCCTATCACACATCTCTTTGCAACTTCATATCTGCCCACAACACATTTGAAGTAGTAAGTCTAGCCTTGTACAACTCGGGCCATAACCACCATTTAGTGGGCTGTGGAGTTATATTGCTTGCCTACTTCCCAAGGACCCTCTACAAAGGCCTATCTAATAATTTGTCTAACATTTGCACCCTAATGTTTGCACGGCTTGCCCACAAGCTACCTCTCAACCCAAGAGCTAGCTGCTTGGGAGTCTCTAGTAAACACAGGTAACTTCACGTTGGAAGTTCAGGCAGGCTAGGCTGCCAACTGGACTGCTTGAAGCAGAGGCTTGCCAGAAACTATCCAGAAAATCTCTGTCTGCTGAAACTTATCTCTTTGGCTGATGTGTACGCACGGGGAGGGAAGTAGCAAGTATAGCTCTCTCTGAACTGCAGGCATACAAGTGATAACCACCCCAAATCAACAGGATGTGCAGAGAAAGCCCTGGAAAAAGGAGTTTCATTCATCTTCTGATTGTGGGCACAGGCGTGCTATTTACTGATAAAGCTGCAACAAGTATGAACTGAGCTGGTTCCACAACAATAAAAGTTGGCAAAGATACTAGGATAGAGCAGGCCACAAGCTGCAGTCCATTTTATGTTCAAGCTGGTAGTTGCCAAACATTTCCACCATGTGGATTACATCTTCATATTCTCACACCGCGCCCCCCCCCCCCTTTCACAATCATGTGGATCATCTCTCTGCCTACTCAGAATTGCATAATCTCCTTGTGGCAACTGCTTACAGGAAAAATAGTAAAAGGAAGTATGTAGTGTATTCTAACCATCTTTAAATGTAAGCATGGGAATTTCATATGGCTTCTAGGTCCTCCTTTGCTATGAAAGGTCTGGGAACCTCAAGAAGCATCTGGAAATAATGAAGTGAGGCCAAGACCACAGGATGGATCAGGCAACTCGCCACACACTGCAGTTTGGAAACTTCTTAAAGACATTAAGAAGAACATCTGCTGGGTGGAGAACACTGACACACGAGAACTCGACCACGCAGACTGTTTTAGACTACAGAATCTACTGAAGACTTTCTGTTTGCACTGTATGGCCTTTGTTAAAAAAAATTTGATTAATAGAAAAAACAGAATTAAAAGCTAAACAGTGCTTCATCCAACTAGTACTATGATTAAATACAAAAAGATTATGCAAACATTCTAGTTGTACAGATAACCCAAAATACATGATGATCTTAGCAAGAATACTTACCAATACAGAGAAAAGAAATTAAGCATATGGCCAACACTGTGGACAGAGTCCAATTTCAGTTGGACTATATAAAATATATAAAATATAAAAATTTGATTTAGGGAACACGAATTAACAGTTCTACTGCCAAAAACCAACAACATCCTTAGTTGACTGTTGTACAAAATATACAATATACATTTGTTTATCTTTCAATTTAGAAAAATCAAAAAGTTAAGAAGTTTCATGAAAAAATTCCTCAGGAAAAGAACACCATCTTGCAAAGTAAAGTATCCAGGACTTGGGAAATTCCAAATCAGAAGTTGCTTACACTTCCTTAATCTGCTTCCCTTGTGTATGTATGCCTTGATACTCAGGATAGTGTTTTTGCTTTCAATATTTCTGCAGTGAATTATGTGGGATAAGATAAATCAAAACTAAAATTTGCAACCAGTAGGGTATATCAATAATAAGAAAAAGATATATATACTGCTCTGTTCACAAACAACAAAAGCAGATACAAACCCAGAATTCCAACAGAGGAGCAATCCCAAAAGGTTTTGTTCTGAAATAAAATATTTTGTCTTAAAAAATTTTAGGAACAACACAGAATAATGTTACCATATTTTTTCTGGAATTTCAAAGACAGACCGGTGTGCCAGACATCAGGTCTCCAATATATGGGCTGCTAGACTGATGTTTTCATCCAGAATACACTGGAACTACTGTACACAGGCAGTGGAAGAGTCAGCAATTTCTGGACATCCAGAAATTACTGACAAACAGCTACAAGTCTCAAATTGTGACCTGACAGTGTATCTGGGAGGATGTTTGAAGCTCAGGTCTCTGTCCACATGCAAAACGTGTCCCATATATTTCTGGAAAGGGACATAGCAGCACAAAAGAAAAAGCCAAAGGGAGGAGTAGACAACCTTCCTGAGAGCATAAGCCTAACACTAATGCACTTCTACAGCTGAAGGTCATAACAGACATATCACAGACTGTGATGAACAGAGGCACAGCAAAGCTCCAGGAATGCTTGTACAAATCATAGAATCATAGAAGGGTTAGAGTTGGAAGGGACCTTAAAGATCATCGAGTTCCAACCCCACTGCCATGGACAGGGACACCCCCTACCAGAGCAGGTTGCTCAAAGCCCCATCCAGCCTGGCCTTAAACACTTCCAGGGATGGGGCATCCACAACTTCCCTGAGCAACCTGTTTCAGTGCCTCACCACCCTCACAGTAAAGAATTTCCTCCTAATATCTAATCTAAATCTGCTTTCTTCCAATTTAAAACCATTGCCCCTTGTCCTGCCACTACACTTCCTGACAAAGAGTCCCTCTCTGGCTCTCCTGTAGGCTCCCTTCAGATATTGATAGGCTGCTATGAGGTCTCCCCGGATCCTTCTCTCCTCCAGGCTGAACAACCCCAGCTCTCTCAGTCTGTCTTCATAGGGGAGGTGCTCCATCCCTCTGATCATCTTCGTGGCCCTCCTCCGGACCCGTTCCAACAGGTCCATGTCCTTACTGTGTTGAGGACTCCAAAGCTGGACAGAGTACTCCAGGTGGGGTCTCATGAGCACAGAGTAGAGGGGCACCTCCCGCAACCTGCTGGCCACATTTCTCTTGATGCAGCCCATATAAGATGACACGTGGGAGATATATTACAGGGCTGGATGTGAGCTGGATTTAGGCAGCCCAGATATGCTGGCTCCTCTCTGGTTCACCTGCTAGTTCAGATGTTAAACCAGTCCTTTTGCCAGTACAGCTGTAAATCTCAACTGCTTACAAGTCTCCAGCTGCCTGAGAGAAGTCAGTCACTTTCTAAATCCAGAAAACTAAATAGACCTCATTTTTATTAAAGGTGTGACAGGTAGGTATTCCAGGGCAGGAGATAATTTCCAACTTTATCTCTCTAAACTTATAGCCCTCAAACTTACCAAGAACATCTACCTTCTCAACATGTAAGCAACAGATTACGGAACTGGAATAATTCAATATTGTACAACTTCTCATCAACAAATTCCATTTAAAAAATATTTAACATTCTAAAGGATGAAAAAAAAAAAAACAAGAGCCAAAGAATCCCCTAACATGCAGTGATACTGCATCAATCCCAAACAGTCTGCAAGAATATAGTCACAGCAGCCTCCTTTATTAGATTTATTTATATGTATGTAGGAAAAAACAGGTTTTTTCCTACTCACTGAAACCTGATAATAGGAAGAACAGTACCAGACAGACTACAGGGAAGTCAACTATTTTAACAATTGTGTGAATCATCCTGTCTTTATCCAGTGTAGATTCCCAGTGAAATACTGTCATCGTCTGGATGCTAGACAAGCATTCCAGGACACGAAGAGAATTCAGTAACATACCTTCTGAACCACAGATAACCATGCTGTTAATGTCCGCATTAGTTGAGAGGCTGTCACTGACAGTAATTAAATTCTTGGACTTTCCCTCCTGTAGCCTGACCAGAAAGCACGCTTCTTTCTTTGCTATTAAGATGACTCGCTCAGAATTTCAGCTTACAAAAGCTACTTTAAAGCAATCACAGATCTAAAATATAAAGCTGTGACATTCAAAACTGTGTATGCTCAAGAACATGGAAGGCAGAAGCCACCGCCACCTCCATTTAAACCCATGATCCAGAGACCTACCTTGCAAGCATGCATTTAATTCCTGTGGACCTAGCTACTCTTCGGACAAGGCTAAAGTTAGTTCCGAGTTTAGAAGACTTTTAACCACTTTTCTGAGTTCAAGTCTTAAGCACACACTTAGCTTGAAATGCTTGCTCAAGCTCTGTTAAAATTGCTGCAGTTTGAGCCAGGTTGCATCTCATCAGGACCAGAATTCCACAGTCATGAGGCCACTTTTATCAGTCTCTTATACAAATTGCTGAGGACTGCCCAGAAGTGGTATCAAAACTGGAAAGGGTTCCAAGTCCCCTCAGATAAACTGGCTACCCAAAAATAAAATCCCTAAGGTCTGATCAAGTAAGTCAAGACATACTTGACTATTTTTTCTGAGGATTACTGTTATACTATAGGTAATCTCACTTGGGGCTGATTTTTGGCTCACCTTAAATAAATAAATAAATTCAGTAACAGATTACTTCTGAGGAGCATGGCACACAGGAAAGGAGGACACTGAAATTCTAACCTTCTGTGCTATCTTTCTCAAAGCCCTCACGAACAGTCATCTCATGAGACTTTCCTGATAAATCAAGCTTGAAAAGAAATACAGCCTGCCTGAAAGCCGTGACAGCAGATTACCTACTCTGCACCCAGAACCAAGCTGACATTGCTGTGTATTCATCTGAGTCCTCCAGGTTCTCTGTCAAGTTTCAAATGGTTCCCAGGCAACTGTAACAACATGAAATCAATTGCTGCCTGTTTGCTGCTCTACTCCATCTGCTCCCCCTTGGCATTATCTCAAAGAGGATGTTTCTGGTGAATAAGTAACATATCCGGGGTTCAGAGAATTTGTTTATATAATTCTGACATAGTGACAAATTAAACTTCTTTGCTGAAAGCTCATGGCTGTTCTGAAACCCCTGAATACAGCTGCTCTAATCCCCTTGAAATACATTACTATTATTGTCACTTACTCAGAAATAATCTTACTTACACTTTGTTAGGAACACCACTGCAGATGCACTTGCACTTTGTACTGAACATTAAGGTCAACATTAAGATCTCGAAGTTAGGAGGTAAATTAATTTAGAAGCATGGTTATCAACAGATACATAGAATTTTTCCCATTTTATTTTTACTGCATGTCAGTAACAAATCTTTATGTACACATACACACCATATATACCCACTGCACCTGAAGACAAGTAGCAGCGTAGGCCATGTCCAATGAGATTACACCTCCAGTTGAGGTTAACCCAAATCCTGCAAGAGGAAAGGGGAATGAGGGCTGTCTGCAGAACTCTGCTGGTTTCTATAATCTAGGAATTTATCATTAGCAGATGTCCTGGCTACATTAAGCAGGAAAATGCATTTTAAAAGAACTTCGTGGCAGAATTTCTTAAGGTTTTGAAAACTCCTACACAAACATATTTCATAAATACAATTTGACTTTGCTGCATTAAGAGCCTATTTCCTATGTTGGAGACTTCCTTCCATAAACTTTAAAAAACAAGTTCATCACGACACACTGAACAAGAGCTGTTAACATTCCCTTCACGCTAAATAACAGCTTTGATCAGGTCTGCACCTCTCTTTCCACTAAATGACCTGTTTATCACACTGATACCTTCAGATCATGTATCACCAATAAGCACAAAACAAATTATACTTGCTGCACTAAACTACTTTATGCAATCATCATGGATTTATTATGTTGCCCCTGTCCCTCAAATTTTTAAACTAATGAAGTGGAAAAACAAGGCATTTCAGGAATTCTGAAAGAACATATTAAAAAGTCTGGCTCAGTAAGAACTGTTCTGCTTGAATAATGACAGCACTATTTAGAGACATAAATCTACGATATCCTTAACCCAAGTTAAATGGCTCATCAAGTGACACAAGTGCATTCTGATGCAACTTTGCTGGTCTTTGGACTAAGTTCATCTACTTCAACACACAGGCAAGGAACAGCTGCAAAGGTCAACTTTAAGGAGACCTAGTGAAATCATAGATTGGAAACACCTGCTTTTATACTGTATGATTTTAAATTTATATACTACTTCCATTCCTTCCATTATGAATCCTACTCTTTCATTGCATGCTGACTATCACTTATGAAAACCACTGTTATGGTGTAATGTAAACAAAACTGTGAAACCCCCCAAACCACATCTGAAAAAAAATTCCTTCTTGTAGTTTATGGAACAAACTTGCCCATCTGCTCCTACAGCTCTGACACTTGAAACGACAAATGAAAAAGCAAGCCTTTCAGAAGAACTTCAGCAAAACTTCACTCCTAACAGAATCCCACAAGGAGAATTGGCGAGGGACAACGGGCACAAGCTGGGACATAGGAAGTTCCATTTAAATATGAGGAGAAACTTCTTTACGGTGAGGGTGACAGAGCACTGGAACAGGCTGCCCAGGGAGGTTGTGGAGTCCCCTTCTCTGGAGATTTTGAAGACCCGCCTGGATGCAGTCCTGAGTAATGTGCTCTAGGCAATCCTGCTTTAGCAGGGGAGTTGGACTAGATGATCTCTAGAGGTCCCTTCCAACTCTGACAATTCCGTGATTCCGTAATTTTCATCTGAATAAGTATTTTGCTAACTCCAGTTGACACCAAATCTCACTTGTTCAATTATGTTTAGACATAGAATAAAAATAAATAAATAAATTTAAAAAAGAAAGATAGGTCCAACAGCAAGTCCTGAGGTTTGAACAATCCCTGGTATTTCTTTGGATCAAAACCAAAATCATGTGCCAGAGCTGAATGGCTACTCTGGGGAGTGCCTGACATTCACTCTCCTCTTGTTAAACTAAGAGGGTCTAATTGTTGCAGAAGACAATACATCGCTTTTATTCTTCACTCCAAATGCTGCTTCTTTGGAGGCCTTGTCATTCAGAATCTCAGTACCTCTTCTGGTGATGTACTAGGTTAATGCTTGAATACATTAATTTTATGGAATTGTTTTGGATTTAAGCCAATGAGTTTGGCCCATTTTATCCCTTAATCCAGTGAATTTGTGTGCATATAATCTGAACTATGTATAACTGAGTCTCTGAAAATCCTGATAGAAAACAAGTCCTCAGTTATACTGCATTTTCAGGCACAGAGATGAGTATAATCAGAGGAAAGAGGAGAGTGGCACAGTGAAGGAAGACTATAGGAGGGATCAGGGCAGAGGGAATTATTCTGAGAAAGATCCTGATGGTAAATCTCTTGCACTAGCTATGCAGGCATCTAACAACCCTTGAGGCTGCTGAAATGCTGAGCTTTTGTTATTCCAGAAAAATCTGTGGGTTATATGCATGAAAATATGGTAATCAGAACAATCCTGGCTTCCCACAAGACCATCACAGCTGCAGGAGCCTCTGCCAGCTATGGAAACTTCCATTAGCCTTCCCAACATCACAAGCCAATCTTTATGTATATCTCTCAGGGTGAAAAAAAATAAAAGAAAAGGTGTAAAATAGAATGTTTAACCTATGGATTTTATGAACTATTTCAGCTGAAATGCCAAGAATGAATTATACAAGTAGCAGCACTACAGTAGCATTCTCTTATGACTCAAGTTAGGGGTAGGGTCTTACAGAGCCCGTGCACAAGCGTAACGCCCAAAATCTCTGCCTCAGCCTCACATCACCTTTAGAACAGTGGCAGTAGTCTTATTTCATTGATTAACTAGAAGCTGATCAGGGAGAGAACACGTGGAAAGGCTACCATTTAAAAAAAAAAAAACAACAACAAAACCAAAACAAACACACACAAAAACAACACACAAACCAAACATAACACCAAAACTTCATAGGCTCTGTACTACATTTTTGACACAGAGAAACAATGCTAAATTTAAGGAAAGACTTGCGTTCTACTTTTGCAGACACTTACAAGAATAAGTATTGGTGTCCAGGTCTACAGTTCTTGTGGTTTCATTCAAGTCTTAGCTGGATCGAATCACCGAGGTAGAAGGAGAAAGAACTGGGAAGGAACTGTATTCTATTGTGTTCTCTTTAACACGGCCTGCTTATATTTGTGTTGATGGCAATAGATTTGTGGAGCTCAGCAAAAGTAATAAAATTTATAAATCTTGATTTAGTTTCCCAGAAATCCTCCCCCAAAAAAGGTGGATAAAAGTAAAAATTAAACTCACTGCTTCAATGTTGCATGGCATGACCATGTCTTGCTCTGCAAGTTTTCTAAGTGAGAAAGGGATCTGGTTCAGACTCTCTTACGAGGACACTAAATATGTCTGCTTTTCAAATGTGTAAATGAAGTCCTTATATTTAGTAGGCTATGTGCAAATATAATTAAAGCCAGCTCAGCAGGTCACATCTGTTGAACCCTTTCCTCATATTTCTAGTGCATTCTAAAGTTGTTTGGAGTTACTCAGTTTGCTGCCGGCAGAAAAAGCCACCATACTGTAAACCAAATACGAGGTATCAAATGGAGGTTCTATGCCATGGCAATCTCATTTTAAAACAAAGCAGACTTGTCCACGTGAAATGGCAAACTGAACAGGCTAGGTCCTCAGCTGATGTATGTAGAGTTCATGAGGTTTATGCTGTTCAGTCACTAAGCATTTTTTCAGTGGGTTATTAGTCTATATTTTCCAGAATAAAACCCAGCGATTTCACAATAAAATGTTAATTGCTGTTAACAGAGGTTTTCACTTTGGCATAGGGACTTAGTGGCACTAAATATTGACAGAAGATACAGAATAGAGAGGAACTACTGATTACAGAGGGTATTGATCCAATTATTTTCCTGCCTTAAAATGTATATGTTCATAAACATTTGATTTTAGATACTCGCAGCAGATATTAGATTTGGAATAGCAGATATCTAGGGTGAATAAAAGTCCCGTTGCAGTTCTCCATTCTTAAACCAGCAAAGACAGATGATTTGCAAAATCCTGCACTTGAAAAATTGAATATATTAATAAAAAATCCAAGCTACACAGCAAATATGCAGAACTTCAACTGATTTACTGAGTTGCATTTTGAGAGTTACTGTAATTTACCTTTCAGAACTCTGGCACTAGGGGATAAGATTTGAAGACATTACTTTCTATTGCAAAATCCATCAGGCTACTCAATATTTAAACCCTGTGCTGTTATTAAGGACTACGGTAGATACTCATCACCGAGATTTATGTCGACATGCAAATCCTCAAGCACAATGAGTGATTCAGGAGGTAACTGAATATGATGAAAAACTACTCAAAAAGTAAGCACCTGGTAAGGAATCGGGTAAGTGCATCAGGTAAGGAATTGTTCCACATCAGGGGATATAAAGCAAAAAGGTTCTGTATCCTTTTGAAAGCAAAGAAAGTGAATAAGGAGTGAAAGATGGACACAACAGTCTGAACAGGAACTTATTCCCACCTGAACTACTTAGTATAAATCATCACTTGCTATGCTGTTTCCTCAGCAGCTTCATTCACGTATTGGTGGGCAGGTAACAGTTTGTTCTTTCAGGAAACATCATTAGCAATTTGAAACTTGAGGAAACCTAGTCTCAAGCTCAGTAGTTGTCATGATTCATCAAGTCTTTATAAACGAAAGGCAATGTCTAAGCCATTAACTACTAAGTCATGATCAGTTTTGAAAAATACATTACTTGACCAAAAAGTTCATTATTTGTGAAGTCAGAAGGAAAACAGCAAGTTAAAATCTAAAAATCTGACCTCTAGTTCAAGGCAATTTCTTTTGTCTGTCATACTGTGGCATATTACATCTAAATTCTCTATCACTTCTTGGGACTTTTCTGGATTGGAAAGCCACATTCCTCACGCTGAATGATTTTTTCCTTGTTATCAGCCCACTTAATTGTAAAACTTAAGTTCTGAATTGCAAAACTAAAGTTAGGTAAATCTTTTTCTGCGGAATAATTTTTTCCATCAGCTCAGGAAGAGAGCTAGTCCAAGGAATTATACACAAGTTTTTACTCTTTTCCTTTCCATTGACAGGCTTAGAGAGAAGAGAACATTTCATATGCCTGCTGCCCTGCAGGATGTGTAATGTGTCACAGGCAGGTCTTATGATACACTGGAAGATGCCTATATTTTTCAGTTTCACATTGTCCTCACTGTTCTGTATTTCCTTGATACTTAATCAGGCTTGATCCTTTCTGCTTGTACACCTTTCATGAAGTGAATAGGCCTAATAAACTTTTCACTAATACCTGGACAAACTTGGACTCACTGACAAAATTGGATTCTAGCCTTTAACATTTATCACACTGCCTTGAAGTCTGTATCAGAGTGCCACATTGGGCTTAAAAAAGCTGTAAATCAAGGAACCTACTAGCCTTTTCTGAACTTCCTAAATGCAAAGCTCCATCTCTCTTTCCCAACATGAAATAGAACAAAACCTGATTTTTTAAAAGAGAATGATTCAGGAGAATTCTCAAAATCTTGGCTTTTAAAATACAACCCTGTCACGTTATACTGCTTCTGAATGGGTGGTGAGGCTCTAGCACCAGCCAGGATATGGAGAGGACATACTCAAGCACATATAACGCACTTTAAAGCGGAGGTACTTACATTGGAAAAAAATTCTGCTCTTTTCAGGCCCTGTAATTTTAGGAATTGCCTTTAAGTATTACAGGTATGACACTTTAGGTCATAAAAATTATTTTCTAAAGGGTGGGTTTCTTCAAAGGTTGTATTTTGTACAGCAGTAACCATCACAAAGTCCTATTTTCCACAGCGTTAGCATGCACAGGAATCACAAAGGAATAAGGGAAGTTTATCTGACAAAACATTGCCTCTTTGTAGAAAAGCAAAAATGTTTCTTACCAACATTAATATACTAATCCTATCAATATCTGCCTGTGTACTTAACTTGATGCACAGAGTCAATGCATATTAAAGTTAAGTATGTGAACAGTGTTTGAAGGAGCAGGGATGAAATATGTATGCAAATATCATTTTGGTTTGCATTGTACTATTACTTGAACCTACCTTTTCCTTGATATTTACAGAAGAATTGATTTCTGCCATCTCTCTTCAGGTGAGAATATTGTCTGTGAAAGGAAAAAAAAAAAAAAAAAAAAAAGATTTACTTGGAGGTTTTAATCCCAACTTATAAGCATTAGTCTTTATAGGTGTAGCTTTGACAGGTAAGGAAACACAATTAGAGAAACATGAGAACACTGAATGTCCTGCACAGCAGTGCTCAATCTTGCCAAAAAGCAAAGCTAGTCCAAATTTCATACTTTTCCCAGTTAGTTCTGCAAAAATATTTTTTAAATGCCTCATGGTTACAAATCTGGATACAAGGGGTATCATGTTTCTCCCAGCCATGTCTCTTGGACCCTATTCATTATTGATACCTTTGAAACTTTTAAGAGGAGGAATACCTTAGACGAACTCAACAGCTCCTGTTTTCTCATTCACCAGCAACCTCAATTTTTTCCAGAAAATTTGTCTGAAGATCCCATCTTAAAAAGCAGCTAAACGTGCCAGGAGGTTAGGCGGACAAGTGCTGCATGGCTGTTTGGGTTTTTTTCAGAACTAATTCAGAGGATTTAGCCACACAGCTCCTATTGAAACTAACAGGGTCTGTGTAGTTAAATCTCCAAGTCTGCTCTGAAAACTTGGGCACATGAATGGAATTTGCATGTGATTAAGAAACTCTGCAATATGCTTTCTATTTCCAGTTATGTGGCTGGGTAAGTGAGAAACACTGTACCACATGATGAAGAATTAATACAGGAAAGGGAGTCCAGTTGCCTAATCCTGCTTCCATCAAAACCAACCACTTTAGATCAGTAAAGAACAGGCTTGAATCTTTGCATTTTAAAATTAAGTCACACACAAAGAATTATAGCAAACACTAAATCAAAAAGGAATAAAAGCTTGGTTTAGTAACCAAATTTAACTCTATTTTACGTTGAAAGGAAGGTACAGATGTACATAAATGAGAATGAAATATTAGTTCTTTCCAAGTTTTTAAAGTTGAAACACTTTCTCCTTTCCCCCATTTGAGCTCTTTACTCTGTGGACTGATATTAGAGTTCCTGTAATTCTTCTAAATCTCTTTTAATGCACTTAAACAATCCTCCCTTAACTCCTGCTTTGAAACACAGCACTTCAGTAGAGTTCAAAGTCCAGAAACTAAGTGCTGCCTTTACAATATCCACTGATAGCACTTAAATCTTATTAACTTTTGTATGCATCTGTTTTCTAATTAAAGAGATGATATTCAAGGAAATACATTTTCAAAAACAACATGACTTTGTTTGTGGTAAATGGGTAAAAGATGATAGGATGAAGAAAAAGGAATGAGTTTTTGAGTTTTGGTCTGATAAAGAACAGACATTGAGTTATGGAAACCCTCAAAAATAAGTGCCAGAGGAAAAAAGTAACCCTTTCCATTGCCTGTTATTAAAAAAAAAAGTATGCTTGAAATGAGTAAGGTTCCTCCTGCCATCTCTATTTTACTATATCATAAACAGATACTCGCTATTAAAAGTCACATACCTTATATCTGTCTTTAGTCAGTGGCTCAACCGCTTTTCCAAGACACTGAGCTGGAGTCTCACTATGTGTGATAAGACTTCTGACTGGCAACTCGGCCACTCTGTCACTCTGAATGCCTTACTGTCTGCTGGTGTCTCAGATCAGAAGGTTTTCCCACCCGCCCTTAAATCAACGATGAAAGAGGTCAAATTAGTTTGTCAAACCCACCCAATGGCTACAAGCAGAATTATAAAATGTCTGGACAGAGCAGGCAGGAAGGTCATACAGAATATGAGCTTGAGGCAATTCCATTTCCAATATTTAGTGTGTTCCAACAACTAAATGAAAGTGTTGAGAAATGATTGTAGTCCCTATATAACTTTTTTTTTTATGTACTTCTTGTCTTTTGCTGTCAGCTATTTCTCATCTCAAATAAGCACAGAATATGAGATATAGGTCATCAGATTTCCCATGCAGACTGTAAAACTTAGCTCTAAATTTACTCTAAGTCTTCATCTCCCCTTTTCAGAAAAGCATACCTTTTACCTAGTGACAACAAAACCGTGCCGGACTGATATTATTCTCTGTTTAATAGCTAATCAGATGTTAAGGAATAGTTATTTGACTAGTTCGCCCATAATATCTAGCAGCTGTTTTAATGTCACAGACAACTGATGCATGCCTGCCCTCTGGCATGCCAATTAAATACATTTAATCTGATCCAACACCTTATAAAAACATTAACAAAAAAAAAAAAAGGAAAAAACTGTTCTTGAGGAACCAACACACAGCACAGAAACAAATACAATAAGAATTATAGCTAATAAACCCTTCTGGCCTTAAAAGTCTATTAATCTATACAAAACAATAAATAATAGGAAAATATCTTTGTCACCTGAAAACTTCAGGTTCTGCTTTGCAGCACAAATTTTACTGATTTTGTACTAAAAACGTACATTTTAAAAATGCATCTTCTATGAAGCAAATTAATCCCAATAATTGTATTTTGTGAAAGCCCTGCACGTCTCAAGTTAAATTGCTTCAAAGATAGTAGCTAAATAATTCTTCAAATTCAAATTCGATTTGCTGATTAAATCCTATCACAGCACTTAGACAAATTTAGTCTTTGTAGCAATGTTCTGACTCAGTTCAGACTAGTCATAAAAACTTCATACAACAGCTTGCCATATTTGACTTGTCTCTTCTTTGCTGTGCGCTCCAGGTGTTACTGTGATTATAGTCTTCCACAGATAAATGTGGTGCTGATTCAGCTAGCTTGCAACTGCAAGCTGTTTCAAGACAACTTGGCAACCCACACAAAACATACCCTCAGTTTCTCTCTTTGTTCCTCTTTTTTTTTTTTTTTTTGCTTTTAAGATCAAAAACTAAGAGGACACCAGCTTTTACAAGTGCACTCATTCCTCTAACACTTCAGACTCTTGCTTAATATGCATATTAAAGCTGTCAAATTTAAGATGCTACAACTGAGTTGGAGCTATTTTTCATTCACCTTCTTCAAGGACATATAATGAAATAACCTGCATAAAACACTTGCTCATTTATATAACTCAGTCCAGCACTGCTTGTCACATGAAATACAAATGATACATTAAAAGGAAAATGTTAACATTGCACTAATTTTTACAAATATCATTTATGGCTATACTTAATAGCTAATCAATTTAAATTTCTCATTGTAGCATAAACTGATTTATTGAATTAATTGGGATTTTTCCTCTGATGATACTTTAATCTCTGTATTGAACAATTACTGCCTTTCTAATCCTGTGACAAAAGATTTAGCATGTGAATAATTTTATGAATAAAGTAGTCCCACTGAAGTTTAGAAGATTTAGCTCCAGGCTTGGATCTAAATTTGAGCTGCTACATTCTCATCCTGAACTCTTCAGAGAAGCTTTTTGCCTGAGCTGTGGAACATCAGAATGTGGCCCTCAACTGAACCCTAAAGCCAGGGAAGAACAGTGCTTTGCATGACACTAACATACATGCGTACAAAACCCCCCCACATTTGGAGAAAGACCTTTCACAGAAGATTTTCTGCAGTGGCTAAGATTAAGTTAACACAAGCACTAAATTTATAATGCACAAAACATACTGTATACGAGAAGTGCTCAGCTGAATGTCAGCTTTCACGCTTCATATTTCTTCACACCCCTTGCTTATATTTGTGCTCTTGAAATGTCACTATATGTTATACCAACAGGACTTCCATGAAAAAGGAATGAAAGAAAAAAATACTACAGAATCTGTTATGGGTCATTAATTTCTGATACCAATTTCCAAATCAGTTACCTGGAATAGGCAATTACTTTCAGTTGCTTGATACATCCTGACCTCAAATACTGATGAAAGGGTGTTATTTCTATACCTATTACGCACATCCAAATGAGACATTTTACTTGCCTTGTAAAATAAAGCATTTCAATACAACAAAAAGAAAAAATGCAGTAGAGGCACTTCAAGGGAATGTTGGCGAGAAGACCGGATTAGGTCTGGCAGAGCCTTACTTCTCTCCCCTACCAAATGAAGCAATTCCTATTACTCTACACAAGTTTAAGCTAACATGAAACTGAACTGAGGCAGCTAAGGTGCTGTCGTGTGCTCTGTCCTGCTGACCTTACTGCAAGCAGTAATGTCCAGCAGGGCAGACAGTCTTTAACCACTGCAGCAAAATATGCTAGAGGTCACCTGTCACAGCCTTAAATATGTGGCTGCTTGCCCAGCCTGTATAGAAGTTTCCTTTCTGTCTTCAAGCAGCTCTGAAATCCTACGGCTGCTGTATTCAACCTCTGAAGAACACCTGCCACCCTTCCACTAGTACCACCTTTGGAGGTGTTCGGCTCACGGACACCTTCCAGCTAGACACACCTTGGGGTAAAGCTAACAAACACTCCATTTCCCACAACACTTCACATGGGTGGGATTGGTCACATTTGAAGCATCAGAGAATCATGAGACCAAGTCTGTGCCCTGCCCCTACTGTAAAGCCTGGCAATTACTACCTGGCACACTTATATTTCAGACTTAGAAACAATATCAGAAGAAGAAGAAACATGCTCCCCTCCAACAAAATGAAAAAGAATCTCCTTGCAAATACACAGAGGGGGAAAGGAGTTTATGAGTGTAAACATTGCCAGAACTATGTGGTTTGTGAAAATACCCTGGTAGTAAGCTCTATCAGAGTGGAGGAGATTTGTGTGACATCTGTTCCACCATTTCTGACATCCGGAGATACAACTTATCCTTGACAATGGGGAACAGAAAATTCCCCAAGAAAAAGCACAGGACAATCCAGTGTTAGAAGAGTTCCACGTCTGTAGGTTAATGGATGAATAGACTCTTACACCCCAAAAATGACACATTTCCTCACCTGCCCACTGCAACATTTTCCTTTTATAATGCTCTCCCTGGCCACAGAACAACAGGAATCCAAGGTCTAACTGACTTGACCCTTGCCAATACTTCTCAAATTCCTATGTGCTTCTGCAGTCATTTGCTGCACCTTGTGCTAATCCAATCCTTCTTTTCACTGTGCTAATTTCTTTCAAATGTTCTGTGCCTAACCTTTCCAAAGTTTCACACAGCACCCCCAAAAAGCCCTCTGCCAGATTCTTTTGTGCTGCCCTCTTTTTCCCTTTTACAAGTCAGGCGACCCCATGGCTACAGACACTTTGCGTGACAGTGCAGCAACACAAGACAGGAGATAGATAGATACATGAACCTACCACTTATAAACTTGTTATCAGTCCTACTAAGCAAAGACTATACACAGTCACTGAGTAAGCTTTCACTGTTAACAGAGGAACTGGAGTTTACAATTTTGTCACCCAAATATGTTCATAAAGTAGATCACTGCTAGATTGTGCATTTTTTTATTTTTAATTAAGGATCATATACCCATTTCCAAATAGTCCAGTCAAAATCCCCCAGCTCCAAAAAGGTACGGATGGAACAAAGCAATAACAATTTTAGAGCCAACTTAAAATAATGCATGTATATGCTAAGCATCTAATGAGAATGTAGCAGCCTGCAGTATGATTTCATCTTCTGCGCTTCTACTTCCTCTACAGAATTACATCTCATTTTCAAATGAGATTCCTATCTATCCATGTGTATTATATTACACTGTCTTGCCTACAGACTTCCACATGCCCTATGTAAAGACAAAACCAGCAGAATCGGAGACACATGGCCTCCATTCCACATTTGACTGACTTTTATTATAAAGAGAAGCTACCAGAGACTTGCAGATGAAGGCTGGGATGAACACACCTTTTCCAATATGGTTTTAAGTTAAGATTTTTGTATCAGAAAGACTGACAAAACTTCAAGAGTGCAATTCCAAAATTCAAGTATTTCAGAAAGGAATTCTTCTTGATTTCACTCAGATTTTATTTAAATAGCAGAAGAAAAAAATTACCTTATTAGGTCAAAGGCCACACATTAGTGTGCATATAATTGTTAGTTACAAAAATGAGTGTCTTCAGTTGTGCACAAAGCCCTGCCACTGTGGTTGCAAAACTACTAGTGGTAGCATGAGATTTAGACTCTTCACTATCTTGAGATTAGCAAAAGGTATGATTTACTGTAGTCTAGAGTCTAAAGATAAATATAATAACTAAAAAATAAATGCATAAACATAACCAGCGTCAAGAGCATCTAGGACATATTAACAAGTGTCTTCCTAGCTGTCCTTTTAGCCTTCTCTGTCATTAGAAATGCACACACTTAGTAAAAACAACGTAAACTGTAATCAATACAGACCTGCTGTTTATGCCTTTCTACAGATTGTATCCAGAAATGGTACACACCATCATTTTGTATTTCTTGGTTTCCAGAAGTTCGAGATTAGTCACTTGAGGCTGGTTAAGTACCTCTGGGAAGTGTGATGATATCTGAGGCCTTTAGTATCCTTTTCTTTAAATACATACATAAAAACTTACATACGTGAGTGCACACACATTGCAGAATATTCTCTGTTTGCAAAGCCTAGTTCCACTACTGTCCCCTGGTCATGCTTGTCTCAACCACAGAACACAGCAGTTGCCTCTGCATTCTCCCTTCTGCACAGCTATAACAGTCTGATTCCCTGATGGCCACCACACTCTGCTTGAGACCTACTGGCTGCAGAGCCGGAAACAGGATGCAGGAAATAAAACAGGTCACTGATTCCACATGTAGGTCTGGATTCCTACAGAAAAGAGGCTTATGCTCCCCCATCGCTTATCAACTCCTCCATAAGGATTTCTGAAATGACTGACATTACAATCTGAGAAAGAAGAAGCAGATCTCTCAGAGATAATACAGCCTTGTAGACTGTTTGCTTGAAAATAGTAAAGCATAAAAGTTTGGAAAATATGCAATGGTGCATCAGGACCTCAGTTATGTTATTTAACACTATAAAATTCAAACCTGAGAGACTGTCAACATATCTTCTATAAAGAGGCGAGACCGGGATATGAGAGGAAGGGCAGTCCTTAGCACCAGGGTCAGTGTCCTTTGAATACTGTCTCCTATCCTCAGATTTCTGCCAAGAGCAGGAATGGTTCTAAGCAGGTATCACAGCAACACTGTGATGACCAATCAGTGTCACAACAAAATGGTTAGGCATCAGTAAGTCTTGTACCTCATTCTGATATACCACATTGCTCTTTGATCTTGTTGTGCTCTCCTATTCCCAAGCAGGAATATAACCCAGGGATTGCCTTTACTTCCCCTCTCCTGTTAGCTAGCTCACTTCCCTCTCCCAGTTCCAGTGCATGAGCAAAGCCAGGGGCTTTGTAGCCAGGGCCTACATGTGTGGGCTCCACAGGCATCTGTGCTTTCATGCAGGAAAGAGCGCAATGTGGTGTGTGATGGATCCTCAGGTCCTCTATGCACCTGATGCTGCAGTCCCCACTGTAAGAGAGTCCTGCAGAGGAACGTTCCAGCCCTTATCAAGGTTAGTTTGAGAGAGGGCAAGAAAGCTACTTGACTGGCATCTTCCCCAAACTCCATTAATATTTCATCCAAACAGTTTACAAGTATTCAGTGATATGACCATATCTTCTGATATGAACATCACAAAAGATTCAGGCTGTATTTCCTATCATTGGTCCACAGACAACAACACACCCTTGTTACTACCGCAAAGGCTGCTTGCAAACCCTCTTGCTGTACAGTCTTTGAGGGCTGGCTCTGTCCTATCCAAACTAAGCTGCTCTTTAACACAAGTTTCAGTGTGGCTTCCACAGAAGATCAGTGAGTGTCACTGTACTAGCTGATGTTCATTTGTGCCAAGTGACTGACACCATGTCTCTGACAGTTACCACCAGAGTTACCATGCCAGAGATGTGTAAGCACAAGAACCTGCTAACTTTGTGGAATATACCTTGGGCTGAAAAGGAACCAATCTAGTTGCTTATATTTAGGTCATTAACACCATCTTGCATCTGAGCAATGGAGACCAATTTTAAAAAAAAACAAAAACACCACCACAAAACCCCCCTAAGTATAGATTTTGGTGCCTTCAGAAACAGCCTTTACACAGCAAATACTGTTCAAGCTTAAATACAGTGTAAGTGGCATTACACTGCAGTGAAATACATCAAAGTGATTCTCATAGCCTCTGGCTCACAAGAGCAGAAAATTCAGGAGAACAGCCAAACCTAGACAGCTGCAGAATATATGCCTGCATTTGCAATAATGATAAAAAAGTAGTAAGTGATAACATTTTGCTGATCTTTTCTTACACTTATGAGCCATTTGTTCAAGAAGTTTAGCCTAGTGTGCTTAAGAATACCAAACATTAGAAATCATTTTCTTTTTACTGTTTCAGGCTGAATTCTAAAGCCATTTCTGCCACCTCCTTGCATTTTCCCATTGCAAAATGCGATCCCTGCTCTTACCATATTTGTAATGAAACAACCAAGAACTCTGCCATACGAGACACCTGAGTCACACCCCTGACAAAAGGCCAGCTCTACATTAATTAGAGCAAATTAATTATCGACATGAAGAATCAGGACACAGAAGGGGACACATATGTTGCTCCTGAGTAGAGCAACTTATCCATGTTGCAACTGACAGTTACCCATATAAAGTAGATATTCTGTAACTGCTCATATGTGTATACGTAGGCCGATACACATACCCAGAAAAGCTACTTTCACTAAGTTGTCTTGTGACAATATGTGAGCCAAGGTATGTAAGGTATGCATATGCACCCATTTTTTTACTGTCTGGCAGACAATAATCACAGCATCATTAAGTCTCACTACAAAACATATTAACTTTCCCTGTCCAGCAACCCTCTTACTGGAATAAATTTGTTTTTCTTCTAATGATATATACATACAACCCCTAGCAATACACATACATTCTTACACCAGCAGTCACCTTCTGTACTGTTAGTAAACAAGTATTTGCTTCCATGCGATATGAACTTCCTTTGATACCTATTTGGCTTCCATCCATAAAACTATCTTTGATTCATGACCTCACATTCTGCACCTGTGCATGAAAAATACACACTATACATATATCCAAACAGACTAATTTCGTGTAGCCTATTATGATCCGTTTACTGTGTCCAGAGGATAGCAGCCAACTACTGTAGGGTGGCAATGAGCTTAGGATGAGTGATCCTCAATCTCTTCGCATGGCGGGCAAGCAATTACAAGTCCATAAACCTGCAGAGTTCTCATTAATGTTCACTTTCTCTGTTGTTTGGCAAGCTTGTATTAAATTGCACTTAAATTCAATCATGGTAGTTCTAATGATACCACAAATTTGAACCAAGAGATTATGTCATACTGTTGGCAAAAACAGAGATAAAGCTACAAGGCAGATCAATCTCCCACCTTCCATCTCTGTTGAGAAGAGGCAGAAAGAATGGAGAGGTGTTCAAACTTTATGAAGCCATGAAACATCCTACTACAGAAAAGCTAATCAAGTCTTTGCTAAATGCTGAACACCAAAACTTTAGTTAACTTGGAGTGTTCTAAGAACACATTCTAGTCAGTTCAGTAGTAGTTCAGTGGGTGGAAACTATGAATATATTAAAATGCTTTATAAAATAATCATATCTTAAGTAAAATAAATTTGAAAATAAAATAATAAGCGCAATTATTTTAAAAAAATAAATAGCATCCTAAACACTGAAAAGCACCCCCAAAACACACGTAACAATACATTTAAACAAAACCTATGAATTCAGATTCAAAAAATGTTGAATTTCTGGAAGGGAGTCTTATTGTACAGTATCAGGCCTTGCCATGAAAGGGTATTTATATGATATAAGGGCTGTTCCCTAGCAAACAGCCAAGTGACTTAGGCTCAACCTCTGGAAATTCCTCCCATCCCCTTTACTATACTGATTAGTAGCCAAACATTTCTTTTCAAGCCAGGCTCTCTTTAAAGCTGCACAACTGTTGCCATTTGAAGCAGAATGCCAGTAATCTGAAGCCAACAGTTTCCCGCTTCAATTGATATACATTTCATCACGCATTTGAACTCCCTATCCATTTGGCTTTGTGACCCTGCTGAGGTGCATGATCTGATTTGACCTGAACAGCTATCAAGTATATCTCTGGAAGGATGAGAGTGGTCAAATGCACATTTGGTTCAAAACTGAGGTGACAGTGCTTCCCATTGCTCTTCTTTTTGACCCATAGAATTTATGCCACCCTTTTACCTAAGAAGGAAACACTCACCAATGGCACCGAAATGCTACTCCACAGTAAGCTATACTAAGCCACAAAAAATACTAATATGCTGGAATACAATAAGCCAGGAAATGCCCCAACAATTTTTCATTTCACAGTAGGAAATTATCAATTCATTAAAATCAGAACTTTTGAAAGAAAGAGAAGGAGTCTTGTTCTATAAATTCATCTGATAAATGTTTACTTCAACAAAATGAAATGGCTCAAATGGAAGAGACTGAAAAAACTCATCCCAGCAGCCCAGTGACAAGAGAATGCCTCCAGCCTAAAGATACTGAAGATCAGTGCTTTTTCCAAACCAGTCTCCTGCTACACTAGAAGTGTGTGCTTTAATCCCTGGGCCATTCTTAAGAGAAGGGAAATTTCTCTAAATAGTTTTCATCTTCCCCTCAAGCCCACATATTATTTTCCTAGAAACAGTTAAGAGCCAGCAAAGGCATTTCCCTACTCCGGAGGTCCAAAGGCAAGTATTCCAGCACCACTTCATCAATATCACAACTGCCAGTGGCTGCTCAGGAGAAAGTAGCAACTTGCTTGGCTCCCAATGCTCTCCACTTTAGGGACTGCACCCAGGGGCTCTATACCCTTCCTACTCTGCAACAAAGTCACCGCTGAGAGCACAGAGCCTATGTTCTGCTAGCTGGCATCCTAGAGGGGCATCTGAAGAGCATCAGTGTGATTCAGCAGAAACCAAAGATGTCCAAAATTCCTGGGTTTACTACATGTATCTCACTAGTAGAGCTGAACCCAACTCAGAATAGCTGGATTCAGCTACATGGCCAGTAAAATGGTCCTCTCTGATACGCAGGAGGGAGGTATGCGGGGATCTGGAAAGAAGATTTCAGACTGAGAAAAGTCACTTTCCACAGCAATGTTTGCCAAAATAAACATTAGCATCTTGCTCTTCCTCAAGTGTGTGAAGGAATCTTGCCAAACATACTGACAAAGAGCAGTGAAATGGTAAAATATGATCTACTCAAGTTCTACATTTGCATGAACCCCCTGCAAAAATAAACACACACAACCAGAAAAAAAAAACCAGAAAAGGTTAAACTTCATTTTTTACAAACTACATATTGCCTTCCAAGCCACTCTTGCCAGGGGCTGGAGTCATTAAAAGTCATTTACGTTGGCTCCTATTTCAGCTCAGAACGGCACGCCAAGAGACGGTGTCAGTTAATTTGCTTTTGCGGTTGCCCAAGTGTGGGCTGCTAGAAGAGTATGAGATGGGAATGCTAACGGTGAAGTATGTAATGTAGTAGTATAGCTTGCCTCAATCACAGTGCTTCCTCTAAACAGTAAGAACAGAGGGACAAAAGCAAATATCAGGAAGCGTTCAAATTCACACTTGTTTTAGATGTTAAGAAACAAAATTACCACAAGGAATCAAACTTCAACCAGCAGACTGGTACAGTGTAATGGTAAAAATAAATTTTCAGTCTTGGGACTCAAGTTCAGAGAAACTCCTGGAGCTATTAACATTTCAGCCTACTTTCTATTAAGTGTTCTAAGTCCACACTGTCTTTCCTTCTCTCCTGCTCAGACATCTTTGAAGAGCCAGTTTACCATTGTTAGACACGCAGGGCAGATTCTCAGCAAATACAGGTTGGAGCAACTCCTTTGAATTCAAGGAGCTAACATGGACTTTCACCAGTGGCTTGCTGGGCCCACAGGACAGGAGAGCACAGCAGAGCTGCCCCCAGCTGCAGACATAGAGAAGAAGCCTCTGGGCAGTAGCATTTTGAACAGTCGCCAGAGCTGTCCTGGCCAAGCACTCGGGGAAGCGCTGCACTCGTGATGATGAGTTGGCAGGTCTATGCTTGGGGAAGGGAAGAACTTTACCAAAGGTCTGAAAGAGCTCCCTGAAGTAAGTTGCTTTTGATGAATACTGATAAAGCCAGATACTCAACTGGAGGCAAAACAGACCTAAAGAAGCTTTATGCAGCTAGGCCTCAGGTGACTAACGTACGTTCAAAGCATACGTTAGCATACTTCACTAGTCAGTGAGGTTATGCATATGCTTGAAGGTAAGTACTTGATTTAAATGCACCAGAGCAGTCTGAACCTTCCAAAACTGAACACTGAAATTAAATGCAGCCTTTCATTTTCTAAGACCAAGTCACCTCATACAGGTCCTTTGAAGAAGGCGCAAGTTCTTCCTTGAGCAGTATTTTGAATTATTTTTATATATATATACATGTATATACACAAAATCTACATAAAAACCTCTTAAAAATGCTTACAAGTTCTTCTATTAAAATAACCCGATGTGTATCCACAATAAACAGACACAGGCCCAGCAGTATTCCCATGTTAACAGTACCCACAGAGTCACACACTGCACTGGAAGCAATACCACTGATGTTTTGGTATTCCCGGATTTACAACAAATGCTAGCCTTCCTCTCCTCCCCCCAAGGAAAACATTGATTTCCTATGCTAACAAAAGGTATTCCTGGAAACAACAAAAAGCATTAAATAAGTTAATCTAAAATGACTTATTGTTCATACAGTCCTTCAACCTAATTGCTATTACACATTAAAATAAGTGGTTATTACAGTATTTACTGGACTTTGAACTGCACTTTTTTAGAGAAAAAAACCCAAGAAACCAAATATTCTTTTCAGCTGAAGCCCGCACTACCCAGGCACATCACAATTAATTGTAAAAGTACAATCAATGCAGACTGTGTACTGCTAAAAATATGCAAAGGCACCTTAACCGGTCTCCCCTCCCACTGTCACCCCAATAGTTATAAGAGACAATACCAGAAAACTTTTCTGCTTCTGAAAGTCAATAGCACATGAAGTGTTGCCTGACATGCATGAACTGAGGCCCTTGTTTAGGCAGGCATATAAGGGGCTTTAAAAAAAAATTACAGATTTCTTAACTTGGCAAGGGCAATCCTGATAAAGCAAGCTATTTGAATAAACCATGGAAATGAACACGGCACGTGCACAGCAAATGAAGTAATCCTATTAAATGAATAAAAAGAAGGTATTTGGTTCATCTGTTGAGGAAAATTTTAAAGGAAATAAATGTTTTATTTTGAGGATACTTTTCTCAAAGGCAGGTAAGACCAGTTGCACTGTACAGCACAGATACATACTCTGGAGCATTTCTCAGCTCATCTGGTTTTGCCCATTTACTGGAAGTGATCTTTGACATGCTACAATCCCTGAATTGATAAAATCTGTGGCACATTAGACAGACCTTTACTTTGCATCTGTCCAGAATTTCTGCAAAGGAATATTCAACATAGCTTTGTAGGATAAAGTAACATATTATTTGCTCCACAGAATCTAGTGTTCAGAAGCATCAAATTAAGCTCTCATTTGCAGTTATCAGCAATGCCCTACCTGTTGAAACTGTCAATGTGCTAAAGGATGCCATACCCACTTTTCTTGGGCAAACATGGATACCAGCACATTTCAGGTAAGCGCACAGAAAAGTATGTTTTGTTTGAGAACTTCAAAATCGCCCTAACTGCTAAATCTCTCTTCCTACTGCTGCAAGTTAGCAACATTACAATAGCACTTACAAGCTCCTATATATTGCATGTAGGCACTACCAAAGAAACAGTGCCAGTTAACAGTTACCACACTAAGCAAGCCAAACTGTCAGTATCTCAACTTGCTCTAGCCATCCTGTAAGCAGTAAGAACTAGCAGACAATAAACTGGGCTGGCTAAGAATTTTTCAATCAAACTGGGGTTTTGTTGGTGTAGGTGGAGTTACTTCATCATAACTGAAACATTTCTCAAATTTCTGCTGAACAAAGCTTCTCCAAAAAATTAATCAAATTCCCCATGAGCCACTTATCCTTCCCTAGAGAGCCCAAATCACAGCAAAACTTGGGATAAGGGAAGTTGAACTTATCAAAGCAGGAAGTTACTGTGGCTTGTGCAGTCACAAAAGAGCTGACGAGTGTTTATTGTCA
Source organism: Numenius arquata (assembly GCF_964106895.1). Lineage (NCBI taxonomy): Eukaryota > Metazoa > Chordata > Aves > Charadriiformes > Scolopacidae > Numenius > Numenius arquata. The sequence goes on from NC_133578.1 coordinate 31,105,069, forward strand.
AGTAGGGCCCTGAATCAGTCATGTCTTTCCTTCACTCTTCTACAGCCACTTCAAATAAAGGTAAAGGTGATTCCTGAACAGCTAGTCTCTTTTTAAGTGTCTGACTACATTGTCATGCAGGCATGCATAAAGTTATCATCTTCATTCACAAAGAGCAGTTCTGGCAGTCATTTGTACAGATTTTTTATGGTAGACAAAACCATGCAGTCAGAACTGCCACAAATTCACATCTCCAATTTAGCCACATACCAAAATGTGCAGAGCTGACTCTACAGGCATCAGATGTGAGCTGTGACTAGATTCTGTGGTTAACAGAGCTCTATCACTGGCATCTGTAGAACCAAGGATTTTGGCTGAAGAGAGCTGGCTCTACAATTGCTCAATATTTGGACTCTCCTCTCCAACAATGAGAAAGAAAAAAAAAAAAAAATCCATGTAAGAGAAGCAATTTACACAGTAAGAGATTCAGCTCCACCAGCTGTCTTCCTCAAATATGCAGAGTTGACAGAGATAGAGTTGTTCCAAGACCTGAACTTTATCCATCATTATTTTTCCAGAGATTCTGCTCATTAACTGAGACCAGACAGTCTAGCCACCTTGCTCACAATCAGAGAACAGCAAACAGGGAGCACTTTGGCTCTTTTTTAAACTGCCTGAACTGTGCGGTTGGAGAAAAAATACAAGAATCCTTTCAGAACTATCGCCACATACACCCTGCTTTTGGACAGGGCACAAATTACTGCCTTGGTCTTCCATTCTAGGAGCACACACACTCCATCCTAATGCCCTCAGAGATGGTGTTTGTTCCTCTCCTGCTGAGGATAAATATATCCACAATTCTTCCAACCTATTCCAAGTGCATTCTCCATAGAGAGAACAAAAATGCAACTTATCACCGGCGAAGAAAAACTACTTGCTCTTATCACAAACCTTTACAGCATGAACCATTTCAGAACATACTGGAGGACGACAAATTCTGTCCTGCCTCCACTGCCAGCTGCTTTTTTATGAATATGTCCACTCTTCCACATCAATTCAAGGAAACCTTAATTCAAATCAGTGCTTCAGCACTGAAAAGCCATGAGAAATTCTTTTCAGCAATTTTACTTTTCAGTTAAGCCTCTTCTACTCTCTGAAATTAATGGCGTATTTTTCAGACAGTGTCCGCTTCTAGCAGATAAGGTCTGACGTTTACAGTGAATATCACGGAATGGTATGCAGAGAGGGCTCCTGCTTATACTTACTGCTATAACAACCAAGGTCAGCTAACTTCCTTGCATACAAAGTTAGAGGGTTGGAAGCAGAAAAGCATAGAGGGATTGCACCTGTGAGGAACAGACAGGACAGGTGATCCAAAACAGACCAACAAGGTATTCCACCCCATCTGCATCACGCTCAGCTTAAAAGCTGGGGGATCAAAGGGGTCAGTCTCTTTCTTCAATGGCCAGCATTCGAGGAGGACTGTATGTTTGTCTGCCTTTGATCCAGATCAGGAATCTAGTTCCCATCTGTCACTGAGTCCAGTCTGGGACTTCCCCAGGGTCTGCTGGTGACATGATTGTCATCCTGAGAGCTCAATCCGGTTTGTATAGATTGTATATACTTTGTTATTTTCTTATTATTATATTTTTATTATTTTATTAATAATATCTCATTAGTTTTGTTTCCTTTTCAACCCATAAGTTCTCTCTTCCTTTCATTCTCCTCTCCTGTGAAGGGAGGTGCTCTCCCTTCTCTGAAGGGAGAAAGGTCAAAGAGAGCATCTGTCATTTGTTCAGTGGCCAGTCCAGCCCAAATCATGACAATGAAGACATTGAAGTTTCCGTTCCACTGTGCTTACCACATGACCAACTAAACCTCATCATGTCATATCTCTCCTGGAATTGGATAGCATCGACTGACAAATCCAGCAAAAGATTTGAAGATGGCTACCTCAAATTCTTACATTCAGACCCACCACACTGCTATACATTCACCAAAGCCTTTGTGATGCTTTTCACCACCAGGAACAAATGCTTATCCATCTTACTACTAACAGAAGTGGAATAAAGAATGGCCAGCAGTAACAAAAGAGCCGTCCAAACATCCTCAAAATAAAAAAATCTCTTCAAGATCTCAAGAGTCTCATTTAACTTCGATTATTTCTTCAGAAAATTCTGTGAAAGCTCAACCTGCTTTTAGTTTCAGACTTTGATATTGATCAAAGTTATCAGTGAAATATAATCTGAATTATTTCTTGAGCTCTCTGCATCACACAGCTGCCAGTTATTTTTCATTGACGGCAGCACACATGATTAAAAATAAAGTGTAGCAGGGAAGAACAGAGACACTGACAGTAAAGTGATTCACTAAAGTTTTTTTTCAGAAGTGAACTAAGATTTCATTCCTACTTCAGATTTTTTTTTTATTTTTCAATTTCTTAGGATAATTACATAATTCTAATTCTTAATGTTTAATTTTGAAAGCATTTTATCTGTCTAGCCTCATGATAAATGCATACAATTCCATCTCAGAAAACTTGTACAGAGCAGATTATTTTAAGGCACAAAATTACATATTTATACAGACAATAACAAGATGCATCTATAGGTAATTACAGAACTATCCGTTTCTGAGATAATTTGCCCAGTGTAAACATCAGACCTTTATTCAGACTTGCTCTTGCAGGACAGCAGGACAGAGTCAACTTGAACACGCAGCCCCTCTTCAGAAAGCCACTTAAGTGCTACTGAATTCCATGAAACTTAAACAAATGTTTTGAGACATTGATCAGTGAAAAATTAACTTCAGCATGTACTTAGGGTCTTTTTGAACTGTTTCAGAAGTGCCCATGATATTAATGAAAACGTCACATCACATGCAAGAAAACATTACTAATCTAGAAAACTCTGTTCTTAAGATCTTACAATAGGATTTTGTTCTTCTAATTCTTTTTAAGTAATACATTAAAGAGTAAGTAAGCATTCTGAGTCTGGCTGGGATGGAATTAACTTTCTTCATAGCAGCCCATATGGTGCCATGTTTTGAATCTGTGGCTATGACAGTGCTGATAACACACCAGTGTTTTGGCTATTGCTGAGCTGTGCTTGCAGTGTCAAGGCCTCCTCTGTTTCCCACTACACCCCCACAGCCAGCAGGCTGGGAGAGGACACAGCTGGGACAGCTGACCCAAGCTGACCAAAGGGATATTCCATGCCACATAGCCTCAAGCTCAGCAGTAAAAACTGGGGTAGAGGAAGAAAAAGATGTGGTTTTTTGTTTCCAAGGTTGCTGTTGTTTGGAGATTGGCTGGGCATCAGTCTGCCTGTGCGAGGTGGTATGCCATCTCCTTTGCTTCACTTGTTTCTCCCTCCTGCCCCTGCCTTTTCTTCACCTATTTAACCTTCTTTAATCTTGACTCAAGAGTTGTCTTCATTTTGTTCTTCCTATTTTCTCCCCCTATCCCACTGCGGAGACCTGGTAAGGGGAGTGAGCAAGCAGTGTGGGTGCTTGGCTGCTGGCCAGGGTAAACCCACCACAGCAAGTCATACAGAAAACCCATTCCAGATTGGTGTACTATATTCTCCTTAGATTCCAGTGTAGAACTTGTCCCAATATGTATATATTGAATATACATATTCTATTATTTATGTAGATATTTGTATGGCACTTTACATCCAAATACCTTGCTGAGTATAATCCTTAGCACACCTCTAGAGTCTGGGGAAGCATTTATTATTATCATTTTATTGACAGATAGAGAGGTGGAGAAAGACTATAAGAAAAGATTTTCAGATCTGATTAAAAATTGTGGCCTCAGTTCCAGGAAGAACATTTACAAACACTAGTCATCTTTTAATAGCAACCTGAAGGTTTCTCAAAGCTGGGAAACCAGTCCTTTACAAGGCGGAGGGCTTTACTGACCTCCCTACTACTGCCCCTCCAAGTACATGATCTGGTTCACAAATATGGGTCTGCACTAATGAGACAGCAACAATTTCCCTATTTTCAGAGCCACAAGACATTATTGTGATGTGGAAGACCAAGCATAGCTGAAAAACTACCAGCTTTTCACTGAAATCATTGAACTGCTCTTCTCAGAAATCTCTGTACTGTGTAACATTGCTGACAAGGGTGGAGATGCTTCCAAGGTATCTTGCTCTCTAGGCAGGCCATCTGTTTCTGACAGCTCAAGGTCTGGTCAGGAACTGACCCGATGATTCACTTAGCTGTAATAAATAGAGCTCGTAGCCAGACAAGTAACATTTCATCACGTACTTGGCCACACTTTGGATCAGCAGATGTGTAAGAACCACTTGGGCATCCATATCTTTTTTAATTCTTTACTTTGAGGAAGTCACACAGCTCACAGCTCCTGAGTTTAGCCCAGTAAACTATTAACTAACAGACTGATTCCATTCAGCCACTCCCTGTAAACCTTCCACCACCAAAAGCTTTGGAATTTTGCCATGTAGCAACTCTGTGTGAAAAAAAAAGTTGCAAGCAAAAAGCAAATCCTTCAGAAACAGTGTAACTGCCCTCCTGCAGTGAATAACGTGCAATTAAGTCTGGCTTCTGCCTATTTATTATAGAGTCTGAGCATTTCACAAACCTCAATACATAATCTATTTATCATCCCAACAACCATGCTTAAGTGCAGGAATACTGTTACCTCATTTTACAGATATAAAATTGAGGCATTAAGTGATTCACTGAAGATTTCTCAGGAAGCTATTCATAAGGAACACAATCCAGATGTCCTAAGCTGCAAGTAAACTGGAGAACCTTAAAGACATTTGAAAAAATGGTCATCCCCATTAGAATTGCACAGAATGATGAGGTCATTAGCCCACTGTTACTCAGGCTTGGAACAGACAGAGCTTATGCTTTCATAACATGCTGGACAGAGAGAAACTGCCTACTTTCAGACACATCAGCAAAAGGAATTACTTCATATGTTTAAACAAATATTTTCTTCCAAATAAGTGACAAAAAACATTAGGTTCAGACCACCTCTGAACTAAGGCAATTGCAGAGACCCCATTTCTCAGTTTTGTAGTCTATAGGTCATCTAATTTTTTTAAATTTTTTTTTTTTTTTTTTTTACTATGAAGCTGCCCTTTCCCATCATTCTCTGAACATCACCTTGGGCTATACTTAGTGTGAGATGATTCAGCAGAACTTTAAATTGCAAACCCTGACACACCTTCACAGCAGTTTGAACAACTGAAAAAAAAAAAAGATGAGGAGAAGCAGTAGGACAATATAGTATGAGCTGATCAAATTAATGACAGAGAAAGAAGATAATGGAAATAAATGTATCTGCAGTGGTGGAAGACAGATCCAGCAGACAAAACAGGAACAAAAGCAGCTTCTGAGACATTCAAATAGGCTGCACTGCCCTGGTGAAAGGCGGCCCCAAAGTTTCTGGCTTCTTGTTCCCACATTGAACATAAATAATGTACCTTCCAATTTCTTATCCATCACACACACGCGCAATGTGAAAGTGGGCACATTTACCATTAAACATCTGTGTCTCTGTAAAAAGACAAAGCTACATACTAAGGAATTTAGAAAGCACCGTTTTACTAATTGTTGCATTTGTCTTTTTTTTTTTTTTTCCCCTCCTGTGATCACTCTGACATGTGGCACTATGATCTATGATCAACTTTAGCAGGATAGCTCAAGAAACCTGATGAACTCAGTTGTAAAAGTATAGGCTGAAAGCGCAACTTACAAGTTTCTGAACTTACCCAGTCACACACCACTCACAATGATTAGCAAAGAGAGATATAAAAGGTATCTTACCACTCTGAATTACTCCAGTTTCTGCTCTTATTTTTCTGTCTTCTCCAACAGACTGTATCTCCCACAAAACCAGCTGGAAGTTGAAAAGAAAGTAATTAGTTAATTTACTCATGATTTACTTTACTGGTCTCTCCTTTTTGTGAAAAAAAAAAAAAAAAACTTTTGTGAAAAAAAAAAAGAAATCCCTCATCTCCTTACTGCTCTGGTCAACATGTGGGGATGCTGATAGATGACCTTATGAGTTTTTATAGGGCTTGTATCTTCACTGCCATGAGAGCTTAGGCAATTACCTAAGCCTTGTTGTTAGCCCCAGTCTTGACCACACATGCAATTCTCCCAGCTAAAACAAACCCTTTTCTAAACTAACATATATTTTAAACTCAAACTAGCCAGCACATTGGGATACGCAGCAAGATAAACCTTAAGTGATGCAAACTGTTCTACCCATTAATGCAAGAGGGCCATAGGTGCAAGTTACAGTAACTCACCAGTTACTAATCAAATCCTTCTGAGCAGCACCAGTGCAGTTTCAGTGTGATCATTCTCCAATAAGCAACAATATTATCTCAAGAATGCTAACTCAGCTGAAACAAAGGTAAGCCCAAAGAGTGACACCAGCACTTTGCCCACAGTACAAGGCCTTTGCCGATTTGCGTATAAATTTCACAGTAGTTCTTCCCAAAGTTAAAGACATAGAGCCACATGGATAGCTGAGTGCCTGTCTATGTCCACACACAGATGAATGGAAACTGTTCTCCTGATTTCATTAGCAGGTGGTGGGGGGAAGTAATAGGTAAGTTTTGTACGCTTCTGCAGTTGCAAGGCAGTCATGAACTGGTCTATGATTTAACTATGCATGCCAGATAGGAATTATTGCTTTCTAGTTGCTATTCAAGTGAGTTGCACACTGGTCCTTGTTTGCTTTGGAGTAAGAGCTGTTCAGCAGCCCCTCAACTAGCCCTAGAAGCATAACATGACATTTCTGAACATCTTGACTGCTGAAATCAGCTTCTACAATTGGATTGTCTTTGCAGACTTATTTTTCCTTCTGTATTACAAAATACTCACTCTGTAATAGATGAAACTGGACAGCAGTTACACGCTTCTAGTCCCATTTTATCTTTACCGAAACTACATATTTTGCCAAAGCCATAGGGAAGTTTCAGAGTGCAAAAATCCTGTCAGAGTCACAGGTTTTGTTTTAAAGCAAGGCAGAAAGCTCTTAATTGCTTCTGCATCTGAAACAGCCAGGTGTTCCCTGCAGCACTTCACCTAGCAAAGGCTCCCACAATAAAGGGCTCTCACAGCTTTAGGTCCCAAAGTCCATTGCAATCTAAACACATATTTCTGCATGGCTTACTGAGTCACAGTAATGGTCAGAATCAAAGGAATGAATGGAGCAATTTAAAATGTGATGCCTCAATGAAGAAATACAAGTACTCACACATGCCACAGTGTTAAAGAGCACTTCTGGATGTTGGAATCTACATAACAGGCACAGATCCACGAGGTGAATAGAGGAGCTGGAAACCTGGTGAGGGAAGCGTACCCACTTCCATGCCTTTGGGCAGAATACCCTAACCAAGAGTTTGGGAAGAGGCTTACGCTATGCCCTTACCAGTACTTTGTTCTTTGGTGCAAGCAAGGGCAAGACTTGGCTATTTATCCCCTTCAAAAAAACATAAGGAAGGGTTAAGAATGAAGGAGATGCTATGCATCCATTTTGTCTAGTGAGCACCTGAATTGAGACCAAGAAAGACAGCAACATTCCAAATGGTTACTGCTTTTCTTACGACAACATATGGCCATCTAACTCATTCCAGTAATGTCTCTAGTCTGCAGGTGGTATTTTTAGGATTTAAACAGAACAAAAAAGTCATGGGTTCAATGGATGGACCACTCAGTGGATAAGGAACTGGCTGAATGGCCGCACTCAAAGGGTTGTGGTCAATGGTTCAATGTCCAATTGGCGGCCAGTGACGAGTGGAGTTCCTCAGGGGTGGGTACTGGGACCAGTGCTGTTCAACATCTTTGTCGGAGACATGGACAGTGGGATAGAGTGCACCCTCAGCAAGTTTGCTGACGACACCAAGCTCGGTGGCGCAGTCGACACGCTGGAGGGAAGGGATGCCATCCAGAGGGACCTGGACAGGCTTGAGAGATGGGCTCATGCAAATCGCATGAAGTTCAACCAGGCCAAGTGCAGGGTCCTGCACCTGGGACGTGGCAATCCCAGGCACAAATACAGGTTGGGCGGAGAATGGCTGAAGAGCAGCCCTGAGGAGAAGGACTTGGGAGTGCTCATGGATGAGAAGCTCATCATGAGCCGGCAGTGCGCACTGGCAGCCCAGAAAGCCAACTGCATCCTGGGCTGCATCAAGAGAAGTGTGACCAGCAGGTCACGGGAGGTGATTCTACGCCTCTACTCTGCGCTCGTGAGGCCCCACCTGGAGTACTCTGTCCAGCTTTGGAGTCCTCAACACAGGAAGGACATGGACCTGTTGGAACAGGTCCAGAGGAGGGCCACGAAGATGATCAGAGGGATGGAGCACCTCCCCTATGAAGATAGGCTGAGAGAGATGGGGTTGTTCAGCCTGGAGAAAAGAAGGCTCCGGGGAGACCTCATAGCAGCCTTCCAATATCTGAAGGGAGTCTACGGGAGAGCCAGAGAGGGACTCTTTGTCAGGAGATGTAGTGACAGGACAAGAGGTAATGGTTTTAAATTGGAAGAGGGGAGATTTAGATTAGATATTAGGAGGAAATTCTTTACTGTGAGGGTGGTGAGACACTGGAACAGGTCGCCCAAAGAAGATGTGGACGCCCCGTCCCTGGAAGTGTTTAAGGCCAGGCTGGATGGGGCTTTGAGCAACCTGGTCTAGTGGAGGTGTCCCTGCCCAGGGCAGAGGGGTTGGAACTCCATGATCTTTAAGGTCCCTTCCAACTCTAACCATTCTATGATTCTATGATAACAAATCAGATCCTGCACATTATTGTACTTAGGCACTCTACTGATCCTGCTTTTTTCCTGCATAACACACCACCTGCTAAACCCCAGTTTTGATCACCTTCAACCCAAGTCATGGGTCCAACTTCAGTGAAAAATTAAAATATGAAAAAATCAAATGAGAAGAGTTTTACAACTTAAAAAAAAATATTTGTTTCTTTTTTCCCTGCTCAGTGAGTTCTTTTGACAATTTTTGTCCCCTTGAAGTTCATGAAATATTGAAGACCAAAGTGACTGGCAATCTCAGAACCCCATTTCTTAATGTGGTCTCAGGTATGAAATACCATCACTGGTATGAAATTATTCCAGTTAGAATTGTAATTCTTGTCCTTTGAGGGCTGTTACTATTAAAGGCTATTTTAAAAGACAAAGGAACACAAGCAAAAAACTGAAGTGAAAAGTTTTTGGTTTGCATCACTGTAAAATAAAAAAAGAAGATAACCAAGGCAGCTATATACTGTATGTAAAATTAAAAAAAGTTTTATTGGAGGTCATAAAGGTTTGTTCTTTCCAAACAATACTACATCTATCAAGTTTGACCAAATGAGATGCAATACTTAAAAAAAATTAAATGGATTCTTATGGGACATCTCGCCATAATTTTATTACCCTCCTAACTCACCATTTTGTCCTTACTCAGTGTTCCATGGCATATTATCAAAGAAAACATTATGCAGTAAATAATGACTCAAGGGAGGAGAAAGGAAATCAAGAGTAAAGGTACAACACTCAAAAGGAAACTTATTTCACTTCTGTATTATCAAAGAAAATACTGTTGCTTAACGTCTGCAAATGTTTAAGGTGATTTCCCATCATAATGAAAGGTCAATTCTTAAAGTGATTTTTATTTTCAAACAAAAAAGACCCTGAAATAGGAAAGCATGTTGTAAATCTGTGGATAAGAATATACACTTTAAAATCAGTGGCCCATATCCCTCTGTGGCAAATCTATGGCCAACAAATGCCATGTGTGACATGAAACACCCTCTCAAAACCTTCAACCCACTGTCCCCCACTGCAGGGTATGAAAAGAAAAGAGGCAGAGCTTCAGATATCACATCCCCAAACCTCACATCAAAGAGAGCGCAGTGACATCAACTGCACCAAAACTAATATAAGCAAAAAAAAAAAAAAAAAAAAAAGCAAGCAGCAGGAATCAGTGCTCATCACAGCTCTACAGCCCCGGGGAACACACAAATAAACCAAGCACTTTAATCCCTCCTGATCTTGCGCTCCGACCTTTTTAACAGTTCTCTACTCCTAATACTAATGTGACACACAACACATACAAGCACCAGAAGAAGGTACTAAGATTAAATCTAAATCAAATCTAGATCACAGCAGCTATTCATAAAGATGCAGGCCTTAATAAATCTAAAGAAAAGAATCAAAGAGCACCATGGACAATATAACACTCTGGACAGGAGTCCTCATCCTATATGAATCTTCATTACTCTTGAAAGAGTAAAACAAGCTCTTTGACCTCTTCTCTTCTAATGCCTAGCCCTGACCTCAACCTTAACCCAAGGTTTCACAATACACTTGTCACACAGCAGAGATCAAGAAACGAAACTGCTAATTCCACAGTAGACCTATGAGCCTTCTAGATCCTAACAATAAACATAACCTTCAATCCCTCCCTTCCTGAGTACATACCCTAAACATAGTCCAGTGTTAAGTATGGTCCAGTGACAAAGATTAGCACTGAAATTAACTGAAAGTTATTTGACTGTCTAAATCAGCTCCTACCTTTGTGGTAGCCAGCAGTAAAATAAAGTCCTCCAGTCCTAAATAAAAACCCCAACTTAAAACATAGCTATCATCCAACACAACTCCAAATTTAAGCAGAAGCCACAAGATCCTGCCTGCAGTAGCCTGCATACAAGCAGAGAGATATTGCAGGGCTGAACATTAAACTGAACTCAACACTACATATCACAAGCTCAACAGAAGACTACTATAGGGAGGAGTGGAAGACTTCAGTTCTGCTAGTTTGCAGGGTCCAATGCTCACATTTAATTTTAATGTCTCTACCTGCCACTTCTATATTTAATGTTAAGAATAGTTTATTTGGGTTCTGGTTTAGGGTTTGCAGGGGTTTTTTCCCCGCCCAAAAATTAAAAGCTAGGTCTGTTGCTGGAATCTGAGGCATGCTGAGCTAGGATGAATGCTGGTAACACAAGGATACAATGGACTATGGCTAGTTTTCACTGAAGGTTATTTCTCTGGTGAGGCCACTGATGGAACATCTAGTGTGATGTCGACAGAAGGCAGAAAACCTATCGAATGCTTGAATGTAGAAGGTATTTGGAGTCTGCTGATATACACAAAAAAGTGAGATTTTGTTGAGGGTTTTAGCACTTGGACATTTTTTGGTTTTTGATTTTGGCCTAGCTAGTGAGTCAATCACACTTCCCTAATTGCCAATGCATTTATTTAGGACACGGAAAGCAAACCTCCACGTGTTTTGAGACTTAGTCAAACCTTAAGACACTTAGCCTCAACCTTACACCCAATGCAGACTCTAAGATCTGACGTAGCCAAAGAAAATAGAGGGTGCCCCTTGTCTGCCACAGCCTCACTTCAACACAGTTGCAAGATTCTCATTTTGCACCTCAGTATTCAGTCAATTAATAACAATATCCTCCAAAGCTGAACTCTACCTGCTTTTACAACTAACCCGCAATGTTCCATTTTGTGCACTGCAGTTTCTAACTCCAGCCAGGGAATGCAGTGTTAAGGATACTCAGCAGGATCCAGCCTTCAGAGGAAAATTCACGTTGACATTTACAATGTGCATTTCTTATTACAACAAAAGATGCATAAGATTATAAAGCAGCATAAGTTCCCTGACTAAAACCACTCTCATCTGATATTTGCCAAAGATTTTATAGCAAAAGAATCTGTTGACCTTAGAATTGGGAAACAACCAAATAGAAGTTTCAGGATTGGATCAGCTCTCATCCTATGTCAGATTTCTGTCCAGTGACACAAGTGGGATAACAATACCACAGTAGGGCAAAGGAGAGGATTAATGTTCAATACTGGTCCAGGAGGGAATTACAGCAAATGAAGAACAGCTGCAATGAGGAAGAAAACCTGTAAATGCTGTGTGGTCTTGTCAAGGAGGAAAATTGTTCTTGAAGGCTCTCATAGCAGAGAGCCAGCAATGCAATCAGACATACAACTGGTACCACTTCAGTTAGCATGAAATAGCACAGTTTAAAAAACAAACCAAATCTAGTGTTTACTATGACCTATACCTCTTGAAGGACTTGAATATCCAGTCATTCTAGCCTATGACACTCTTCCTGGTTTACTGTAAGCTAGAGCATCAAGATGGGCCTCAGACTCTTTACAGACACTTTTTTTAAAAGCAAGTCCACACGTAGAGTCTAGAAGCACCTTTATTCTCCTAACAGTGATTTGTCACTATTTCAGTCTGTTATTCCTCCTAAGCTAATGCCAGTCAACATTTTTTTCTCAAAGCATTAAGGGTCTAATCTAATTCCTAGTGACAGAACTATAACAGAGACATAACTGAACCATATGACACAGTTAAACACATAGTATCTCACTGGGTGAAATATGGCTCTCAGAAATCAGTCCACTGCCAGAAGAACTGGACCCACTGGAAACCCAAAATTATTAGAGGGCTGAGTTGTGGGTCCCACTAAAGCATTAGCTCTCACACAGTGAGCTTAAGGCAACACTTACAAGTTCTACTTCCTACAAGAATTGCAGTTTGCTTCCTACACTTTTCATACTTCTGATAAATGGGAACAGTCTTTTTCCACAGCTGCAAATGTTTTATTTGGATGTGTTTATTTTCCCCTCAATCTCTGGCTGACTCTCAGATATCTCCATTTATTTTAGTTTTCTTCACTCTCAGAAACAGTAAAAGAGTTTCTGTAACCAATGCTAGGTACACTGTTAAATGACCCTAGTAGATTTACTAGGAAAGTTCTCTGTTCAGCAAGAAACTCATCCACATGTTCCAAGAGTAACCTTATTTTGGGAATTAACTTCATTAAAACAAACTTATACTCATTTGTAACATAGCAACTCTGAGACAGCCATTCTGTTGATATTTCAGCCTGAAAGTGATCAAAAAAAACACAATCAACTTTTTATTTTGCAGAATTTTTCTGTGGAACAGGTGTGACAACAGAATAGCTACCTAAGCACCTATGCAATTTTCAGTTCTTAGAGCGTTAAGCGTGCATAACAAAGTGTTATACTTTGTTAAGATCAGCTAATTGGATTTAAGATGAGAATTTTCCCTGAAACACATGAGTCCACATGCCAAAATTACTCCCCTAAGGGCAGGAGAGCTACATTCAGAAATATTCACAAAATGACATGAGATCCCCAGCCAAATGGTTATGAAAGTTCTTCATTATTAGTATTACTAAAGAAAATATTCCCAAACATATTCTGAGCTAAGCTTTGCCCTTTTCCCTGCCCTGAACTGAGGATGCACATAAAGTATATCTGAAAAGGCAGTATTCCAGCTGGAGTTAGCAAGACTGCCTGACGACACAAGCCATTATTTGTTGTTCCTTGCTTTCAGTCAGGATTCCAGCTTCTGAACTTAATGAGTTTGTGCAGAATCCTAGAAGTAGTCCTATATACTGAAAAAACATATTTAAAATAGAAAGCCTTTGTGAGTAGCCAAGTGGAATACTTGAGCCAAGTGGAAAAAAAGTGATCATTAAAGAAGCTATAGAGGATTTACAATTCTGTTTTGTTTGGATCTGTATAGTAGCCTAGCCCATAAATAGAAACCAATTATTTTATTTTCTTTTACATTTGCTTTGCTTTATGTGAGAGTTGTGGGAATGATGGTAACCAAGCAACACCACAAAGCTGGACAGCCCTGGTTAGGACAATTTCTGATACCCTGATGAACCAGGATATGTTCAGTGCCTAGAGGAGCTATGGTATATCAATTTTTGTACACCTCAAGGGCCACAAAATCCTAAGAATGAGTAAAAGATTCTATACAATCTCCATGCCTCTGGGTGAAAACTGTCCCCTCTGAATTGAATTCTGCTGCCACTTGGAGTCCACTGTTTTACTTGCCATTTTTGCACACTGAAAGGTCAATCTGCCAGGAAAGTTTCTTCTTATTGAGGATGGGGAACTAAAAAATACTGCATCTCAGACAGCATAAGTGTTAACAAGTTAAAAACAACCTCCATAGTTCTAATAGAAAATTCAATGTGGACCCATGTAAATTTGAGTATATTAACATACACAGAACATATCCTGATAAATAATTCTAAAAGACAATCATAAAAAGTGTAACTAAGTTCCAAAACACAGGCACAATGTCATTTTCTAGGCAAAAACTATCCTCCCATTCATCTCTAGCAAATCAGAACAATTAAGCATTTCACAGCTTCTACAATTAATGACAGCTGAAATACCTCATTTTCAATTAAAGTGCAATCATCCCTATTTACAAACTGGCACATCCTCCACGTGATCTGTCTTCGGTCTCCCAACAGGACAGAGACTTCTAAAGGAAGTAATACTTCAGATTTTGCACACTTAAGCAAAATCAGTTGTGCCCTCACTCTGTGAATGTTATTTATTCAGCACTTTATAAAGCATTTTTTTAACTGTTCCAAAACCAAAACAGACATTTTCTTAGTAAAAAAAGCCATTATATATATTTAATATACACATTCTAAGACATAATCATATTCTGAGAAATAAAAGTATGGAAATGGTGCTTTTTTTAAAGCTTAAAGTTATACACTTATCCATATAAGCAGTAGGCAGAGAAAATACATCTGAGTGCATTGGTTTTAACTAAATGTGGGATTGTTTTAGGAGACAAAGGGTATATACTGAACATAATCAACATGTGGTAGATAATGCATGAAGGCTGCAGATGCTGAGTTTATACTGCAATTTAGTAGACAGCATTACAGTGGCTTAATATCACAGGTAAGGCAGCATCACTACCAAAAGCATCATAGTACAGCTGTAACAGACATGCACTTAATATATGAAATATGCAGATATCGTGAAAACTACAGAGTGCATTAAAAAGCTCAGTCTTAAGGAACAAGTTTACAACTTTTCCTAATACTGATACCCAGTCAATACCGGGTTTTACTGTGTTCTACCTGATATCAGAGACTACAATAAATAAGAATTAAAATCACCAAAAAGCCCCAACTAGAGACCATATCTAAAGATGTCCCCTCCAAGTTACACTGGGACACAGAGACAAGGGGGCTTCAGGGTACTTGGTCTACTGCCAACCTCACTGCGCTTGGGATAAAAACATCACACCATGAATGTGAAAAGCAGAACTTTTCATCAACACTAGGTCATGTCATAACGACAGTGTTGATTTTGCCTTTATGACAATGCAAGTGGAAATGAAGTCCAAAGAAGGAGACAGCATCTCCTGGGAATCCTTACTGGAAGGTAGCCCAGCTGAGGGACGCACACCGCATCACCCACTGGAGCAGGTACTGCATCCTGCTCAGAGAGCACCCACTCCGTCCAGGATCCAGTACTGCAGCAGCAACGGGATCCTCAAGTCTGATGCCACCTCATTCCATCCTATGTGACCTGATCTCTGGAAAGGAGGAGGACTGAGGACTCCCAGCCAGCTTTATCTCAGTACGCTTCACACTCTTCTCCTTCCTGGCACTCCTACAAGAGCTGAACACAATCATGAAGCATGTTTTATAGTATAGAGCTCCTTAGATATATTCCTTTTTATATAAAACTCCAATCCCTATTTCTCTCCATTTAGAATGGGGAAACAGCCTCTTTTCTTGTTGCATACAAATTATAAGAATGGGATCATAATGAACAAAAATGCATAATGAAATCAATTTACAAATGTAAATATAACTCTAGCCTCTTTCGAAGTTTTAATAGGAAGGAGGAGCAAAATTACCCAGGGGATCTCGGTCAGACTCGGTCATAGGTGTAAATGAGATCTCATTCCCATGTGGTATTTCCCATCACAAAGGAAAGCACGCAGAGCTCTCACAGCCCTGAGGCAGAAGGTTCCATGAAACACTAATTTGTACGTCAAAGCAGCCTTTTCATGGGAATGACATACAAATAACAAAATAACCCCCAAAGTTTTGAAGCAAACTTCTCACGCTAGAACTTACTGTTTCTTTATGATCTAAAATATTTTGGCCTGGGCTTCAGCTGAAATGCTTGTGTCAGTCTTTTACTGACTAAAGAATTTGGCTAAAATGAAGCAAAGAAATACAGCTTAGTTTTCTTTTCTGCTAATGAGTTCAGATAAGAGAATGAGTGCTGGTGCAAATCTGGAATGCCTTCAGTGAACTCAGATACACTGTATGCTAAAGGAAATCAGTATGCCTCAGTTTACTAGCATAGCACCTTCTGTGTGGATCACTTATTCATAATTCCTGTCTGTATTTACTTTCCTAGGAATAAACATGTATTTACTACTGACACTGAGCCTCAGCAACTGACTTACGATTTGGCACCTCTGCTCCAAGTGCCTTTCAGATACCAAGAGTAAAGCTTGTTCCAGTAATATCCACTCACCCACAAGACATAGTCTGCATATTTCTTGGTACACTAAAAAAAGGAACATGTTACATTTAATGACAGAAAGTTGCACGGAAAATATTATATGCACACAACGCGGTCAAGCTACCATCTCTAACCCAACCTTTGCTTTGCAAACTATCAGAGCTCTAGTTTAGCTTTGCAAACTCACAGAACATTGATGTTATTTATTTTCCCATTTAATTTCCTAAGATTTTTGCTGCTTAGGTAGAAGAATAAAAATAAATATGACTAAAATCTGCCTTTCTTGTTTCCAAGGTCTTCTGACTTTCAGAGATGGACCTGCATGTTATAGGCTCTGCTCACATCACCCATGAAACCAACTCACCATCATCCCTTTAACTCTAGCCCTCAGTAGGAAAAACTGAAGCTTTCACGTCAGCAAATACCTTCACATCCATACCTGCAGATTTCAAACACGAATGCTGCCTGACCACCTTGATCACCAATATGTTAAAAATTAAAAGTTTATCTCAGCCACCTTAGTACATGAGTATCTCTCTTCTCCTAGTACATCTCATCTCATTACGAAAGTCAATGAACTTGAGAAGCCATATGAGCAACTCCTGGTGTATGTTCAGGACTACAGCACATGGTAAAAGCTGGCCATTAAAAGTAGAATTACCAAGTTACAAAGTAAGAGTGAAATTATTACATCTTTTCACATCTCGTATATAATGAACTGCCTCATTTAACACAAGTCATACCAACAGTGAATTAATAGTATTCAAGACAGCCCTGAAGCATGGCAAAAAATCCACTGCTGTCACTCCTCATGGATAAGCATGGAAATAATTCCTGCCAGGAGTATCTGATTAGGGAGCTGACACACCTAAAGGACCATGAGACACATTAGATTAGAAATTGTGCTAGGTGCATGCTACTTTGCATGCAGATTTGACTGGAGCCATGGCATGATTTCAAGAATGAGCTTAGAAGGAAGAAAAAAGAAAAAAGGAAAGAAAAAATGCAGACACAAATTTTTAATTTCAATTCCTATTCAGACTAGAAGACATTCAAAACATTATATGCTTTAATTACATCTTCTCTAAGGAGAAAGTAAAGGGGATGGGAAGAAACATGATTTTTTTTCTAAGAATTTTTTTAAGGCAATAAAAAGACTTTTTATATGGGAAAGACATTTTATATGTGGGGGTGGTGAGTGGGAAACAATTATTTTAATCTCTCATTTTAAAAGGAGTAGCAAATAAAAACAAAACAGCCACTCTACATTGTATTGAAGGCCAATTTTTTACCCAATTCCAAATGATCGTTGTCAAAACTTCCAGCATAAGGGAAGGAATAAAGAAAAAACTCAGTGCACAACCAATCTGTCCATCTCTACCCCCAAAAATAAACATGCTACAAATGCAAAAAAGAAACATGAACTATCACAGGACACAGTACGTAACATTAGCCCGCTAAGGAACAAACATAAAACTGCTGAAACTGCCTTCCTTCAGTGCTGTTGCTTTATGGTTAAGTAAAAAGATCACAGAAATTTAAGGAAAACCTTCAAACTTTAGTTATGTTTAGATATATCAATATATAGTTATTTTATATTATTTATTATATAAAATAAAAAAAATATTAAAAGCCTGGAGACACAACTAGAATATAAAGTCCACCAGTTTACCAGAGATACCATCACCTGGTTCCTTTCACATGCCTGGAATTTAAGTAAGAGAAGACTTCTGGAAGCATAGCCTATCCTTAGGATATTACTTTGACCACTATGGTATCATGGAAGGGTAATAGATAGAGCCATTGGGGAAAACAAACAAACAAAAAACCCAACAACGAATCAAAAAATAATTCAGAACTTGACCAAGGTAAAGCACCAGCAAGGCAGAGAGGATGAGGGAGGCAACGTAGCCAGAGCTGAGCAGGACCTGTAATCCAGGTTGCTTGATAAATATTACTTAAACCAATACAACAGAGCACTGTTCAGTCATGTATTTTTTCATCTCTTATGTAAGAGACAAACTTAGAAATTGGCAAATTAATTCCAGTACAACTAGAATGGGATTTCCGAAGAATTAATGCCACAAGAGAAATTGTTACTAAGAAACTAAAACTTATTAAGCAACCCAGACAAGTTTCCAGAGATCAAGGTGTTGCTTTGGCCCTACTTTTTACATACATACTGCATTTGAAATGGAATTGCAGAGCCATTTCTGTAACAGTTCTGAAAGATGCACTCTCTGTATGAGTGTTTTTCTTCTGATGGCCTGTCATTTTATTGATGAGAGATTCAACACACTAAAGCTCTTTATGCTACTCACAGAGAAATGTTCACATCTGTCAGTAATCACATGAATACTGTCACATGGCTGTTAACATGTAATGGTTATTAGGTTCTCAGCTTCTCCTTTCAAGGAATTATGAGAACTCATTTTCTTCACACAACTTCAGGCCAAATCTTTTACACGAATTATCAGCCTGGACTCATTAGTCACTTCGAGGCAAAAATTAACATCTTACTTTTTCATATTTTGTTTTAAAAACAAAAAAAATCCTAGATTCTGATCAAAAGCAAATAGACTCCCGGCTGGCTCCAGGTTTCAACCTATATCCCGAATATGGAAAGAGTGTTCCAAACAATCTAGGGAAACAGCTAGAAACAGGCATGGGTTGGACTCCATTCCTCCTCCAACATCGATCCTGATGCAGGATCAAGCTATGGGGAGGTAAATCTGGTAGACTCTTTCAAGTAAGAAGCAACAGGAAAATTTAAAGCTGTTATATAAAAAAGTATACAGAGTCAGACCAGAGTAAATCACACTTTATCTCTGTATGTATAAAAAGATAGATTACACATACACTTCTTAGACTTCCTTATACCATGCATGTTGAAAGTCTTACGTAACAGAGTTCAGATAGTGCTCAATATGAGTGGCTGACATATTCCAATCCCATCACTGCCATCTGACTGCTTTTTGGCTGTCTCCTTTAATTACACGCAGTTTATTTGTATACTTTTGTGTTTCTTCTTTTTTTGTGTGTGTGTGTGGGGGGGGGGGGGGGGGGTGTGTTGGTTGAGGGTTTTTTTTGTTTGTTTTGGGTTTGGGTTTGTTTGTTGTTTTTTTTTTAACTTTAATCCATAAGCAGGTACCTTTCTACATTTGTATTGACAAGGAGGGTTAATAATTTATGGCCTGTCTCTTAAGGAGTCCATCTGTAGTTCAAAAGCCTACATAGCGTATCTCTATTTTTTCCATTTCAATTAACAGCAGATTCTTTCCCAAAGCTCTTTTCTGTGGCCAGTACTGCAATATGAAAATGTCCAAAAGTATAGTGCATAACAGCCCCTGAGGTCCCTCTCAGAAAAATCCTAAACTAGCAAAAAGCAAAAGCTTTTATGGAGTCCGGTAACAAATTTGTTTAAAGACAAAATCCAACAAAACCAGCACACGCGGCAAAAGTCATCCCAAACCACCCCAGCTGGCGCCAGTGGTTCCCCATGCCTGCCACAAGGCCTGCAGGAAGAATGCATCTCTGGAAGAGCCTTGCTCCCATACACGTGTGGTGAAGCACGTTCATCACACTCCTACCTCACAGCCCAAGACCTGCCCTTGTCCAGGTCTTTTGGCACTGCAGAAAACAGCCCTTGCTACAATGTCATTTGACCATTTCCCTCCATTAAACCACTTCTAAGAGTTGGGCTCCAACTTCCAAAAATGCCTATTTTTTGTCATAAATAACAGCAATCTTGAGTTTTTTCTTTTTTAATTTACAGAAAAGGAATCTGTAATATCAGGCTGATATCTGCTCTCCGAAAGGAAGAAGATACTATTCACTTAAAATAGTGAATGATACTTTAAAGGTGTGCTATTCAATTTAATTAATGATTGCATTTACATTGCTTCATTCCTTTAATATGATGCAACAATGGTAATGACTAACCTTTTAATAGACCTTGCAACTGCAAGATGATCCCTCTTCCATTTAACAAGGCCCTTCTTACAGCTTAATAAATCTGGTTTTACTCTTTGGCAATTCTCATTAAAATGCTTTGGAGGGTACGACCATTCACCTACAGCCTGATTTTCAGAGGACCTGACTGCACACAATTCCAATTAAAACTTTCTACACTCAACATCTCTGAAAATCCAACACCAGCAAGGCAATTAGAAGTTTCCAACCTTTCCTGATCTATAGGGTAATGTGCAACATAATTAGGGTCAGATACAGTGTAACTTAATAGAAGCGAATCACGTGTTAAAATGCTAACATGGGAACCTCAACTCATCCCATTAGCGTAGAGAAAGGCAACCTATCATTCATTGTCAAGTGATGGCAATGCAATGGATGAATTTACATACATGACCATCTGTTGCCAGATTAGGCAACAGCAGAGTGACTTTCCAGACTGCCAAATGCCTGCCCTTGTTCAGAAATTCCTTGGTTTTGTAGGCTTACACTCTTTACTACAAATAAAATACAACTCTTCACACTATAGTGCACCCTTCAACTCAAAACACTCTGTGGACCATGAACCCTCTCACAGAACTGCCCAAAGTTTCAGGACTGCGTGCTACATAAACACAGGATTAGGGGAGTGAAAAGCAGCACGCTGCTGCAGCCTGCTCCACAGCTGTGTCTCTCATGCCATATTCTTGGCTAAGGACATAGAGCCAAACTCCTAATCACATCAAAAGTGCTGCAAAATTTCTAAAACATATACAGTTCTGAGAGGACCTTAATTTGAAATATCCCTTCCCCAGAAACACCCAGGACCTAAAAAAGGCTCCTGTCTCTCATGACAGGAAAAGATTGTGAGGTTACAGGGCATGCTGTGATGCAGACCCAACAGTACACCATTAGAACCATCTTGTATCAAAAAGCCCAGCAAACTTAATGTAAAAAATAACTACACAAGAAAAAGAATATAAATACTAAAAAGATCATAAGGCAAGATACTAATTTTACACCAGTATCACAAAAATGCAACTCCACTGATGTTGAGGATTTCCTGTCTCCAGCATGTGCCAGAAAAATGACATTTTCCATAGTCCCCTTTCACACAAAGATAAACACTAGAGAGCCAGAGCTCTTCTGATGTAAAGCTGATTGTCTGCTTAGCTCAAGGTTTCCCCAACGCATCACTGTTTGGATATTTATTTTACTTCTTTTAGGACAAAATAATAATTATCACATTTAAAAAAAAGTCAGTGCAGCTATCGTAATCAACTCTATGCCACCCATGTTCTCCAGTCTCATGCAAAACCTTCCGATCCACCAGTAATTCAGTAAAGAATCAGCATATGTAGGTCAACAAGGCACAAGAGCACGGATATTAAAGACAGGTATGTGGTTTTAGCAACAGACAAAGGGAAAACTGTTTTTATTGAGTGACAAGGAAGCAATGACAATGGGCCAAACTCTGTACTTGCAGATTTCAGTGAGCATAAGCCCCACGAGAATATGGCTCTAAACCAGCAACACATGAACTGCTGTAAGCCCATCTTTTCCATCAGATCCTTAACCAAATGGCCACACCTGAGGAAAACCCCCATCAGGGCCAGGGAAGCCTTGATCTTGCATTATCATCATTGCATTACACAGAAAAGATATTCCCTGTAATTTCCCTGTTTCACCCTCACCTCACAAGCTTCCGTTCCTACTTGAGTATCTGAACAGGCATGGTCAAAAACCCAGTGCCCTCTGACTGCCAGAGCTCCTTCCAGCCCCAGGGATCTTCCCCGACCTTCCTCCATCCCCAGGGCTCCTTCCAACCAGCATATTCTGCTCTCTTCACTACTACAAGCCTCCAGACACTCTTCTAACACAGCCATAGCAGCTGCCCTAGTTCATCTGTATTTGCCTCACACTGCAGGGCACCATTGGCAGATACATCTCTTGCCCTACCCACGGTACAGCTCTGTGCGTCTCACAGTACACCAGATCTTTTGACTCCTTTCTGCTGCTCTTTCCTTATGTTTCGGACACACTGCCTCTCTGTTGGCCAGATGAATCATCCAATCCTTTCTGATATCCACTGTGTTTGTATACAATGTAATTTGGCTATTGTAGAGGAAGAAACCCTCAAGTTCTTTGAGGATTTTAATGAGAAGTAGGTTTCCTCCTTCCCCTCTAGTAACAAAGGGGCTGCAGTACATGAGAAACCTCAGGAGCTGCCAGAACGGATGGGGAAGCCTTTCTCCACCTAAGTGCATGCAAGCAGTCCATCTCCACACCATCCTTCTCATTGACTCCAGAGCAAGGAACACAAGCTCTGATCATAACACCAACGCACAACTCCATGCCAGCAGCTTAACAAACCAGTCAACCCAAAACAATTTCTAGCCAGCACTAAGTTATTATTGGAACACAGAATTACAAAAAAGGCAACATTTCATTCAGACCAAGTCCTAAGGATTACTAAATCAAGTTCTGCACAGACTAGTATTACTATACTAGATAGTTATTCTCTTCATCAACACAGAAAAGATAAGTCCCACAGTGATGACATTCTTGGACTTGTAGGTTTTTCCACTGCTAGTATAAACCACAGTCTCTGAACATATTCCCGCTCAGAAGTACCACCACACGCAGACTGCATGTGCAAGGCTTTTATTGCATGTAATTTTACACAGTGAACCATACACAGCACTGTAATTTAAATACTAAAAGCGGACAGTTTAAGTGTAGTGCAGAAGTGGAAGTCACAAACTGGATATGTGTAGGACAGTACATACTGAAAGCTGATTTTATGTATTACTAAGAAGTAATTCAGTCTGAGATGACCATTTGAGTACCTGCTTGAGCTTAGAGTCATTTGAAGTCCAAATACTCTTTCTTGGCAGTTGCACCTAAATCCATAAGAAAGCCTCAAGTCCTGATTTGCCACCCCATTAGTTGTCAGCATGCATCAGTCTTCAGCAGTAATAAAAGCCACGTGCCACAGAGAGCACTCAGGCGGACACCCCAGCGCTGAACCTTCAGGGCAAGCTCTGCACAGGTTTCTAACAAAATCAATCAGAATCCTGAAGAGCTACCGTAAAATTCAGAAATGTCTTATAGCACAAACACTATCTTTTGGTGCTGTTCCAGGTAAGACTCAGTCAAACACCATAAATCCTTACATGGATTTTGTATAAGGTTGGGCCAACAAACACCAGCCTACCTGCCCTGAACACAGGGTGTGTATTCTGAAATGCTGCCAGGCAGGTTGGCCTTACCAGCACAGAAGGATAACAACTCGGTGAGACTGCGCTGCCAACACAACAGTGGTAGCAGCTTCTTTAATGCTAACTCAAAACACGCCCACAACTTTCGAGGACAGTCATCTTCCAAGAAATCATACAGTCCACTTGGCCATGCACAGCACAAACAGATAACATCACTCAACACTACTCAGAACATAAAACATCATCAGCCCTCTTAGAAGTATAGTTCATGGAAACACCAAGTTTAAGTTACCACTTATAAAAAAAAAAAAAAGAAAAAAGAAATAGAACAGACCTTCAGTCAACGAACATCAAATAAAACTGTACCAGTTCACACAGCCCAAAATCTGCCCCCAACTCTGAGCAGCAGCAGCACACTGGTATTCACAACCAGGTGAGGCTTCTTTGCCATTTGAACTCTTACCTTTTCAACACTTGGAGATTAGATTCATCAGTAATTTAAACACTGGACACAGTACACAGCCATAGGCATATTTTTCAGTCAGCAGACCACTAGGGAAAGTACTGAAAGGCCTATTATGAAGGCCAATCACTATCCTTTTCTTGAATGACCACATGAAAATTGGTGACCGTTCCACAATGGATTGAAAGGGCCTTTTGTCTGAAGGAAAAGGACAAGGAGTCACAAAGTATTGCAGATTCATTTGTAACTCATGGTTTTTGAAGAAACTGTATAGTTTCAGTTAAGAGCAAACCAAGAAAAGAATAGGTTTTGAAAATGTTATGCCACATCCCATCCCTACTATGTATATGCAGAGCATATTTTTAGATTAGTTTCTTTTGTATTACAAAAAGATGGGCAGGCATTCTATATTATTGTTTTACAAGAGAAGTTTAAAACACACGCAGAGTTTTGACTTTAGTCCAAAACCCTAATTAGGGTCTGCAGCACAATTTTGCCTTGTCTAAACTGAAAATCATCAGAAGCTTTTTGGGTACAAGATCTAGTAAAAGTGTAATTGTACTGGGATAATAAGTGAAAGCATTGTCAGTGCTGCTTAAAAATCACTTCAGTAAATGAGCAAATTTGCCATCACCCATAAAGTATATGGTGGCCTATTCAACAAAAAGACAACTTTTATATTGAGAAACCAGCATTTGATTCTTTAATTATGAAGTTTGGTTTTGAAGTTCCTCACAAAAACCAGACTATCACATCTGCTGACAACTTCACAGAAGTAAGAAATGTTTCACTTCTCCACCTGCCACAATCACATTTTCAGTTCTCAGGTTTTACATGCAAACGCATACACATCAAAAATGGGATTTGCACACATGATTTCATTACAGAGTTTCTAAACAAGCTCTATATGGACAAACTTTCAGCAGGAAAGACAGTGGGGGCTAATAAAGCAAAACCAGATTTCTTCTAATCCATATCCAGAACTAGGGAATTACTGCACTTCCATTCAGAAACAAAAGTCACAGCTGTCAGACTTGCCCTCTTCACCCATCTGTTCCACCCACGTACTGTGAAACTAAACAGTCAAAAAACGTCAATTTTCACTCTCCAGCTTCTTGCCACATCCCAGAATTTATATTCCTTGTGCTCCCGCAACCCCTCCTGAAATCAAGCAATATATTTTGCACACACAACTTGGTCAAGGTGCCAGCTGGATTTAGCTCTTCTGACTGCACTATCAAATTATATCAAGTAAGGAGCTGGTCTTTGGCATGTTACAAGACAGTACTACCAGGGCGAAAATCTTTGCTGTTGCACCCACAATGCTACTTTCATTGTTCTACTGAAGTAAAACTCCTGCAATGCCAAGAATACGCCCAAGGTAACTATACACCCCATCATCTCACACTTTGTAAAACACAAACTTAGAGTCTTCAGAACTGTAAACAGAATCTTGCAAATGCAATGCAGAGGCAAAACAATGCTGCACCGTGTTCTTGAAGCTCAAGGTGCTCAGAAACAAACAGGGCAAAGAGATGTGAACTGCACAGCCCCCTGCTAATCTCAGTGAAGTTCAGGGCCAAATTCTTTCATATAATAATGTTACAGAGTGTTGCTTTCAAACAGCTGCTAGACTGGGCACTTTCCCCTGCTAAAATAAAGGCACTTTACTACCAAAGTTAACTATTTCACTACTGTTCATTTTTGTACACGGAGAAAACTGCAAGAGAAAGCTAGTGAAGCATCTGAGAAGGGAAGAAAAGGCAGAAGGAAGAAGTGAGAAACTGAAGGATTGGGACAGTGCAGAAAACCATGGAGGAGGCAGTAGCACCAGCCATAGGCATTAGGTCATATTTCCCCAGAGTAACCTGGACAATAAAATGACCTTTCCTTTGGATGTGTAAAGCACTACACCAGATTGTTTCGAGAAAATGATTGAGGATTTTTTTTTCATATTCTGCATGAGTAGCATTACTTAACAGTGACCAAAAACCTCTAAGACATGGGCCCTGATTACATAGTAGGAAATACAGTCCCTAGAATGACAACAGAGGCAACACGCATGGGTGAAAAGGAACACAAATACAACAGCCTAGGGGAATTAATACCAAATACAGGTTTCCTACAACTGCTGACAGGCACAGCTTTGGTACTTCCACAATTGCTAGAAGAAAACTCAAAGAAAATATAAAACGCATTACAAGCCACTGGAATGTTGTGCTTTCTCGTAAAAATAGGCCCAAACAGATTTCGGTTCCAGACAGGTATTTTCTTAAAATTTGGGAAATGGCAGGAAAGTGTCCTGACATAGCCTCATTTCCATTTCTTTGAATGAAAAATGCTAGGTAAGAAAAACTGATTTAGATTCAGAACCAAACCTCCCTCAACACAGAAAGCACTTGGAGATGCTTGTGTTCAATTTTTAGGCTCATTACCATGTGTCAAACAAAACAATAACTCTCAAACACATGTTCCTTCTTTGGCATATGCCTAGGTAAAAGGACTGGGCAATAGACCCTTCAATTAAGGATAACCCTGAGAACATTTTGAAAGGTACTCAATGTACTTCATCATAACACTTTCTTACACAGTAAATTTCCCAGAGTTGTGACCTTACCTCCTTACATGTTTATACAGCATCTGACACAGTACAAGTCTTATCTTGATTGGTGTCTCATTACATTTAACAGATCCTGCTGTTCTCATAAAGGGCCAAACTGCTTCAACTCCTGTACCATAATTAGTGGGACAACGCTCACAGCCCAGCAGCAGTGTTCAGCTCCAGCAGCGTGTGACGGCACCTCACAAAATTCATCAACCTGTTCTGACCTGGAAATTATTCTGCATTTACACGGTTTGACTGCATTCACAGTAACAATTGTGGCAAGGGCACAGTGTCCTGCTCACAGCAGCAGGACAGACTGCTAGACTCTAGTTAGTAGCATTCAACAGGTTACTACCCAGGATTTCTTTCATGACCAGTGCAAATACATTCCTGATTAACCTTGACATTCTGCATGCAACAGTCTTTTCCACTTTCTATTTAGAAAGTTTTTAGTTTACCTTCCTTGAATCATCACATTTTGGAAAATATTTTGTGACTGCATCAGGAACTCAAAGAAACAGAAGGAAGAAGCTTTATACATACTCTGGTAATCCAAATTTCAAAGTTAACAGAAAAGACTTCCCACGGAATATCATTAGTTGCCTTGAGGTATATAAAGCATTTGCACATTTTCAAGCTGGAATCAACCAAATCAGTTCAGGGGAATGTGACCTGGAATGAAACAGATTTTCTGTGGTGCCTCTTAGCTCTCCCCTAAAGAAAATAAATCTGGTAGTACAAGTGATTCACATCTCAGAATGCTGAGGGTGGGGAAGAAGCTTGCACTATTCATTTACAGCTCAACAAAGGAAGCATTACATTCTGATAGAGAATAGAAAATATTGCCAGCTGCTACTGCTTATCAACGAATTCCACACCTAATGATTAAATTTTTCACGCACAGTAAGACAATGAGCATTAAAAACAAATACTAAAAAACCAATCCCATCGCCTTAGCAGTCTTTTACCTTGAGGCAGAAAAAATAAATCCTCAAATGGGCGGATTTGTGCAGAAACGGTAGCTCTGGCACAGCAACCTTCGTCCCTACCTTGAGGTATGTCAGCATTAGCAGCAGCCTTGCACAGCCCATGCAAAAACGTAAGGCAGCATTTCAGGAACAAACGCACCGCTGGCTCAGCGCGTCTGGCCGCGAAGACAGCCGGGGATAAACGGCTGCGCTCGGAAAGACCCGGCTCCTTATTTCCCGGGGGTGCAGTTAATCATTTATGACCAAGGCTGTTAGTGAATAGCCTTGAACAGCGCAGCGCAGCCCAGTTTCGTCTCCGGCGGCGCCTCGGGGCTGGCGGAAGAGGGCGAACCGCGGCGAGCGGCTCCCGGGCGCTCGCCGGGCGGGGTCCGAGGGGCCGGGGCCGGGCCCGGCTGCGGTCCCCGTGCTGTCCGAAGGGGCCCGCCCGCAGCTGGCCGTCGGAGCGGAGACGCGAAGCGCTAGAGCAGCGAGCGGAGTGCCGCGCAGCACCGCAGTAACCGTCCACCCTCTTCCCCGGCACCCCTCAGCAGGAAACTCCCGGCGGGCCCTCCTCCGCCCCCCGCGGGCCCGCCACCCCGCGCAGGTGCCGCCGAGGGGAGGGGAAGGGCAGGACAACGCCTTACCTGGTAGCCACCGGGCCCGCAGGGAGGCCGGAAGGCCGCGGCAGAGGCCGGGGAGAAGGCTGCGGACCGGCGGGGCGCGGCGGTCCGGTGGTGGGTGGCGGCTGTGGCACCGCCGCCCGCTGGCGGGGACACGCCGCGCGCCCCTCCCCTGCGCGCGCGCCGCCCCGGGCCCGCCTCAGTAACGGCCGCAACGGCCCCCGCCCACGGCAACGGCGCGCGCCCCCGGCAACGGCGGGTGAGGGCGCGGAGAGCGACGGCGGGCCGGAGCGAGGGGACGGGCCCGAGACGTGGGACGCTGAGGAGCGGGGTTGGTGAGGTGGCCGGAGCCCGGCTCCGACGGCAGAACGCGAGTGGCGTGCGTCCTGGGCGCCGGGCGGAAGGAGCGTGGCGGTTTGGGCCGGAGCGGCCACTGAAACGAGCGACAGATGCTCTCAAACCAGGACAAGGAGTCCTGGGGGACGGAGGGCAGCCCCCCGCGCTCTGGGGACTTACTCTGCAGCGGGCTTATAATTGACATGGGCCCTTCTTGCCACGTACCAATAAATGCCTGAGGCGCGCAGGGACAGCACAAGTCCTCATGTAAAGACCTACTCCAGAGCTTCTCACTGAGCAAAATGAAACAGGTGACATAAATCATTCCCAGCATATGAATCTTCCCATCTGTGAATACTCGTGGCAAACAACCAGGATATAAAAAATTACTGCAAGTTTTTCAGTAATCAGTGTTTTAAAATACTACCTAAAAGCTCCAAAGAAAATACAGAGCCAGGGTTGTTAACACAAAGCTAAAGGAACAATAAATAACTATCCACTTAAATTTAAACACTAGAATGTGGAGGTACAACTGCATACTTGGAACTAAAAAAATCAGAGCAAATTTTCCATACACAACTGTAATCTGGATTTACTATCAGTACTGGTGTCTTACACCATCATCAGCAGTTCCTTTAGCCCAAACACATCAGTTCTCATTTTTGTTAGCAATGTGAGCCATAAGTACTGGAAAATCATAGCATTTCCTCTCAAACTCACTGCATACCTCTTTTCCTGCTAATGCAAAGGAGTCTCTCTTGGTCATAATACACCTCTACTTGAACTCCCTACCCTCAATCAGAAAACCAACTTCTTACACCTTCAAACATAGTTTGGAGGTAGCACTTGGTCCTTATTCTTTTCAACCATGGATTCCCAAACTGCAGCATGGAAAATAATTCAAGGTGAAGTTTATAACAAGTATGTATCTGACCCACCCTCCAAACCAGGCAGAGCTGGCAGCGTTTCCTCATGGCAGGCAGAGAACCACCTCGGTGTGATAGCACGCGATTCTCTGTGATGGTGGTGCCCAACTGAACCCTCGCTGGGCAGTTTATTCAGTTGCAGTGGCTTCATGGAATGAGTATCTCTTGAATGGACTCATCCACCTGCTGCAGAAAACTGGGCATGAATGAGATAGTCAACGTTAAGGTGAGGCCACAGGTTATTAACATTTCATTTGGAATCACATCTTCAAACCTATTCAGAACTTCAGAAAATGTGGGTTTATTTTAAACAGCGTAACTTTGAATGTCCAGGATTGTATCTTATAGTATTGCTGACATTTATCCGCACCCTGAGCTGTATGAATTTTGCCTGGGAGTTTTGGAAACGATTCTGAAGTTCAAGAGAACAGGTGCATTATATTCATAAAACAAGGGTGCCACTGACCTTTCAGCACAAGAGAATAGATGTGAATCATGGACCTGAGACTCAACTAAAGGAACACAGTGGAAACACATAGGATGAAAGGCTCTAAAGGCTTACAAATTATATTTGGATGGGGAGAGCAGGGAGAAAAAGAATGTGGGAAAAAGAAGAATGAAAAAGGATCCTGCTGTTTAGCTCATGCATAAACTGTATGTGCTCAGCCAAAGGTCACTCCCTTTATTTTCTCATTAATTTCAATAATGGTAGACGGTATATGAAGAACAATCTAAAAATAAGAACAGCCAAAAATAGCTTAGGTTTTTCTGTGACAGTGTACTGGGAAGAAAAACCCAAGCTGCAACTTCATTCCATATCTTTACTTTTGACTTTTTAAAAAGCAGTGACTTAAAGTTAATTTAAGATTAATTGTGAATTTCTTTAGAAAAGTTAAATAAAAATTAAGCAGTCTACTTCTAATGTATTTTCCAATAAAGTTTTTGTACCCTGTGTGCACTGAAATTATTTAATTCCTGTTTTATTTTGGTTTTTTGTCATCCACCAGTGTTGGCAAGAAACGGTATATTTGGACAGTTTTGAGGGTGAGTTGTCTGGGTACTAAACACAACTAAGGAAAACACTAAGTACTAAAGCTGAGTTGTAAACAAATAGAGAAGGAATAACAGCTTTGGGAGGCCGGCAGGTCCATGCAAAAGCTGGCACAAGGAATGTGCCATCCACAGGAACAGAAAGTAGAGGCTGGAATGGGAACATAGAAGGGATCATGAATATTCTGTAGTGACGATGATGAATGGCTGCCTTAGATCTTCAGGAAACAGGAGTCCTTCATACAGAGCCTGATGCAACATCTGCCAACTTTTTTCTAGGGAATAAAGGACCAACATCTAGAAGCTGATCTCCAGACGAGGTGCTACAGATTCTACATCAGTATTTAAGGAGTTTTAGCATTTTTCCACCAGCTTTTTATTTTTTGCAGTAAATGTGCCAATCTGCGTTGACTTGCAGTACATTTGGCTGTATGCTGAGCCTACATTTTAAAAAAGAGGACACCAGCTGCCCAGAGATGCCCTTGTCATCTTCTGTTTATGCCAAATAGCAGTATGAAACTTAAGGTCAACACATGTTGCAGTGTTTGGTTCCTCTGTAGAGGTTATTCATCGATAAAGGTAAAATGGTAACAACAATTAAACATCCCAGCTGGAAACTTTGGGCTATATTAAAAGTGAGATGACCTGGTCAGAGCACTGACTTTGGATTTGGCATTAAACCCTCCGTTCACAATGTTTCCTATACAACCTTCGTCATATTTCTGATGTGACCACAGACAACTCATTTAATTTCTCTGGGCCTCAGTTTCCCACCTGCAAAAGAAGAAAGGAATTTCCAAACCTCAGTGTATATGACAAATATTAGGAGATACTCCAGGTGTAACCATACAATGTAGTAACTTTGGCAGTAAAGGTGCCTTAATGATTTCTTGCTCTCTTGCAACCCCCCTGTCTCCATCTCGGCACTGTAATCTGTTATTCTACTCAGTTTGTGAAACTTCCCGGCAGACCAGACCACTGAAATGACCTGGGCTAAAAATAACATCCCCCTTTTCTTTAAAGACTTTTTAACAGATCCAGTTGATATTGGAGCTCCGGCAGCCAGTGACCTGTCATGAAAAGGACCTTGAAAGCTGTTGTGTCGTACTCCAACATCAGATAATGAGCTGCAGTAACCCAGAGGGATGTCACAACACAACCTTTGTAAATTCATTGTTCCTGAAGGGGAAGAACACCCCCCCACACATCATATGGATTTGTATCTTGCGCCACTTGATTACTATTGGAGCTAGGGATGGAACAGGAACCAAGTGAACGCAAAGATAATGAAATACATCCCAACGCAATTGTTCTATTTCCTTGCTTCTTCAAACACCTACTGCTCCCACAAGACTGACAAGACTCCAAAGCTTCAGTTACATCAGTGGCACCATGTCCTCTTAGACTGCTTCTCAGCACTCGGTTTTACGGTACTACCCGAAGCAGGTCACTGCCATTTTTCCTGGCTTACAGATAAAAGACAGCAGCACAGAAAGAAACAGTGCAGAGAACTTTTCAGCTGCAGAAATGAGACACAGGTCATCCGAGTCCTGCCCAATGCGCTAGCTACAGAGCTTCACCTCCTGCTATTTGCTGGGGCCCGTTGCCTCACCAAAGGGACTGGGTGCCATGTGCAGAGACAGGACTGGAGACCATGGAGCAGGGAGGAAAGGCATCTGGAGAGGAGCTGAGGTGTGTCTCTAAGTACATATTTGTTTGTGGGTTTCAATACTAGAATCAGTTATTAAAAGTTTGTTAACCAGCAACAAATTAAATCAGTTGAAATTCCCCTGGCACAAAACTGTTTCTGGCTTGCAACAGGGGGAAATTGATTCAACACAGAAATTTGGAAATAAACTGGTACAGTCACAGTGCTCTGGCAAGAGATCTGAGGGTGAAGATACGGAAAACAGCAAATTACGTAGCTCATGTTGTACAGCGGTTGCTAATCTGGGGCATAAACGTAATATAGCTCTTCTAAGCCAGGAGAAGGGCTGACAATAGCATTTTATCCTGGCTTTTGTTAACTGCAGTTAAAAACTTCAGTGTTAATGGGAAGAGGTTCAAAGGGAGGCACCAGATGTGATTAACAGGGATATGTCTTTAGGAGATAGATGTTTACACGCACAGCTTAGGAGAGAGCTGCCAAGCAAAGAAAAAACAGAAGGCACCTTCAAAGGACCTCTGTGGAGACATAAAGAGCATTATATGGAGTATCAATGTGGAAAGAAGAAAAAGAAGATTCATAATAACTACAAACAATTCGGACAGTCACAATGGACCAGAAGCCACGAAAGGCTGGTTTTCTACATGTTATCAGCAGAAAGTTGTATTCAACATTGAAAAATTTTTTAGAAATAGAAAATCTGGATTTGCACGTGTGATCCCAAGCAAAAAAAAAAAAAAAATCATGGAAAGACAGCTTTTTTGGCTCTCAAAGCAACAGGTCAAATTCAGAAAGGATAATTCACAACCCACACATAAGTTAATGGCCATTATGTTTGCTCAGACAAAGCCTGAATTTGATTAAATGATTATGAGCATGCAGACTATATACTATATAAACAAAAATCTGTTTTGCAATGAGATTATTTATATCAAAGATAACTTCAACTGCTGCTCTCACACTTGGTTTAAAAATACAATGTCCTCAAATGACTGTGACAGTCAAAGTAAAATATTCTAAGAAAGATTTTTATTTTTAGTTTTTTAAGACTGGCAAACAGACTGTCTAAAACCTTTACAGAAACATGCAGTTGAAAAAAGAACCTGAGCATTTTCTGATTCCAGAAGCAATGCAGCAGTATCTTGTGGTATCCAATGTTTCAGAGTGAGTGGACTTGAGCAGGGTGGTAAACACTTAAGAATGACTGAAGTTTGAAAACAAACAAAAAGAAGCCTTGAGCTCACTCTTGTAGTAAATGGGAAAGAAGTGAGGGAAAGCTTGGCAAAAATCAGCATAATAGTAGGCTTATTGTTGAATCTGAAAGCTTCATTTTCCAACAGTGTCCCTTTTTCTGGGAAGCTGCACAACCACTCTGAAAGCGCTTTCTATAGAGATGATAAATCTATGGTGGAGATTTATGCACATTCAGATTAAGTCAGGAAATCAGTCCTGAAAAGGATAATTAAATAGAGAGACAAAAACCTAGAAGAAAAATTACCAAAAGCCCACAAAACAAACACAGCTAACAATACACCATGATATATCAGGTCCTGGGATTCTGACTCTGACTTTGGCACTTATTCTTGCTCAAGCAATGTACAGGGTGAGCAACCTCATCCTCTTCCTCACTGTGGTTCCCAGGATTCCAGAGAGGGGCACTCTGCACTGCAGCAGATTCTGGACTGTAGCAGAGTGAGTGAACAGATGAGGCTTGGTATCTTTGGTCCTCCCATTTTAGGTGTTTCTTATTGCACAAGCTCTTAATTCATCAATAACCATAGGAAGAAAAAATAATCTATATCTATACATGGGATTGTTTGAGACCACAGCCTTCCTGCTGCCATGTGGGCATCCAAACAGGAGGGGAAAGATCCACAGACAGCTCTCAGTGACACCAGACAACCCCCCAAAAAAAGGCTGCGGTTTGCTGGAAGAGTTTCTGATAATGGCTCGCAGTCCCAGGATGTCGAAGCTGTGTTAATTTAATGTCTGAGGATGTCGGAGCTGCGTTAACACTCATCTTTTGATGACTTCCACCATGCATTTAGGGTGCCCAGCAGTAAAGGAACAGCTGAAGAAGTTCTTCCTTTAGTTAGCAGCAGTGGTAGACTTTTGGTCTATAGTTGGACTGGTCTAGACATTGGGCTAAAGAGAATAGCCTGACTGTTTAGCTTTAGGCATCCAACTCGAGTGCCTAAGCCAGCAGCCTCCATGCCTAGGTTGTCAGGGAAGCACAGGTGTCCCACTGACTCTAGAGGAGCTTTCAGCCCCATAATCACCAAAATTAGGTGCCTGAAGTTAGGCTATGAAAAACACCAGCGCAGGGATGACCTGAACAGTCACAGTGTTACTTGGCGTTACTTTCCTGCAGCACTTGCCTGCTGCAGGAGGAAGGAAAATGACCCTCAGTAACCCAGAGGCACTCTGCTGCTGTCTCCCTCCAGCAGCTTACTACTTTCTGTTCTAAAAGGGCTTAGTCCACCACCAAAACTCCAGCAACAAAAGAATATCCATCAGCTGGTAGCAGTAGTAGATTACCATCCTCTGACTGGAGTCAATACCGTGAGCAGAAAATGTGAGGGGTCATAAGCAAGATGTGAGATTTTGAACATTGCAGTCTCCATTTTATAACCAGCAGCCTGGTCTTCAGGCACAAATAAGTGAGGTGCTGTGAGAGCTGGCTCTTTTGACACAGAGGTCACTTCTCCCCTTTCGGCTTTACAAGACATGCAGCCAACTCAAGAGTGTTGGCGGTAAAGCAAGTATACTGACTGAACAAAATTTAGTGAAAAAGCCCTTCTCTTTTGCATCACTGCAACTCTAAAACATGCAAATTCAGTACTGTGTCATAGTCCAGTGGGCAAACTACTCCAGCTTTGATGGTATGGTATACAAATGCTGCAACTTTGTGAGAATCTTTAATTTGTGCACCATGACTTTATAATTAATTCATTTATTTATTAAATCTTGTCCCATTTCTCCAAAGTGGATTCAATCCTAGTGCCTGATTAATCTCACGTGGGAGCTAAGGACAGGTTCAGATGAAAAATTTGATATCTAAAAGATGTAGATCTGATTCCAAGTTTTGCAGTGCAAGATGACCTGTACTAGAAAGTATTTACAGTCCTTTCTCCTATGCCACTGGACACACACAAAAAAGAATTCCAATTTCTATATATGAGTTCTGTTTTAGGTGGTACACAAAACAGTATTTCAGCCCTTGCTCTCTTCTCCTTTCTGCTAACAAGAATAATTTACAACAGTTCAATGTTTTTTCCACATTGGCTGGGAGAGTTTATAGATGGCAATTTACCTTCTGTTACTAGTAAGCCAAGCTGAATTCAAACAATGATCTTGAGGGAAAAAGCACTGTATCATTTACTAATCACACAAATCACAACAACATCCCTTAAACACTGAATCTGATAGCAAAATATTCCTCTGCCATCTTGGAGGCGTATGGGAGTTTAACCGACACTTTGATTGGTGTAATGACTAAACGTGTATAACAGGGAAAGATGCAAAGTAGGGGCTCCACTCAAGGGCTGGTTTTGCATATGGACATTACCCTGGTCTCCTTCACATCAAGAAAAGTCATCTGCACAAGATAATCCTAGATAGAAGGAGAAAGAGAAGAGCAAAGATATTCAGAGCTTTGGAGCACAGTTTCAAAATCTGTAATCCAACATAAAACTTATCTGGGAAGAAATGTAAATAGTAGAAGTGGCACATTTAAGTTATGATTTAACTTTTGGAGTCAGGAGTTTGGCAGTTGAGGTTATTGTTGTTGATACAGTGATATATCTGACAGTATTTGACAAAAGGGTTGGCCAACAGGCTGAAACATGTAATCAAATGGAAGAAACAATAAATACAAGGATTACAGCTTCAGTGTTGTTACACAGCATGCAGGAAATTAAAGGAAGTAAAGTAGTGAAAGTAGTAGTTAAAGTAGTAAAAAATAGATAATAATGACAGAAGAAACTACAAAGAAACCCGTTCCAGTGCCTCACCACCCCCATAACAACAACAACAAGAAAAAAAAAATTAACAGGTTGCCCAAAGAAGTTGTGGACGCCCCATCCCTGGAAGTGTTCAAGGCCAGGCTGGATGGGGCTTTGAGCAACCTGGTCTAGTGGGAGGTGTCCCTGCCCATGGCAGGGGGGTCAGAACAATATGATCTTTAAGGTCCTTCCAACCCAAACCATTCTATGAAAAGGTACAAAAAAATCCAAGGGGTAACAAGGTTTGATCAATTAGCAGTATGCTTTAGAAGTACAATGATCATACCAGAAAATATGCCAGCAGTGTGATTCAGAAATTACCAAGGTAACTTAAGGTTTAATTCGGAATGATGCTAAACACAGATTTGGTTTGTCTCTGAAAAGACTTCAGCTCAACATGGTAGAATCCAAAGTCCTCAATAGCAAAAGGAAAGCGTCTCCACGCCTCTGTGCACTAAGAAAGCAGCACCTCTATTTAACAGAGAGGGAGTCCCAGCTCAGAAAGTGCCTCACCCATGGCTGCATAGCAAGGCTGTGTGAGAACGTAGGAGTGAACGCAGTGCCCCAGCAGGACCCTACCTTATAGCAGCTGTTGAAAGTTACCCTAAAATTAAATCTGCTTAAAACAGCACTCTGGCTAAAACAAAACAAAATCTGTCTCGGTGCAATGACTTGATTTAATGCACGAACACAGCTTGCTAGTTTCAAAGACCAGAAAGGACAGCTCATGGGCTAAGAAAAGACAGAGCTGACATTAAAAGAACAGAAGACAAAACTGAAAAAGGGACATATATATATATATATCATAGAATCACAGAATTGTTTAGCTTGGAAAAGACCTTTAAGATCATCAAGCCCAACCTTTAACCTAGCACTGCCAAGTCCACCACTAAACCATGTCCCTAAATACCTCATCTATATGTCTTTTAAATACCTCCAGGGATGGTGACTCAAACACTTCCCTGGGCAGCCTGTTCCAATGTTTGACAACCCTTTAGATGAAGAAATTTTTCTTAATATCCAATCCAAACCTCCTCTGGCTTAAAATGAGGCCATTTCCTCTTGTTCTATCACTTGTTAGTTGGGAGAAGAGACCAACCCCCACCTCGCTACAACCTCCTTTCAGGTAGTTGTAGAGAGCAATGGGGTCTCCCCTCAGCCTCCTCTTCTCTAGGCTAAACGCCAGTTCCCTCAGCCGCTCCTCATAGGACTTGTGCTCTAGACCCCTCACCAGCTTTGTTGCCCCTCTCTGGATATGCTCAGAACCCCAATGTGATTTTTGTAGTGAGGGGCCCTAAGCTGAACACAGTATTTGAGATGCAGCTTCACCAGTGCCGGGTACAGGGGGGCAATCACTTCCCTAGTCCTGCTGGAGCCACACTATTTATGATACAAATATATACACATACACACACTAATAAAAGAGAAAAACAACCAAAAACTTTGCGATCATCCTTTGTACAAGTGCCCTACTGCATGTAACAGAATTCAAACAGTAGTTCTGTAGTCATAGCCCCCAAATCTTCTAGAACATAAAGAACATGTCCCATTTGTGACCCACTGTATTACAGAAGAATATAATTCTGTATTAATTAAAATCCTTAGACTGGCTTCGAAATGTTATGAAAAAGATACCATTTATTATATGCCAGAGCACTTCTCCCTGAAGGATGTGTAAGGAGTTAACGCACACAGATGTGTACTGTTACTTATCAGCACTTCACTGCCATTACTATGACAGCAAGGCAAAGACCATTTTGTTCTGCCCCACTCCTTCCTCAGCAGAACTGCCAGTTGACTTCCAAATTCAGAATCTTAACAAGAACTGATGTTTGAGAACAGATTTTGCATTGTGTCCTAAAAGCTCAATCTGATATGAAATTTAATGAAAAGGAAAGGTGGAACAAAAGGCTGTCCTTTTCTAAGGCGAAGGAACATTAAGAGGCTGATTATGCTGTTTGCAGTACAACATTCATTAAAAAAAAAAAAAAATCAAACAAAACTCAGAACAAGCATTTTCTGGGGTAAAACGTGCCTAAAAACTACCTGCATCTTCTTTTGTTGCTCACAGACAAGTGCAGGGACCAGCATGTTGCTGCTGCCTACAGGACATGCATGTCTCACAAGAAAGAGCATGTACAATGAAATAACAGCAGGTTCATGGGGAAATAGTGTAAAACACTAAGTGGAGTGCATCAAGGGAGTAGCCAAGAACACGTAACATGCCAGCCATCATTATACTTCTTATCCGCATATCCCTATATTATAAATATTAATATGACAACTGGTGCAGGAGGAGGCTGCTAAGGCATCAGAATAGCATTTTCTGATTTATTCTGACACTTTGCACACTCCAAAGAATAAAGATCAGAGGGAGAGAATGCTACAGACAAATAGGGGTTTGACCACTTCCTAGCTGGTTCAGGCTCTTACCTGGCTCTACACAGGTCAAATAAATAAGGAGTCCCTCCCACATTAAATAATTACTTTATCAACCCAATTCACCAAAGCTGCATGAGTAAAACTACTGATACAAGTAGTACATATCAAGGACAAGGTAGAGAAGTCAAGAGAGTAAGGCTCAGTGAAATGGGACTCCAGCACAAACAGGCTGGAAAACAACTGGAAGGATGAAAAGACAGAGAGGATGCAAGGGATGCAGAATGCAGCAGGTCTTACTCTCCTGGAGAACAGGTTCAGTGTGTCTGCATGTGTGTAAACATCATGAAAGATCCAGATGGTCTTCTCCACCCAACAGCGTAGTTTGCTCATGTAGGTCTTGGAGGACATAGTTACCTGAACAACCTGTTCCCTCTTGTAAAACTTTCACGTCATCTGAGTTTACCCTGCTGAGTTGACCACAAAACAACAAAGCACTTATCTGTTCCCCCCATTATGTCACAAACACTATATAAACTGTATTTTGTCTACAGCAAAGTAAGCGTTAATTTGCCCATAGGAACAGAGGCAGACAGAGAAAGAAAGTGAGGAGATAGAGCGAAGCTGCAGGCTGCAAGTTATGCCATTTGATTCCCAGCTTTAAATAAACCCTTTGAAGTGGAACAGGTTTTTTATGTTAAAATAAGCTGCTTTTTACTATGCATCATTGTTTATGGTTGCAAAAATGACTCCACTTGAACTCAAAACTGGATATTCAGTGCTGAAAAAAACCAGCAGAAAATTTCTGTGCAGATCCCCACCATTCCCAGAGCTCCCATGCTGCTTCCAACACTTATTAGCTGCAGCAGTAATAACTGTCACAGTAACAGGTGACATTGTTTTGCAGGCACAGTTCAGAAATTTTACCTTGATCCCTACAAACCATAAACTGAATGGTAAAGCTCCACAACTGAAAAGTCTAAATTAACTACAGAAAAAAATAACATACCATCTTTGTCAACCTCACTTGTCAAAAAGATCTTCAAAGGCCACAGAAGAGAATACAGCATGCGGACAAGTGCGTGCTGTAGCTGCTGAGCTGGGTTTCAAAGCATTCTCCTCTCTTCTGTCTCCTATGCTTTGTGAAATTACACTATAAATATCAAGCAGAAGTACAAATAACTTTCTAAATGGAGAGTAAGTTTGCACTTATCTGAGGATAAGTTTGGCAACTTTGCCAATCAAATCCACATAATCTATTCTTTTGTTAAAAACAAAATTGAAGAAGAGGAGGCACAGCTAATGGAGCTCTCAAAATGGTGGATGATGTCCACAGAGAACAATGGGAGAACTTCAGTGTTATTTTTCTACTGTATAGATCTTGCTTCAGTATTTAAAGGGTTCACCCTTGCCACTTATGAGATCTCCAGGACTTTGTAGATTTGATAGCATTTAAATCTGTGTCAGAATTCCCAAAGTTTTTTCTTCTCCATGAGAAACAAACAGTTTGTGTCTACTGTATACAACAATGGATGATGAAGAGGACCTCACCAAAAGCTTGCTGTGTTGTTGTGTTTCTGTTAAGTAACAGCTGCAAATTAAGGATTGCAAACTTGACTACGTGCAATATCAAACCTTAAGTCCCAGAAGTATTGAGCTGTAAAGAAACAAGCTAGGAAGCAGTCGTTAATTTTAACTAAATTAAGTAAAGGAACAGCCGCATTTCCAGGAGCAAAGCCCCAAACAACAAAGGAAGATGAAGAAAAGACAGGCCTATACATATTTCTTCTAAAATGGCTCTATGAAGGGAGAAAACACAGATTTAGAATAACATCTAAGATAGGACTTAAAGACCAGTAAAATGCAGTTCTGGTACTTGTTCCAGGGATACCAACAATTTGCTACAATCCCCTTATCAAGGTGTTGTGATTAACAAGATAGAAAGCTACACAGTGGTCAAAGTAAGATGAAATGCTGGCAGTTAGCCAAACATGGGTTCAGGAAGACATTATTTGTCATGCTCAGCATTCATTGCTATTGCAAAGCTGCTCTGAGATCAAAATCTTGATTGTAATCCATCAAACCAACAACCACCGTGAGCCAAATGGCTGAGCGATTGTGATGACACAGCTGGCTGCAGGGATGGTGCTAGGAACTAATATGTGACGCTGCAATCAGTGTGTAGAAAGCTTTCGACGAAGGGAAAAGCAGCATGGTAATTGCAAATAACCACAACACAGGAATGATATCAAAAGAGTTGTCAGAAACAAACCAAATCATGTCATGCTGATTTTTGAAGGAGAAATATTTAGGCCTGTTGCTCACAATTTAAACAAAAGATGTGTCTACACATCTCTTCACCTAGTATGGGCAGAAAACCTCAGTTCTCTTCCCAGTCAATATCAGTCCAGGTCCATACTGAGCAACGCAAGTGATTTCCCCATCGCTGCCCTACCCCTAGTGCTTTCACAGGAACCAGGCTCCAGCAGCTACAGTCACAGGCTGTCTTCAGGGGGGAGCATCAGAAGAAAGAATCAGCATGCTGGACAATTCAAACTAACTGGAAACAGTGTTCACAGGTGGTCATTAAGAATACCACTGTCACACAAAATTGATTTTTCCCTGGGCCACTGCTAGCACTTTGGCTCTATCTTGCCTACTAGACAGGGTGTGAGAGAACTATGCGGACTGTCTCTGCAAAAGCAATCTCGCACTTTTGCTTCCATGAAAGCAGGATCAATCTGCCATTCAGCAGGACTCTGACCAAACTCTGCTTAGTTTGCTCTGGTAAGTCACCTCAGAGAAGCATTCAACACAATTGAAATCCAACGACAGTATTCCTCTCTTTGGTTTCTGCTTCCTATTGCCTTTTTTGCTTTGACCCTTCATCTTCCATCCACAGGATTTTTGGCTTTAGTGTACATTTTTTTATCTAAATATAGTAGCTTTTTGTCTCTCTACTACAACCTTGGCTGCCTTTAATGGATCATGCATGAAATTAGGCCTAGTTTGCATTCTAATCAACTTTGGTGACTTATGCTTTTAATTTGTCCTTAATATTCCTCCAGTTTGCATGGATGGTGCATTATAAAGAACCCTTTCTATGTGTCATTGTGGTTTCAACTTGAGGGGAAAAAAAGATTTCACAAATGGTATGGATACAAGAAATATATGCAATTTATCATAAACCATTATGATTTTATTCTCTCCAGCTGGAGCAGCAGACATGTTAATATGCTTTTCCAATTGTAAAAGTACCACGTGATTTATTATTCCATGAGGAGCAGGGGTCCAACAAGGCCCCTACTTGGATATAATCTCTATGGGATTCTCAACATATTGTAAATTGCTGGATCCGAGTAACCCGTCTCCAAAACCACAGTGGGCCTCTGACTGCCTTGCACGCAAAGATTTAACAGGTTAATTGACCAAATCATGCTCACTTCAATAGCCCCTTTGTGTTCAAGATCTGACCCACAGAAGAGCTCTGAAAGTTTAGAGCACAACATTAAGTGGTAAGTATTACTGGGTCACATTTTGAGGTTCCGTATCAGTTGTTACTTAATGTTTATTCAGGCAAACTTTGATTAAAGTAGAGTACCGAGTCAAAAACCCAGTAAGGACCTCCAAATTTCACCCATTATTAATCATTTGATGTATCAACTAAATGTAATATTCTCTGACATCTTTTACTCTTGCCTAATTAAATATCATTCTAAATAAAAGATATTCAACTGTCATTTAAAAAGTGTGATTTACTGATAGCCAACCTGCTCATCTGATAGTTGAATGAACCGAGAAGCTTCTATGAGGGTTCTTGAAGCAATCTTTCATTACAGTCGTATTTATTGCCAGTTTCTGACTGTTTGTATTTAACAATAATTAGAATGGTAACTCCAGAAATGAGAAAACACATATATTTCCAGAATATGGAAAAACACATATCCAAAGAATATTAACTGTGCATAAACCAGCAACTTTTTTAAAGACATCAAGATCTTTTCCCATCATATCAGACATACGGTACTCACACTAAATATACTCGCAAGTGGTTGAGAGCAGTGGGAG
The DNA here is from genome assembly GCF_964106895.1 of Numenius arquata. Classification (NCBI taxonomy): domain Eukaryota; kingdom Metazoa; phylum Chordata; class Aves; order Charadriiformes; family Scolopacidae; genus Numenius; species Numenius arquata. The sequence goes on from NC_133578.1 coordinate 31,147,662, forward strand.
ATTTGTCCACGCTGATAAGAGTAGTTCTCTTAGTATTTCATATCTCCTACAACACATGTTTTATTAAAGTATTTGTTTCCCACTTGTTATTTGGAATAGAAGAGTTAAGAGATAAGCAGGGCAGTAAAATTTTGAACCTATCATCTAGAACACTTGGTCCCATTGAAACAATACAGAAAAACTGATGGGTTCACGGCCACTAGTGCCACCAGGATTTCACCTTCTATGGCCCTGGCACCCTGACAGTTTGCAACACTAGGGCTAAAGGCAGATTTGTCAACCTCATGGGTTTCAGATATTATTTGCTTGGGGAAGTAATGCAGGCTCATTTCTAGAATTTAAAGATGAAGAGATCTCCTGTCAGCTGAGGAAGTAACATTTCAGCCAGAAAAGAACACTTGAACTTGAACATCAGTGGTTACATGGTCAGATCACAGGTCTGACCTCAGTGTCTCATCTCTCAGAGTCACAGTCAGTAACTGATACTTAAGAAAGAGTGTGACGAGAAAGCGCCCAGTGCGACCTCACCACTAAACTTCCCCAGTTTCCAGAAATGTGCAGTTTGGGCACCTTTGCTCTGGTATGGTGGATATTATCAGGATCAACATCTTAATCTTTCAGGGTTTAAAAAAAGGAAATGACAAACAGCACTTGAGTGTGTCACTTTATATGGGTGACAACTCCCGTAGTCCGAATAGTTGCCCTGATCAAGGCCAGGTTCCTAAGCGCCTTGCAGAACTGAAACATTAAAGTTTGAGAGGCACTGGGAGGAGGAAGACATTTTCTTAGGCTTGGCTGATTTTGCTCTGAGGCTGCCAGAGTCTGAAAGAAGGCAAACTTAAACTGTGTTACGTTCTCAGTGTTTACAAAAGCTGTCTTTACTCAAAGGTATATTCTGGAGAAACACTTGGCCAGACTCTGGAGATCTTACTCGTTCTACTTTTGCAAACTTCAAAAGAACTTTAACAAGGTATTATGCAAGCATTATAATATTTCAGCCTAAGGTAAATGAAGCTCACAAGGAAAACTTACTTTCTGTTCAATCCTAGGAAAGGAAATAACCCAGCTTCTTAGATGGAATCTAACCCCTTTGAAGGCAACTGATTTAGTAAGGGAGAATTTTATCCTCAATTTCTGAACATACTAATTATATAATAATTATCGAATAATTATCTCCTTCATTGTTTCTTGGAATGCAGGTTTGAGAGACCAAAAGTAGTCTGGGATTCAGAGCTTCCTGCAAACAAGAAAATACATGTTTTTAAACTATCAGTAAAATGAATCGGAGAAATATTGTCCTGATTGTGAGATAAATGAAGGGGAGAAATACTTTTCTATATTAATCTAAAGTATGTACACACAGAATTAAGGGAAAAAAGAAATTTTGACTATTACATACTGAAACTCCAGGGAAAGAGCCAAATATATCGAGTTTGGCTTTTCCTCATATGCAGGGCAGAAATATTTCATAATAATTTGCAATACGTAAAAAAAATATGTTATTTTCCCATTTTTCTCCCCCATAAAATGTAACCTCAATATAGCAAAGGTTGTTCTAAACCAGTGCTGCTATTTATCCATGGAGAAAGCTCCTTAGAGAGGCAGTATGCTGCAAACAAACTATACAATTTAAAAAGCTAAATTATGTAAATGAAATACAGAGCTGCTCTCGGCAAGCTCACTGTTACCCAGAGATTTCAATGAAAGCAACTTATATCAGTATAAAGTTCTCTCCATTTACAAAAATCCTTGTCTTTACAATCTTTTCTTTTGCTTTAACAAAAGCTGGCACTTCTGCCATTTGCACAAAGTAGAGACATTCCCTGTTCGCTGCATCAGAACTGAAGCAAGAAATCATGTAAGTGCCAGTCAGCTCTCCTATCTGAAATGCTGGGAAAATACATTAAAATAACTTAGCACGGTCTAGACAGGCTCAGCACTGTCTACCACCAAAATTGTGACCCAGGCATACCCAAAAGCATGAGATTGTCTTTGAACGGTAACATCTTTCACAAATAATTTGTTTACCTTTTAGGTCTTTTGAATCTTTGCTGTGATTTGAACACTCCCATGATGAATAAATTTTTTTACTAGTGTCAAAAAAACAGAAGCAACATTTCACCCATCATATCCTGCCAAGGAGCTGGAATCTGAACAAAAAGTGTAGTATATTGCAAAAATCAAAATAAAATTGTAAGAGTGAACAGTAACACTCATTTCAGGAAAAGTTCAACTAAACGGGGGAGGGGGAGGAAGTGTCTCTAAGCTAAGTATCCAAAAAATGAGAAAAAAAAATAGGGAAACTGAAAAACCAGAAGTTTTACACTGTTGTCATTACTCAAACATCAGAATTAGCTTTCCATGAGAGCAAAAATGGGAATAATCTTGCCTATACTGTTGCATTAAAAGCCATGTTAGTATGAGAAAGAGAGATGGGAGGCAGAACGGATTCCCAGAATAGACCTTGTCTGTCCTGGCAGGTGTCTGTTCAACATTGCTGAGGGAAGTTCTGCAGCCTCTTTGAGTACTCCAGCATTTCAAAGCCTGTATAGTCAGAAAATCTTTCCCTATATCAAACTTCTGTTTTCCTTGCCGTAAATTAAACTAATTTCCCCATGTCCTGTGGAAGGACAACTTATCACTATTCTTCTTAGAACATTTTTTCTATTTTCATTTTTATCTTTACTTAGCTGCTTCTTTTTTAGACTAAAAAGTCCCTTTCCCTCACTACAACTCATAAGCTGTATTTTCTTAGCTTTCATTATTATTCCAGCTTCCCCAGGCTCAGATTCTTTGTACAGTTCTCACAAAAACTGGTGACCTACTTTATATTGAATAACCAAAAAAGTACATGTATAAACAGCACCACAACATTAAATCAATCAAAAAAGAATACGTTACAGCTTATTATATTTATATTAACTTGTCAGTCAGTCTCATCACTGCCAAAAGATTCACAGTCCCTCTACAACAATCCTTGTCTTGTCCTGCGGTATTTTTTCCAATTATGTTTGGCATAGAAACTTCATTGATGTCTATTCTGTAATCCACCTTCCACATTTAAGATAATATATAAAAACCATGGATAATATCACTAGCAGTTTTGAATTTTAAACATTTACAGTTACTGGAATGTTTCATTTCCTCATAAAGGTGATGAAGTTTGGAACAAATGTAAATGTTTTCTCCTCAGAGAGACGTTTAGGGAGTAGAACAAAAGATTTCCTTTCCGCAGATCCAACAAGTCTTTGCAGTATCTTTCAGCTACTGCGGGTGAAGGGGGCAAATTGTACGACGCATTTCCCTCCGTGTGTGAAAACAGAACCATAACAAATGTTTTTAACCTAAAGATATGAAAAAGAAGGCAGAAAAGCTGTAGGGAAGATTGTAACTGACCTGAGAAAAAGGAATCAGCCATCTATTCCAGGGCCACGAGGAACATCTGAAGCTGGGCAAGGAGACCTTGGCAGAACAATAAGTATGAGTCGGTCAATGCAAGGTTGGGGGTGTTCCCACAGGCAAGTAAGGGTTACAAAGGCTCCTTAGCACTGTGAATTAGGGAGTGAAATTGGTATCCAGCTGCTCAGACCAGTAACCTGAAAGAATTGCTGTGCAAAGATGACGATGGATGTGGGCTGTCGATTTCAATAAAGACATTGAGAAACTGAAGGAATTAAGTGGGTTCCAGTCATGGGGAAATATGACAGTAAAGGCAGAAGTAAGTTGCTCACAAATGCCCCAAGAAAAATACAGAGGATATGCAAACATGCAGTGACATAAAGTCTAGAGCTAGACATTATACACAACAATTTGATTAAAAAACAGACACACCTAGTCTGGGAGTAAACTGTAATGGGGATGTAGCACTGCCCCAAAATCTCATAATAATAATTTTGACGACCGGCATAGAGTGAGCATGTTCTCTGTGCCTGCAAGACCATGATCTGCCAAGATGGGGGCAGATGTCTGTCCTAGTGGAGATCATTTGGAAATATTGGATAGAGAAGCAATCATAAAGGAGAGAGATTTAAAAGACACTTGGGGACTGAATAAAACAGAGGGCTAGTAACTTTTTCTACGGGCCCTAAATGGATAGTTTTGAAGAACCTGTGAAGAGCTACCACATGTACCAAAGAAGAAAGCCAGGCTAAGCAAACCAGATTTTTCTGGTAATGCAAGAAAATACAGGTCCCAGTGTGCTAGTGGAAAACAGTACAGAAATAAAAATATGGCAAGTGAGTAGGCCAAGGAGTCACAGCAGCAATGAAATGTGGTAATCACCTGAGGAAAGCTGAGTCTCTACAGCAAGAAAATGGTCCCAAAGAAAATGGGAAATTGGAACTTGTAAACAAGGAAATGCAAAGATAAACTGGAAAAAAAAAAAGTACTATGATTTGAGGGTGTGCTGGGTCTGGCTGGGACGGAGTTAACTTTCTTCATAGCAGCCCATATGGTGCCATGTTTTGAATCTGTGGCTATGACAGTGCTGATAACACACCAGTGTTTTGGCTATTGCTGAGCTGTGCTTGCAGTGTCAAGGCCTCCTCTGTTTCCCACTACACCCCCACAGCCAGCAGGCTGGGAGGGGACACAGCTGGGACAGCTGACCCAAACTGGCCAAAGGGATATTCCATGCCACATAGCCTCAAGCTCAGCAATAAAAACTGGGGTAGAGGAAGAAAAAGATGGCATTATTTTGCTTCCAAAGTGGTTGTTTAGGGACTGGCTGGGTATCAGTCTGGCAGTGGGAGGTGGTGTGCCACCTCCTTTGCTTCATTTGTTTTCCCCCCTGCTCTTTTCTTCACCTATTAAACTGTTTTTTTCAAAACTCAAGAGTTGTCTTGATTTTGTTCTTCCTATTTTCTCCCCACTGTGAGGAGCTGGTGAGGGGAGCACATGAGCAGCTGCGTGGGTGCTCGGCTGCTGGCTGGGGTCAGATGCTGGTTAAAAGATGCACTTTATTTAGTACTGTGCTTTAACAGAGCCTACCTGGTATTTAAAAAAAAAAAAAAAGGAAAGAAGAAAAAAAAAAAAAAATCTACCTGCAGTGTTTGCATTTACTCCAACTACCCAGAATTGCAACCACTAATACAGGCAGAACAGAACCTGCCTGGATTTTCTTCACCCAGTTCAAGAATCCTTCAACATCCAATTCTGTGCAGTTTTAGGAGCACTTTACCTATATATATGCCTGATATATAACCCTAAGACATAAATGAACAAAACAAATTATTCTCCAGTTATTATTTCGTTCTCCAGAAAAGCAATGAACATATCACCCACGTAGGAGGAAATTACAAATACGGAAAGACTAATAAGGTATCTCATCAAAAAAGCTCATGATCTTGAAATGCAAGCAAGAAGTTCTTTACTGTGACCCAACTGGAGGAATAACATTTATAGCATGACATGGTCCGGAGCCATTAGTATTTATTTAGTATTGAGAAGGAAGAAATACAGTGTTTATTCTTTAAACACATAAATATTTGTCAACAAGAAGGGGAAGAAAGCAAGTCAGAACGAAAGCTTTAAAGAAGGCGGCGGGGAGAAGGTATCACAAACTACTAAACTCTTTAAACTGTAAGAGGCTTAGAAATAATGCATTTGTTTCACCATTTTTCTATATATAATACTTTCAAAGAAATCCAAGTAAAAAGATGCAACGTCTTAGATTTCATTTCAAATGCCTTCAAGCCACTAATGTAGGTCACACACCTTTGGCTCCCTGAACCAGCCTCCAACTGCTCACTGAAGGCAGCAAGTGCAGGTGGCTGATTCCTTCTGCAGCGTGTTAGGGAGCCCGTTTCACATTCAGATTGTACATCACCAGCTCCTGAAGAACAAACCAAGTTCTCCCATTTCTAGTCTGGTTTGCTGAGCAGTTGGTTTCGCTGGAGACCTGATACATGGGAGATTTCTTTCCATACCCTCCAGCTGGAAGGTTCAGGAATATATAACCTAATCTTAAAAAGCTGATGTAACAGTTGATTTTGCCATCTACATTTTAATGATTTTTAAATCCTGTTAATCTCTGAAACTTAAACTGATAGAACTCATTGCCAAAGGACACTATATATTATGCAAAAGCATATTTCTTTTAACTCATTTAAAATATCTGTATTTCAGTCTCATCAGGCAAATATAGCTCTGTTCTTTTAGTTTAGAGAACAGGTAAATTCTAAAAATAATAAGACTTGAAAATCCAATATCATGCAGAATTTCTTGGCAGAGGAAGAAATCCTGAGTATTATATAAGATTCTGTCCAGAGAAATAGGAGTGTTTGCATTTGCAACCCCATGCTCTCTTCTGGCACACTGGATCTCAACTTCATTTCCAAGAAAGTTAAATTGCAGAGCTGACAGACTGTGTGTGCCTGGGTCTTATCCTGATTTACCCTTTTTAAGTCATTCATTATTTCAGCAGAATGGCAAAGGCAAATGTACAACTGAAGTCTAATCCATCTATTCCCCAAACACCAATTTGAATGCAACAGAAGTTCTAAATGAATTAGTGACTGCCTTCTAAGTAGCCTAACGGGCGCAAGTTAGAAATAATTCATACCTGTGCTAAATAAAATGGAGCTTCTGGCTTGATATTGATGTATTTTCCAGGGAAACAAGGCTTATTTGGTTTGTGATTTCTGACAGAACAGGCACTGTATTGTCCATTTTTGACACAGTGGTGGAACTTTTACTACTTCCCTTTACTTTCAAAGGTTCCCCTCTCACCTGGCTTCTCTGGAAATGCTGTAGAGGTCTTCTCTTTCAGTCTTGCTTAATTACCAGCCAAACTACAGAAGCATTTTTCTAAAACAAAGCCCTATTAAAAGTCAGCTCCTCTAGCAAAACTATTTTGAGCTTGTATCAGCTTTCCTTGCAGAGTAGACAGAAACAATTATTGTCCATATGTTTACTGTGATTCAACACAGTGAAAAACAGGACCTGGGAATCCTTGCTCACTGTCATAATTATGCATTTCTGGAGACACAGTCTGTTCTTTCACTTGAATGCATATGTGATATATAGAAAACCAGGACATATATATATTTAATAGTGAGATAGTCTAAGAATAAAAGATTCCTTTTTTTTTTTTTTTTTAAATACATGGAAATAATAACAGATTTGATTATGAGAGGATGCTGGACATAACAGGTTCTGGGCTGCTTGGGTCAACATACCACAGGAGTACGTGTACCATAGGGCATACCATGCCCTATGAAAGGGTCACAGGCAAGAGATTTAACCACATTTTCTCCCAGAGATCCTCCATTAATCATTATTATCAATTAACCTCTTCTTGTTCAACTTGACTTTTTTTCTCCTCCTTGTTTAGAATTAAAGCGTCATTACTTACATTATCCCACTTGTGACAGTATGAGCTGATTAGGTTGTAAAGCACTGATTAGTTTGGGGCTATCTTAGTAGAAAACTATGAATTATAATGGAATATGCAGATAATCTTGGAGAGGTACTCATGATATGAACGAAATTGATTTTATATAAAAAAATACATATAATTCAAAATGAGAATATTTCATAATTGCAATCTATTATAGGTGGAAAAGATGACACTATATGAAAGATTATGCTAATCTATCTAAACTCACATAATTTCATAACCAGTATATCTTTCTATTTTCTGGTACAGCAACTTTGCGTCACAAAGGGTCCCCTCCGACATCCTGCATGCTCCAGTTCCTAATGATGGACTCACTAAATAGCTGGCTGATGGGAGAATACCATAAATGTTTGTAAACATTTTGGTGGAACTGCTTACCAGTGGGTTACTTTATGGCATGCACATCCTGCACGTCAACACAGATCAAACTCAAACCAGAAAATTTTGCATTTCATAGCTGACTGCTCTGCTCACTGAACCACTGGTGCTCTCAGGCCAGGGCACAATGGGTGGGCTAACCATAGCTCAGTGGGATATTTTCTGCAAGTCCTATTGGGTAATGAGATTTTGGAACAGAAAACAGAGTCATAGGAAATGTTTTTAGTGCCTTTTCAGCAAGGCTTTTACTGTATTGCAGTGCTTCAGTTTGCTTTTGTAGGATGTTGGTTTTGCCTCTGCTGCAACACGGCATATAATGTGTAGGTGAAAAAAGAGCACCAACTTACTTTCAGCTTAACACCATGAAGTCACTCTAGATTACTTTTAAGTGATTAAGCAAAAATCAGTAGTTCAAAATATTCCTTGGACAAGAGAGACTATACTCCAGTGAAATTTCTCCAAGAACAATTACAATGAAGGAATCAGCTTTGAAAGAAGTCATAGGACTTCTTCATAGGCGGAGGCCTGTTGGAAGGCCCAATATTGCTGCCAGTCCACTCCAGCAAAGAGTGCAGAATCCCATTCAAAAGGATCCAGGGCTGCTTATACAGAGATAGCTTCTTCCTTTGATGACAGAATCAGGAGTACTTCTCTTTGACTGCCGAACAAACTATCCATTGCTCACTGTTTCACAGAATCACAGAATCTTCATGGTTGGAAGGGACCTTTGAGATCATCGAGTCCAACCACACACACGCACAAAAATAAAAATGCACTAGATCATGCCCTGAAGTGCCATGTCTACACGTTTCTTAAATACCTCCAGGGATGGTGACTCCACCACCTCCCTGGGCAGGCAGTTCCAGCACCTGATGACCCCCTCAGTAAAGTAATTCTTCCTAATATCTAATCTAAACCTCCCCTGCCACAACTTCATACCATTTCCTCTGGTCCTGTCATTATTCACTTGGGAGAAGAGGCCGACACCCACCTCTCTACAACCTCCTTTCAGGTAGTTGTAGAGGCCAATGAGGTCTCCCCTCAGCCTCCTCTTCTCCAAACTAAACGTGCCCAGATGTCTCAAATTCCCACTCCACTCTTGCTTCGGGTATCAGACTCGGGTTCACAGACTGCAATTTAGAGTAGCATAAGACACTTGGTATTTCTTGTAGAATTACATGTTATTTCACGTGAATGCAAAATGACTTTACACCATGACTAACGCTGGTAGAACAAGAATACACAATACCAGAATGACTTGCTCTACAATTCCCACAGCACAGATTGAAGCTATTCACAGTGCAACGCCAGGGCACGAAAACTGCTGAGAGGGAGGAGGTGACAGAAGAACACACACACATGGAAAAAGTAGGGTCTCTTCAATTAGCAAAATATATTTTCTTATTATTCTTGAATTGAGTAGAAGTTTGTGTCACACCAGAGTCAAATGGCTATGTAAAATATCAGCAAACTGTAGCTGTGATGCTGCTGGCCAGATCCTACACTGCATCGATGAATTTCAATATTCTGGAAAAGCCCACAGGAAAGCATATGACCTCTCTATAGCATAAACACATGAGTAGTACAGGATCCCTACCCAGTCAAGGGAGATGCCCGGAAATGTACCACCGACCTGCAGCTTACAAATGGAGACCAGTGCAGGGATTGACTGCTGATAAACACCATCACTCCCGGCATCATGCCCATGCTGGACAATCCACCTGTTTCCATGGACTGAATCCTATGTGGATTCTTTATTCCTGTAACTTCTTTTCTACAAGCCTCAAGTCTGTGCAAGTGGAATGTTAAGCAGTCATCCTATGATATGAGGAGAGTGAACTAAACTGAATTTAAGGAGTTATAGCAACTAACAGGGCCCAGCTCGTGTTTTCTTGAAAGTTAAGCACTCATTTTTCTGCATGGGCTGGCAGATCAGTATGCTGAATGTGTAGAAATCCCACTAATACAAGTAGGAGAATTCAATTCTCAGCACCTTCCTTCACAGAGTTGCCCAAATATGAATATCATAATCTATTGCTAAGTATCCGTTTTAGAAAACAATGTTCTATTTTTTCCAGTTAAGCTGAAGTTAGTTTTACAGGATGTGATCTAACATTTTTTTTCATGAGTCTACTCCCCTTAATAAATTGATTTACATGCTTTTGCTATTAGTATTAGGATAAGAGAATACAATATCCTCTGAGAGAAAGTGTCAGTTTGTGCAAAAGAATGCAGATGCACTGATGGTTTTGGAATGTGGTAGATTTACAGCAGCTGAACAACTGATTGTCCTCCAGCAAAACTGTTGCAAAGGTCACAGATACACATATCCAAAACAGTATCAAACAATGCTTGCACTTCTATTTTAAGATAGATTCCTCATAGTTGCTAAACTCACAGTAATCCATGTTGTATTAGGTAGCACAGATTACTATGAATCTAGTGACTATGTACACACATATGGTGCAACCTTGGCTGCGTTACTACTAAATCAGTCTTTTAACTGGGCCTAGGATTAGATTACAAACTGCAGTTGAAAAACATGTCACGAGATGGCTGGTTTACATTTACAGAAATCAGGTTTGTTTTAACAGCCTTTTCCAACTAAAGCTCATGATGCGGAATAAGAATGTTACACTTCTGAAGTGTTCTTCATCCACTACTTATTCTTTTTCACTAACAACATTTGTGGATTTCTTCTTTAAATTTGACAGCAGATAAACTATCTTTAAAATTGCTATACTTTCTCAGCATGTAAACAGCACTTTTCCTATGGAAAATGTTTAGTAATTTCAAATGACTATGTAGCATCAGGCATACAGAAATCAGTGTGTAATCTGAAGTTCTTTCCCCCTCATGAGTAAAACAATGAAGTCAGTTTCCATCTTTATTGGAAAAATCTCCTCCTCCATTAGAAAGTCAGTAAGAATATTAATGTATTCATCATCTATACATTTAAGTTAGTTACTTTGGGCCTGGTACAAATCATATTATTGATGACACTGCAAGCTTTGTTTAGTTTTCTACTGATATAAAGTTATTCTCCATTTCACAAAAAATCTTTTGCATTTTTAAATTCCTATAAGTACCTTGCATACAGAAACTAAAGGATTGATTTTGCTGCATCATATTGCATACAGTTGTGAAGGAGATTTTATAGAGTAATGTAACCACATGAAAACTAGTTGGGTATAATAAGCCAGCCTCCCTCTGTCAGCACAGACGTTTTTGTTTCAAAACAGAAATGCCTTCTATATTCTTATAAGCTCAAATGGATTCCTGCTAAATACCTTCCTTTTTTACTTCCCTAAATGGACACATTTTTCTTGCTACACTCACTGTCATAATATTCACAGCAGAGTGAGGAAAGTGTTTTGCATGTGTGTGTTTTTTTTTTTTTTAATTTTAACTTTGAAATCCTCCTTGAAATCCCTTAAAAAACAGCAAAGGAACACTACTCTAACCACAACATCCAGAGAAGAGACATCTTGGGGTCAGAGAAAGAATGGTACAGGATCAACAGGCCTAATTTTTCAATGAATTCCCTTATGGCCAGAGAGATAGCCAAGAGTTCTGAAGGAACATCAACCTACTTTACTTAGTCACAAGGAATTGTGTGTGATAGACAATTGAAAATAAACACACTAGAGGAAAGCACAGCACATAAATCAGAAGGAGAAGGAAAAAATAACAAGTATCTTACAGAATCCTACAGCACAGACCTACGGCAGCAGCTATGGTAGAGACTATTCTCCTTGGAATTCAATACTTTGGGCCTTGGTACGTAAAAGGGCTCTTTGTCCTTCAGCAAGTTTTGAAGGTTATCTGAAGGACACCCTTCAGATAGGGTGTAGTGATACCTCGTAGTGATAGGATGAAGGACAATGGTTTTAAACTGAAAGAGGGGAGATTTTGATTAGATACTAGGAAGAAATTCTTTACTGTGAGGGTGGTGAGGCACTGGAACAGGTTGCCCAAAGAAGTTGTGGACGTCCCATCCCTGGAAGTGTTCAAGACCAGGCTGGATGGGACTTTGAGCAACCTGGTCTAGTGGGAGGTGTCCCTGCCCATGGCAGGGGGGTTGGAACTCGATGATCTTTAAGGTCCCTTCCAACTCTAACCATTCTATGATTCTATGGCACATTCTTCTCTGCCATTTTTAAGAATCCTATGTTAGTTACACATCCTATTTTCAGGTCTTCAGAAGTAGTAAAGATAGTCTAAGTTCAGTCTGTTTAGAGCTTCCCCACAGAGAAAAGACAATGCACATCACCTAGCAATCTTCTTTGCATAGTTTCCAGGGCAACAATGGACTCCTCTGTGCTTATCATTGACACTGTCAATCAAAGCCAGCATTCTTAAGCCTTATGAGTTACTCCAACTGGATTTTAACTGATCACTCTCTGTCCTTATGTGTCATTTCACTATCAATACCCCAACCCTTCAATTGATAGGAAGATGAATACTCAGAGGACATCAATGTGTTAATTTCTCTTTAGTGCATTTCACTAATGAGCTAGTTTGCTTGCCTACCACAAAGTATTTGGTCAGGGAAACAATCACAAATGCAGTCCCATAGCTTCAAAGGATACACTAAGCCATCTAAGTAAATACAGATACAATAAGATAAATATTTAGCAGGAAATGTACATTACTTCCAGGGTACATGGTCCTAGTGAAGCGCATTCTCAACTATGTATGGATAATTTTTTGCATACTTCTATGGTCACTGATATGCTGTATATACACTTGCAACAACATCCATATACTTAGCATATCTCTTTCATAAGCCTTGGAAAAACAGAAATAGAAAATGAACTACTGACCTGAACTAGGTCTCTTACTTGCTCCTGTAACCCTCATTCCGTATTCCTCAAGATGAAATCATGTACTTTTCACAGCAAAACAAGAAGAGTTCACATGACAATGCTATGATGTAAGCAGCAAAGTCTGCATGTGCAGACCATTTGTGAATTACCAGGAGAGGAACCAGACATGTCAGAAGCTTTCACAAGAACCACGTGGATCCTGGAGTCACATGGTTTATGTCCCCCGAGGGTTACATAATGCATGGAGCAAACCACGGTTGGGATGCAGGTCAGGCTCTGATAAATCAACACCAAATTTGAGACCATGACAGGCTATTTTCTTCACGTTTAGCCCATGTTACTCCTCCACAACGTTTCACAGCTTATTGCCCCTCCAGATCTCTGCTCAGTGTCTTATCCATAACCTGATGTTTTTCTGCCCAGTCCCTCTCACATCCTGCAATTTAAACTAAAAGCTGCAGCAACAACCCTAACAAACTTTTACAGAAAAGAAGTCTCTGCCAGGTCCCTGGAACCACACTAGTCAAGTTACTTGACAGTCCTGGAGTGAGAGCTGAAGAGCTGGAAATATCATGTGCTCCTCAGCCTTTGGAACAGAGCTGTCATAACCTCAGAAATCACTTACCAGTGTGATTCACTTTAATTTGAAAGCCATGCCTGCTCTGGCAGGAAGACACAAAGCCCATTCAACTAAGTATTTAAGTTATCTTAAGGCACTAAGGACTTCTTAACAAGAAGACCATCAAGAGTCTCTGACCTATTTTCTTCAAAAATCGCCAACTAAGCAGGATTTTACAAAGCTATTCCTGCCCTGCTCAGGAACACTGGTGCTAGATGTGCTTCAGTTACACTGTACCAGGGGATCTCATGTCAGTATAACTGTCTTTCCAAATGTTTACAACAGGGTTTCAGTTTTATCAGTTTGCCGTGTCCTGACTGGGCAGAATCTTCAAACAAGTTACCCGTTTATTTGCTTTACAGCACCCACAATACTTGGTAAAGGTTTTTTTTAAAGAATCTCAGGTTTTTTTCCTCCTTTTTCCTTGTGCACTCAACCTTTGAAGCTACGTGTGCTGGTCTGTTTTCAGTTATTTTTAAAAAATACAGTACCAGATCAGTTATGGTTTATATATGTGAACATATGTGACTACATTCTTTCTCTTTTAAGTAAACAGTGAGCAGCAGTGTAGTCCGTGACCTTTTGGAAAAAAAAAAGTCACCATTGGAAAAAATTAGTTAGTAGATGGCTTTATGCAATTGCAGCTACAATTCATTATGTCAAAAAAGGAAAATAAAGGAAAGAGCACAGCAGTCTATGAGACCCTGCTGAGGCAAACACATGAGAATTATCACACATACATATACACTCCTAAAAGAATCTGAGAGCCCAGCTTCTGGGACCAGAGATGGTAATTCAAATTAAGACTGAATCCCTGGATAAAGTCCACCTCTGACGTAACTCACTGGAGGCTCCTGAAACTGTCAAAGCCAACTAAGTGGAGGAGTCTGACAGCAGAGATGGAAGATGCCGTTCTGCAGGCAGGTGCAGACAGTGCCAGGCAGTGGCACCCCTGGCTATGGCCCAGAGAACACCAGCACTGAAATGAAGACAGGCCTTTGAGTACTGGTATATTGAAAAATATGTAACTATCTTCCAGTCTCTGTAAGGTATTAGAGCAGACAATACGCAATAGCTGCAGTGGCTTGCAGCCTCAGATCCAAATTTCTATTTTGCGGCAAGATTTAAATCAGAAGGTGAGCTCCTTCCTCGGTTAAGTCTTTGACAGATCTTCTGCTGTCTTGCCTGGAGTTATGATTTAACCCATCAAGACCAAAGAAGACATTTATCAAATGTTAATTCCACGATTTTGTCTCAGTGCTCATCAAAAGAAAGGAGCATTATGAATTACTTATTATTTTTTCATAAAGAGGCTTCAGGAAGGCTACATATCTTCTAGCATACCACTTGTTCTCTGTGGTATGCTCCACGGCAATGTCAAACACATGGTAGTACTTGTAATAGGTTATCTGGGCATACATTCGGTAACACCTTTGTATCTAGGAGATCTTTGTAACACCTTTTATCCAGGAGAGAACCAAGGTGTCAAAAAGCACATGAATGACAGGTTATGCCTGAGGACAGTTTAACTAAACAGAGTTATCTGAATCCAGGATGCTGGTCAAAGTATTCACTATTGTAAACCTTCCAGGTCACTGAAATTTACTTTTTTAATCAGACAATATGTGTAAGAAAACCAAGGTGCTACTGCCAAATAGAAACAGGTAAGAAACAGCAGATGTTACATAGCCGGACACTGTCACCGTGACTAGCAATAATGGCAGTCCCACACGGACCTCTAGTTTCTATTGCGTTAGGTGCTGTACTTTCGAAGGCTCAATAGGCAAGGAGAAAAAAGCATGAGAAGAAAACATAAGAGAGACCTAAAGTGATTTTCTACTTTCAGTTAGGCATCAAATGACAGATATGGGGATAGAACCCATGTCTCTGGCCTCCCAGCATACTGTCCTCTCCAGTCCACCTTTCTATTTTCTTGAAGTAGGCTGTTGAATTTTTTTTCCCCCTCTTCCATATATTTCTAAAATGGAATGAAACCAGACAGTCAACAAGTAAAATTCAAGATTCCTGAAGTGAAGGAGGACACTAAGTCCTTGCCAAGGATCTAGCTGCCTACACAAGGAAGTTGCACATAAGTTGAGAACAAATTTGAAACTACAGAGAAGTGTCCCGTCCTGTCCTGTCTCGTTCCATCTCGCCCCTGCTCAGCACACAAACTATATGTCTTTTTGGGGAAGAAGCACATTGAGAAACCACCCTTCAGCTTTTATTGCCGATTTCCCTGCAGAGAAAAATTAGGAGATTTAAATTAAGTTGACAGTCACAAAAAAAAAAAAAAAAAAGCTGTTGGAAATTTTACCAGGATGTGTAAGCCAGCCAGGTAATACCACATCCAAAGGTTCTCATATTTTATTGGTGATAAAAGTAACACTCCCACCACGGAAAGTCAAATGGTTGGAGACAATCTTCAGCCAGCTGACACTCTCATCCAAGGAAAATGCTTTGATAGGGAAAACAGCTGCTAACATGGATTTCTCCAGTGTTCATTGGACCGAGAACAGTGTCAACAGCCATGAGTGAAAAGAACTATCTTGGAGGAAAAATTATACAGCTCTTCCTTCTTCCCTTCATGCTTTCCTTGCAAACATGAAGAATCAGTGATACTGGCAGTTCTGGCACTTGCACTGCGGACACCAGCTCGCCGGATGGCTCCAGAGCACTGAGCCGCTGCGGCTCAGTGACATGCTTAAGTTGCAAGTCCTTGCTCTTCTCTTCCAGGGGAGGGGAACAGTTTTGCCATTGCCTTGCTAGGGCCCAGACTTCTTGTCTGACACCTACTTAGTTTTTAGATGGATGCTTATTTTATCAGCAGGCTCTGCGAAGAAGCTAGGTGATTGATAACGGTCAATGCTTGCCCAGAGAGGGCAAACTGGTTATTCAGCCTATCACCTGAGTCATTTAATAATATTTCACTCCATGAACAACCAAGGTCTAGAGCAGCAATAAACATACACAGAACTTTCCTTATCATATACGATCTCACTCAGATGCCTCAATGTTGCCATTTTAAAGAGCTGGTATACAAATTCTCTGCACCTCACATGAGAAAATTTGTATGAGTAACATACAAAAAAAAAAAAAAAAAAGAAAATGAAACCTATAAACATTCCAGAAAACAAGTAAATAAATAGAAACCTGACATCTGCTAACAATTGTCACTCATACTTGCTAATTTTGAATTTGGCAGAAATTCCATTTCCAGCACTATTTTTCTGTATTTGTACAGTCTTACTCATCTCTGAAGCCAAATAACTCTCTCATTTCAGTCAGCAATACTGCATGATGCGTGGCCCATTGGATCTGCCACATTTTTTAAGTCTTCTGTCCAGGTAACAGGCACTTCAGCCTTCGCCTTCTGACTTCCCCAAAAGGTAAGTCCCCAGCTGCTCCCGCTTTACTCACAGCTGGCTTCCGTACCACTGGCTAACTGCTTGCCCAGTGCCACGTGTAGGTTTATAAACTAGCAGCTCTGCTGCAAATGCTCCTTGTGACCTCAGTCTTCAGAGCACCGCCTGGCAGCTCAGCCTTTGCTTTAGAGGCAGCTCTCACAGATGGTTCTGGTCCTTGGCAGTTTTTAGTAGACACTTAGTACAATTTGCCTTCAAGCTCGCTCCTGTCAACCTCTGCAACCCAACTGTACCTGAGGACTGCAGCTCAGTGTCCTGGTAACCAAGTTTCTGTTCAGTAATTTCACTTTTTAGCTAGGCCTCTTCTAACTCTCTGAAATTAACAGCATATAGTGCAGAAACTGTTAGTTCTCAGAGTGGTAAGACCCATGTTTATAGATAATGGCAAGGAATGGTATGCAGAGAGGCTCTTGGTTATACTTATTGCTGTAACAACCAGGGTCAGCTAACTTCATTATTTTCCCTATGGAGGGTCAGAAGCAAAAAAGCGTAGAGGGGTCCCACCTGCAGGGAGGAGGGGACAGGGCAGGTGACCCAAAACTAAAACTGACCAGCAGGGTATTCCATCCCATCTGCCCCATGCTCAGTATAAAAGCTGAGGGATCAAAGGGTTAGCTCTCTTTCTTCAATGGCTGGTGTCTGAGGACTCTGTCTGTTCGTCTGTCTTTGATCCCAATCCGTGTGTTCTTGACTCCAGATCTGGAATCCAGTTCCAATCCATCACTGAGTCCATCTGGTACTTCCCAGACATGTCAGTGACATGATCGTCTTCCTGGGAGCTTGATACAGTTTTGTATATATTGTATCCATTTCATTATTTCCTTTTTATTATTTTATTAATATTTCATTACAGTAGATTAGTTTCTTCGAAACTCATAAATCTCTATCTCTCTCCTCCTCCTTTCCTGCGAGCGAGAGGTGGAGAGAGCATCTGTCATCTCGTCATTGGCCAATTCAGCTCAAACCATGGCACTCAGCAATCCACCGATGTCCAGAGAGAAAGCCAGCAGAAGACACTGTTCTTAATTACCACATGTATCCCTAGCTTCTCAAAGAGATGAAGAGTCTGTTAATCTGACTTAGATTCCATCAAGAGCCAGCTAACTTTGGTTTAGGAAATCCCTGAGCTGCAAACTGCTGGAAGATGGGAGAATATCCAGGGAAGCACTGTTTTCCCGCTTTTTTCTCCTACTGCACTCTACAGCAATGGGTCACTGAGGGCTTTTGGTGTAGAGAGAAGACAAAGCAAGCCCACAGGCCATGGCCCAGCTCCACTGAGCTGTTCAATAGAAATCCCTCATAGCAAAGTCCTGTCAGATACTAAACAGACAAGAACAGACATGACAATCCTAGCCAAAATGCCAAGAAGAATAATAGCCTGGATGGACATTTGGTATGACCCAGCATGGACACTAAGACTCTTCTGTTTTGCTCCAAGGCCTCTGGACCTTCCTTGTTAGAAAGGCTAACAGGAGATTGGGTGATGTCTTCCTCTCTATTTGCAGTACTTGTGATTTTCTGCTTCCTACTGAAGCTTTGCTGTCACAAAGCAGTTCTGGGTCTGGAACCGCAGCAAACTTTATCCAGAAGGTTTAAAAAAAAAAAAGAAAAAAAAAGAAAATCTATCTGAGCTCTTTCACTGAGCAGCCAGTGTCAGCTGCAGTTTTCTGTCCTGTCTTGGCTGCCTATTCTTGCAGAGTATCACTGCAGCAAAACAAACAGCAATGCCTACTGCTTTTTGCCAGCAATCAATGAACAAATTACTTTAGCTTTCATACATTACTCAAATCCAACTTAGTTTTGCTGAATGACTTTCGTGATCAGTAAGTTTCTTCACTACCAACACTTCATAAGGGTAAAATTCACCCTTCTTTTCTAGTTATTTACTTGACCTTTAGAAAAGAAACACACTTCACATGTGCAAGCTGGTTGATACTCTTTCTAAAAATCACTAACCTTTCAGCCTAGGGAGAGATCCGATATCTCCATTCACACAGATTTTCTATGAACAGTGAATAGAGGGTGAGACATTTGACTCTGCATCTTTTCCTTTTCAATTGTGATTTGGATTGCTTTTGGCAGAATCCCTCAGTAATGGGAATATGTCAGATACTAAAAGCTAAAATAAAAATCAGTGAAGCCTTCAAATAAGTTACAAACTCATTAAAAACAGTGCTGTCAACTCTAAAGGTCAGACTCTGGTTTTGTGAAAATTTGCTCAATGCAAGAGAAGCCGCACATGTAAACACTGTTTTCTGTTGTCTGCGTTTAACTTCCAGGTGCAGAAATTCTTTCTGTCCTATGCAGCTGACACACCTTAAAGCACAGCGGAAGAAATATCATAAATGCAAAATAAATGACAGATCAATGAATTGGCATTTGCTAGAAGGTAATCTTCACGCTAAACAGAAGAGTAAGTTATACCCTGTAGACAGGACCATGTGAGCAACCACTGAAATCCAGGACAGGAACACAAATCAGCTCTCCGGTTTGCTAGCCACCAGATAATACTTTCAAAACTGTCAACAGCCAGAATTTAAAGCAGATAAAGATGCATATAAGTACCCATAGGATTTTTCAAAAACACAAACAAGCTCAGTCTCCATGGAAGTCAACAGGAGCTAAGGACCAAATGGGATTTTCAAATGCAATGAGAGATTTACCTGCCATTTCTAAATGCCCGTATATTTTTCAAACTTAAGTAAACTCCCTTGTGAAAACAGTTTTTCAGAAGTGACTTTGGGTTAACTGTGAACTACATTTCAGTTACAGTGCACTGTTAGTCATCACAGGAATGCAAGAAGTAACGATAACTGCTTCATACTGGAATTTGAACAAGTTAGGATGCCAATGCGTCCCCTGAACCAGATCCTTAGCTGATGTAAATCAGCACCAATCAGACCTTTCCGAGGTCTGGCTTTATATGTTTAAACCTAAAAGAATAGAACCCAAGAAGCACAAAATTTTAAATCCACACCCTAATAACAATTTATGTAATGTCAGGCTCGAGGTATCCACGGTCCTTTTAGTTCCCACTGAAGGAGAAAGTGGAAACTAATATTTATTTCAGTGTTTAGCTAGCAGCAGCTTCTGCTGCAAATTAACCTTCCAGCTTGATGCTACCTAAGCACTTAGGTCGGAATTGATTTGTAAGCTGGTGTGTACTATCCACAGGCTTAAAACAGCACGTGAGCTTATGTGTTCCTGCACATAAAGAACATGCATACATGTTAAAAAAAATTGCAAGGAGAAAATGGCAAACCACTATTTTGTGATGGATTTATCAATTCCTTGCTTAAGTATATTGCTATGCATTTCTTAGCAGAGAGGATCTTAGTACAGGGGGGTTGCTTATATATAGCTTATATGCAAGTACTCCCTAAATAGGAGATGCCAACCACTGGTCACGTGGCCGACATCTTCATAGAAATGTAGAGGAATTTTTCAATAGATTTATTTCTTCCTCTCCCCCTCCCACCCTAAAATGAACTCCCTTAAACCTTCATTGTACAGCTATTACATGCAATGTAAATAAAACATTCCAGGTGTCTGAACTAAATGCAGAATTTAATGCTCATCCTGAATCTGAACCTTTCTCACATGGAAAAAAACCACACTAACCCTGGAGGCTTACACAATGCCCAGCCCTGCTTCATGCTGCAGACACTTAATGTTTCTCTGGGTGACACCAGCACGAGGCCAGCGCACCCTCCATGTCATCATATCAAGTTTTTCCCTGGTTTTACCAAGGCTCAGTTCCTGCTCATATGAATGGGAATTCTTCATAACTACTGATAGGAGTGAGCTCTGTATTACAACTGCACCTATGAGCACCTGTGTCAGTTGCTATACACATAATAAGTAGGAAGAAGATAGCTTTGCCTGGAAGAATGTATGATATTTACAAACAACCAAACCAATAAACCTAGGAAAATGATCAGCCTCTTGAGCAGAGGCAAAGAGGGTGATATTTCTGTGCCAGGTAAAAGTTGACCAAAATCATATAGGAAGGCTCATCAAATCCAGAACTGGCTAGTCCTTGCCAAGATCACTCATATCTCAACTGCACAAGCTGAGCAATTACTTTTACTGCTTGACTGTGTTGAAAATGTCCTAATATATTCAAGTTAGGTGCAGTCCCAAAAGGTGCAGCTCTGTTTGCTCAGACAGTAGTCTTTCACTAATTTAGATTAGATAAAGTTTCAGCGCCAGTCTAGATATAAAAAAAAAAAAATAGAAATAAGTAAATAAATGGAATCATCACCATCACCCTGTTTTCATCTTTGAAAAACATTTTTTAAAAAGAATGATTTACCAAATACAGCAATTTGACACAAATATCCTCTTCCTCAATCCAACGTCGCCAATTGCTCCAAGTCTTCCTTGGTTATATGCAACAGGGGCCTCCTCCTTCACTCACAGACATCTCAGCTCCTAGTCTTTAACTGAGCCACAGGGAAGCTAAGTATCCTGGACAAGCTAAAATGACCATGTGTTCAGTCAGAATCCAGGACATTTTCTGGCAACGTTTGATTTTTAAGATCACAAAACAACTACACCAATATTATTTTTTTTTTGCTATTACAAGATTTTGAATCAGCAGGAACATGTGCATATTTTTCAGAGAGTATTTTTTTTTCCAGTGACTTAATGTCTGAATGAATTCATCATGGAAACACGGAAGCGTCATTAACATTCACCCCAAGCAAAAGAGCAGCTTTGAGAGTGTCCACACACATTTCCTTCACTCCAATCACGGTTCACTACCTTGAATACTCACTCCACCAGACTGTTTGGTCCTGGTAAACAGCAGACAAGTTTTCCTGGCTCCTGTACTTATTAAACCAAAAGAACATTTTGCTGGCAAGTGTGTAGCTGGTCTATTTCAGAACCCCAGAAAGCATTCACAGGATATCTTTGAAAGTCTCTTTCATACAAGATCACAAACCAGGTTGGCACAGTAAGGAATCGAAGTTTGGACTCTCCAGAGCCTTTCAATAAACCAGAAAAGTGTTTTGAAGATGGAAAAAGTGAACCCCCAAGAACTTCCCAAAGAAGGAAGGTAGCTATGCAGTCCAGAATGTGATTTGCAATGAAATTCTCCTTCCTAGCAATACCTAACATCTATGCCTTACCTACACAGCACTGCTGAATCTTTCCAAACAAAAACATAGTTGAGAGACATTTTTATGAAGCCACGTTCAATTTGTCAGTTTTTCCCACAGGCCAAGCTAATTTTGTTCCCATCCAACTGCAGCCAGAGATCTGTTCTGCATTGAGTGCAGATCCTCCCAGACGCTTCCCAGTGCTCTCCCCAAAATGTCAATGGCATGCAAATGAATTCCACATGCAAATGAGCAGCTCAGTGAATGGTGACAAAAACGTCCTGTTATTCCAGTTCTGTGACTCAAGAAAAACAAGGCAGCCTCACTATATATATGTTACCTTTTATCTAAAACCTCTGTTAAACATGTAGTGGCCAGATTCAGAATAATTGCACACATCTTAGATTGTGTCCTAGTCCATGAGCTGGCTTACTGGAAACCTGGGAATTTATTACTCTGTTTGGTGGCAGGTAGGGGTGGCAAAATCCAGTTTCCAAAGGCAATAAAATGTTGCTGTATGGGTACTGATGATTCAGTTTCTTCTCCCTGTGTAAAAACCTGAATAAGTTTTATATGAATTTATATCAGGGTACTAGAATGAGGAATCCTCTTCTCCCCTACTTTTTAAGAAGTTGAGTAGTCATGGTTCCAGGAATCTCCGCAGCCTTCCCATACAGATCTGCACTCATAGGCCAGGAAAGATCTACCTCATTCCCTTACACCTCTTTCCATGTCAGAGACCTGCACCACAGAAGATCAGTCACAGTCCATATATAAAGCAATTAATGACAAAGCCTTAAATACTTTGTGATGCACCACATTATAAACTAACGCTTTGTTGTTTAGTTGTATCAAAAACTTACTGTACATTAGAAGCAAGAAGAGCAAACTCAGATCCCTATCTTGCTTAATAGTTTTAACTTCCACTGGATAAATGTGAATGAAGAGGCTGTATCAGGAGAGGACCGACCTGTATTTTTTTTAAGGAAGCTACTATCAACCCCAAACTATGAAAATTTCCAATTATGAAACCACTTTCCATAGGAGTTTAAAAAACTACTGGCAATTTGTAGCAAGATTCTATTCCAGAAACTTTACAGATCCTCCTTTCCAGTAAGTACATGTTGTACTTCAACATAGTGGTTTTACAGCTCTCAGCAGTTTAATTATATAGATTCTCAGAACTCATTTCACTAGCGGCTCATTTCACGAAGTTGTTCCACAGTACACTGCAAAAATTCAGATACCTTGTGTAAGCCCATGCAACAAAAAAATTTTCTCCTGTCATCAAGTCCTTGGGTGACCTGTTAAACACATCTTGATTCCTAACAATTCCCTACTGGTTTCAATACAGTGTCAGATGCATCAAACATACCAACAGTTCTCACATCAGGAAAATACATAGCACTTAAAATTGAATCACTTTGGCCATAATAAAAATCATTCAACTCTAGTATTATCAATACCAGCACTTCTTTTAACTACTCGATTAAGTCCCAGCAGTTTGTCATTATATCATTCATTTCAAACAACTACTTGCAAGGGCAAAATTTTGCTTTTCCACCTGAATCTACAATAAGTAATGAAACTTTGATAGTTCTTAAACATTAATGTCACCTGTTTAAAACAACCAACATGTGCTAGGTAACAGAGACAAGAGAGTTAATTGCTGCTGCAGAATTGAGGCACAAAAGTGATCTGAGGCAGTTCCAGCTATCACAAGTGTCAAGAACAACTATTCCTTTAAGACATTTGTATGCAAAAGTCATGTTAAAGTCTCACAAATCACTGGACTTCAGCCCATCCTTCCAATGAAAATTAATAAAAATCATACTGCATACGCCAATACCAAGAACTGAGAACATGCAGATACAAACGTTGGTTCAAAAAGCATCAGTCTGATTTAATTTTTACATTAGTAAGGAAGATGTCATGGTCCCAGGATGCACCTATGTAATATTATTCCGGCAGAAGCAAATATTGAGGCTGATGAGATTCAATTTCAAGAAATCCCCGGCCATCATTGCCAAGGAGTTCCAGGAAATGTAGGTATTGATTTCAGAATAAGTGAGTTTATGGGTCAAAAAGCTTTTGTTTCCTTTACCCAATTCTTTTGTAAAGATTAAAGGTTAATTTCAACCCAAGCACAAATCCACTGCAGCCACAGTATCTAGCCAGAGTCCCATATCAGGAACAGACTTACTAGAGAAGATTTGAGAAGGTTGTCTCTTCCCTCTCAGCTCCTGGCACACAGGGCACCTACTCCTAGGACATTTGGTGGACATGCTACAGTGACAATACACAGCTCTTCTGTGCCTGCATCCACATCACAGCCACATCAACCAATGTGGTTATACCGGGGAAGCCGTCTCCTGGATGGACCCCTGCAGCAGTGGCCCTGCCACAGCTACACAGATATCCATTTCCTTTTCTCCACAAAGAGAGTGTTCCTGTGTACCCACAATAAACAGATTCACCTGTCTGGAGTCTCATCAGGAGCTGAGCACTCTCCTCTTCAAAATAATTGCCCAGCTGTTATTCATGGCTGTTTGATCTTTGCATTCAGGAGTGAAGCATCAACCATAATGGTCCCAGAGGCAAGCCTGAAGTATGCCAACACGCCAGGGCCCATTAAAGCATTCAACTTCATATGGCACAGTGCAGAAGCAAAGCCTCTCCCTCGGCTGTATGCAGAGCCCTGCTGTGGTCACAGTGCTGACACTGCATGTCAGCGAGGAAAACACACTGCAGAGCAAGACTGAAAGCACTGTGTGACCTTGGAAGAGCCTGGCATCCCTGGGGAGATGCACATCTCCCACAGAGCCCACAGCAGGATATATTTGGAACTCTAAATACAACCTAACGTGCAGACATTATAATACATGTTTTATTTACAGCTATGAGGATCTTGCATCTCTGAAATCTCATGGCTCTGTTCTTCCGTCAGCCTTGCAGAATGGCTAGGAGCACTTTCCTAAATTACTAGAAAACCAGTAGGAGCAAGCCAAACTAGAAGAAGTTTTTGATACAGACCGCCAGTTAATCATTTGCCCATTAAATGAAACATGTAAACAAAGCCTCATAGCACAGATGTTTGTTAGGGAGCATTTATCAGCTCTTTGATGTTTGTCATCTGAAAAGTTCTTTTATTCCTCCAAATCATATTTCGCTAATTTTCTTACATTCAGCTCCAGCAATATGATCTTGTAGTATAAAGCAGCAGCAGTTATGCAAGAAAAGGAAATTAAGAGCGGGCTCAAAGACAGACTTGGGTCTGTTATAAGCTCTGTCAAAAACATTCATGTCCTGACAGATGCTGTAAGTTGAGTGGTAATTGCATATCGAGCTGAGATAATTGCTGGGTAAGCCTGTGTAAAGCGATCGGGTGATCCCACCTGCACATGGTCTTAACAAGCAAGTTCCTTTCTGTTACTCCCTCACAGAGGAACTAATTAATTAATTAATAATTAATTAATTAATAATTAGAGGAACTAATGCTGGGCTTGGACTCACTGTGGTTACTATACTTTGATGGATCTCTACAAATTCAGTGGCTGACTTTCAGCAGCAACGATGCTTTTTCTGTGATTTAAGAAGACCCACACTTGAAAACTTTAGGAATACTGAATTTAAAAAGAGATAAATGTTTAGACGTAATGGTCATGACTACAGATGAATTTTATTTTTTTTAATTCAGTGTCTGAACTGCAAATGTCTGTATGAGTGAGGAAGACATTCAGTAGTGGTCTATCAAGAGTATAGCTTAACAAACCCCACCAAATATCCAGGATCAAATAAATAAGTTCTAGTTCATAAAAAAATCAGCTTACAATAACACATAGTTGTCGTTGATGCAAAAAGTTGGAATGTGCTCTCTAAAATGTTTGCTATACAGTTCAACTTAAAATTCTTCAGCCTGCCCTAGCAAAGACTGCAAGGTAAGGTCTTTTCAGTTATAGTGCAGACTGTGCCAGTTTGACAGATGTTTCCTGTCCTATTGGCTCTCTTAGTGATTCACTCAATTTCTATGGTTCCAACAAGCGTTGGCTAACTAATAGGTTTTAATCCTTCTCATTCACGCTATTGTCTCTGTGTATCAGGCCAAGAGAGATACCTCCAAATTAGCTCAGTGCATTAACATTCCAGATTCTTCATCTTCTGCACAAAACCCATGCATCATATTTTCTTCTGTGAGTTGCCAGATGGTTTAAAGAGATTTTTGTTTGACATATCATACTCGTGTCGAAACCCCCATACTTTCAGATCTCCACTACGTACTTCAATTTTTCCTATTTTCCACTTCCATTTTCCAAATATGCTCTTGGAATTGTCACCAAGAGGGAGGATCGAGGGGAAAAAAAACCCACCCCATAACTAAGTGCTGAGCTCACTTTACCATATGTGAAATTGCAACTAGAAGCCAAGGCATTTTTTTGTATCATCTAATCTATTGCAGAAGATGCCAGAAAATGAAGGAGCCAAGGACTTAGCAGGTAGAGGGCCAACATGTGAGCACTGAAGGCCTATTCCAGCTGTCAGCAAATACATTGGAAAAACTGGATCAGGGCCTAAAATTTTTAAATCTAAAGCTGGAAGAGTCTTCCCACAAGAAGAAAAATCTGGTTCATGCTACAACATAATCAACTCTATTTCAACACTAACAGTAACTGTTTTTAATTACTTCCAATGTAAACTGCCTCTTAAGACAATGATGTTTCGTGCCCATGGACAAAAAGTGGTGGCAAACTAAGAATATTTAAAAGCATGGAATACATAGCTCCGTGTGTATGTTTATCCATCAGAGCACACAACAATGATCATGGGTATTTCTAGATGACTTGGATGGGTCCTATAATTTTGGGGGCAACAGAGCTTGGATACCC
Source organism: Numenius arquata (assembly GCF_964106895.1). NCBI lineage: Eukaryota > Metazoa > Chordata > Aves > Charadriiformes > Scolopacidae > Numenius > Numenius arquata. The sequence continues at coordinate 31,174,300 of NC_133578.1, forward strand.
CTTCCAACGTGCATTTTTTTTTTTTACACCTCTTTATTCAGCAACAGTTTTTGTAATGTTATTCTGTTTGAATAATGGGACAATCACAGAGCAATGGCACCAGCCAGGAAGTAAAATTATGCATGTGTACATGTTCACAGGACCCAGCCTTACGATACATCTAGAAAAATACAGAACAGATTCCCATACAATGGGTTAGATTCTCACATGGCAAAAACTGCTGCAGCTCTTTATCAGAAGAGCTCATAAGGTGTTCCTCTATGTCGTCGTCTCTCTAGGTAACATTGCTACTATTTAAGATTAATTACAAGGATACCAAAAGAGTCAATCAGCTTTGATTCCATGTTTTCAACAATTTAGGGGAATATGACAAGGTTGCAGCCTGCTACAGTAAATAATTGAAATGCGTAAAGGGGCAGCAGTGTGGTTATGAATGCATGATGTGTCTATTAGAGCTATACTCACCTACGGAAATGTGGGAATGTTTTTGCTCAGTTGAGTAGGGGAACTGGAGGGCAACAAGCAGAAAGGCAGATAACAGCCTAATAAGTAACAACCCAACAACACCAAAAGACAGTAACTCAGCCACTGACTGTGAGTTACACACAGCTGTATAAACTGCATTTCACAGAGCAAGATCCTAGAGATGAAAATCACACCGAACCTACTGAAATGTCCAGTTCGAATATATACATAACTTTCACATGAGCTAGAGTAGGTATTTGGGAAATCTAGTTTGGGATTCCAGATACTTCTCACCTGAAGATCATCACATGGCAAAGTAAATTGGTCTTTCACAGCTAAAATCCTGTGATATAGTCCTCATCTGAAATTGTCTAGCTTTAGCTTCCAAATATTAGATCCTACATATCATTCTCTGCTAAACTGAGAGCTACCAGAAGTAATTCCCCCCAATTATATGTTTGTTAGTAGAAAGCAAATTCTCTCTAAACCAAGACTGAAATAAAGTAAGTCTTAAATCCCTCACCCAAAAGTCCTTCCTAGCTCTCAAATATTTTTTTCTTTCGACACGTATCCCAAGTGTTCAACAGAATTTTGAATGCATGGGCACCAAAGACCCAGACAACTCATTGGTGGAATGATTTTGCTAATGCTGTTAGAAAAACCATGGACAACATAGATGTTCCACCTCTGCACTGGAAAAAGGGCATTTCAGCCCCAGCTCTTCCTGAAGGACTCTCTAGAGCCAGCCCTCTGGGAGCGGTCAGTAAAAGTCTAACCACAGAGCATATGAATGGCTTTCATTTCTCATTTTAAACAGCCACAGGTGGTCTTTTTTCCTCAAGTTAAATTATGGGGGGCCCAACACTCTCTGGTACCACTGTATCTAACTGCCTTTACCTCAGATTTCACTGGACCACGTATATGGACGATACCAAAGTGCCTCCTGTCTACCAGAAACAATTCTGTTATTTCATACTGAGTCAGATGACACAGCAACAGGCTCAGAGACAGCAAGTATTAAGTCTCATGTTTGTACATAGAGGTGTCCTTTGGGGACACATTCCTGCTCATCTGCAAAAAGCAGAAACCTGGCGCTTCACCTCCATGGGAACCAGCAGGCTACCTTCAGATCCCTCCATCAACTTGTCCTTATGTTCTGCTCCCAGTCTAGCTTCCAGATCCCTTCTGTATTGCTCTAAATGTATGTTCTGGGCTAAGGTTTTAAATGTCTCCATGTCTTTTCCCATCCTCTCCCCAAAATTTCAGAGAACTCTTCCCCACCTAACTTACCACATAGTATTTTGCTTCTTGATATAGAAGCTGTGCATCTCAAGAGGGTCAACACAAGATCTGCAGACCTAACACAACTCGTACTTCATTTCAGCATTGTCACCTTCACCCCTTTCCATCTGTGCTAGTGAGGATGGGTGAACTCTCAAGGTTTACACAGAGAGCTGGAGGCAGGGAAGAAAGCAGGACCCCTTCACCCCTTTCCAGGGACTGCAGGGGCCGGACTAGTCCAGAACCAGTCGCACCACCACATTACCTATCTGTTGTTACACAAAAAAAACCCACAAAAAAACCCCAAAAGGACAGAAGCTTTCCATATGGAAAAACGAGAGTTGGGATTCGCTTAATAGAAAGACGTAAATAAAAAACACTAGCAGAAACCCCACATGCTGGCTGCTGCTAACACCTGTCAGCACCACAGCGATAACAGTTGCTTCACACATGTCCTGGCTTGGCAGGCACCTGATTTACATTTTCACACTTTGTAACGGCTTTCTACACGCTTGTTCTCTAGCATACTGTTCATACATCAGATACCACTGTTGTCTTAGTTTTCAGTGCTAAGTGACATAACCAGGTCACTGCACAGGACAAAACTCTTGCTCTAAAGCACACCTGCATCAAGACATGATAACCTTGAGGTAACATATGAATTAGTGACATGGCAATTTTATTTTAAAAAGCCATTAACCTGTTAATAACTATGAGCCTACTTAATTTCCAAATTTCCACCTACTATAGTGTAATAATGAACTCTGCCTCTCTAATTAAAAATGGTAACAAGTAACTATGACTCCACTTGTCTCAACAGAATTGCACTAATTTCTAGCAGTCCTAGATTTGTCCCGTTTTCTGGGGTAGGACAGACCTGTACCAGAACCCTCCCTTTTTAATAAATGACCTTACAGTGAGCTGCCCTCCACTTGTTGAAGTGGCCAAAACTAGTCTTCCAAGGCATGTGTTTACTCACCCTGAAAGATGCAGTGGTGGTAAGAACGCTTTGTATCATTTGTGGCTACATAGGCAAGAATGATGGACTGATGAGCAGGCAGTAATACTCCTGGCTAGTCTGTTAACTGAAGTTAACTTTGCTTTTCTGTGACCACTATAGATCTGTCACTAGAGTGCTGTTAAACACTTACAGACTTCAGCTTATTTGCAGATACTAAGAAGTATTATTTAATTGCATTATGGCAGAAGCATAAGTCAGATAACATACATAACATGGGACCACATTCCTCATAGAAATGATGATCTGAACAGACATAAGCTAAAGGGAAAAAGAACATCCGAGAAGCAAAGTGATCTATGATAAGACCATTGCAGAGTTTGTAAGAGCACCTAGGTATTCCGGCTTTCAGTTCCTGTTTTACCATGCGAGTTCATGCTTTTCTCCAGAACTGTAAGTTTTACAGTACAGACAGGTATGGATGTTATGATTTTCCAGAAGCATCTGTCCAGTGTTAAAAAAGGCCACTCCCACATTTAATTATTGCTATCTCATGTATGGCTTAAGTTACTATGATTGGTAACACAAGACAGGAAATATTAGAAACTGTTTATTATGCAACAGTCCCTTTCTTGACAAGTAGCTCCCAACAAAGAAGGCTCCATATCCGTATACCGGGTGTTCTCAGCAGAGCAAGTCACAGCAGATCACAAGAGCAGCAGTTACACACCTTGAGTGTAAGAACCCTGACAACCCCCATACATTAAAGAGATGTGGAAAAGATTATCGAATAACATCCAGATGGACTCCCAGAGAATGATGTAGGCAGGCAACCTGGAAAGGTCTTCAATTGTATGAGTTCCTGCAGATCAGCTAGTTACCAGGCTCTCTCAGATGTATCAGCAGACAGCAAACAACTCATTGGCTCCACAGAGTAGCCTGATCTGAGCTTTAGGGAAGATTATGAGCCACACTCTGGTGAGTGGTTATCACTGACCACTGAAAACAATGCCCCTCCACCAGCAGAAGGGACATTCCTGACAGGTCCAGCAGGGAAATTTTTCTTGCATGTTCTTGCCTTTGTGAATGAGATTATACTCAATATCAAACAGTTCTGGAAATTCGGAGCTGGCACCTCTATGAACTTGCATCTCTAGCATGGGGGAACAGCCCAGAAAGTTTGGACGTTTGTGTGGAGTTTGTAGTAGATGTTTGTAACAGACTTTGTTACTCTTTCAGCTTTCCTGTCTGAGGTCATAGCTGAGGTGTTTTTGTAGAGCAAGCAGAATAAACTCATCTATAAGAAAAACCAGCGAGATCTTTATTGTGTCATTTTCACAGGTGATTGTCTGTGTTCACTGTAGGTATTTTTAAATCAGTGCACACTTATACCTCAATCATTAGCCCACTTGTTTTGTTACAGCAACAGAGCTCTAGGAATGAAAGCATCAGTGTGGCCAAGTGAAGAGAACAAGTACACAGTGGGACACATAAGAGGGAAAAGAGGGATTCACCTCAATGGAGAAGTGGGCAGAAAATTCTGTGTCCTTCAGAGCCTGTTCCCCACCAGAAGCACAGAACCAGAAGCACTGAACAGAAGTTGGATGATACTTTACAGGCTTCTACAGGGAAGAAATCTATATGTGCCCTGCTAGAATGGTGTGTATTAGTGGATTAAACACATTTGGTAAGTTAATACTTCACATCTTTCTCTATGACGCTGAGACCAACAGACTTGCACTTGGATATAACTGATAGTAAAGCTTGCAGCTTTCAGAAGTCTGTTAATTATTAGCAAACTCTTCTGGTGACAGTAGGGAAGTTCTGAAAATATCTTGCCTGGGGAGACAATGGAGTTATTTGAGAAAGGCAAACAACTACAAACTATGATATAAGCACGTTTCAGCCCACTGTGAGGTGGGAGGGATGGCCTATCAGACTCCAGAGTTCTCCTGGAGCCCTGTTTTCTAACGAGTCTGTGTTACAGGATAAAGACCTATTTCCACAACAAACACACCTTTTCTATACACCACCACACATCTCTCACAACCCAGCCTTCAGATGTACAAAAAGACTGACTTGACTCAGTCACTGAATTGTATGAGAGTGCACTAATTTGCCAAACTGTGTGACAAAGCTTAGCCCTCAGCTACGGAGCGTCTCCTGACAGCTCAAGGAGCTCTCTGTTTTGGGTTAATCAGCTGGTTCCCAAAGGAAATGGGACTGTAACAGTAATTTTTTGTGCATGTAAGCTCACGTCCCGTGTAACTTATAAATTTATTAGCAGATTTCAAACAAAGTTGTCAGAGGAATGGGCAATTCAGAAATAATTAAGAGAAAACAGGCAGCTAGATAGAAGACACTATCTTCAGCATCTGGCTAAGGGAATGACTTCTGATAGACATCAGAGAATATAGTTGGAAGACTGCTCTTATAAATTTTGCAACTGTAAAAAAGTCAAAGTTCGCATAAATAATGAAGCAGAAATCTATAGAAACTAGGTTTGTTACTTCAGTTGCTCATTTTGTCCCAAAGGAAGACAGAAGTTCAAAGCCTTTCTTGATGGGACGCTATTCCCACATTGATTTATTAGTGGTACACAAATCCTATTACTGTATCACAGCACATGCTAAGTGTGGGACTAAATGCTTCCCTGACTAAGCGACTGAATGGTAAGCAACAAATACAGCCTTTTGCTTAAGCAGCTAAGAGGTTACTTTGGTACAAACACTGAGGCAGATAAAGGTTATTTAAACATTCTTGGCACCAGCTTCTTTTCTCCCTTGAATTCTTGTTTTAACTCAGTTTTTACTTTAACCTTGCCCTTCACCTTTATGGAATTTCATTGAATTAATAAAAGAGAAAGTTTTTTATTTGCTGTCTGTGGTAGTGAAACATGTTGTCTTTGCTTGCTATGAGATGTTGGTGCGTTGCTAGCTGAAGAGCTTGCTGCCCACATGACAGTTGATATCACTGTTGGTATAACTAGAATCATGTTCCATAAATGTGTGACCCTGGGATCATATAAAGGCATCGAATTTCAACAGAGCGCTGTGTATTTTATAGAAATAATAAAGTTCTACAGGCAAGAGGAAAACAGGAGCATTTCATGAAGGGATGGGTAAAGGTTGTTTTGCTGATTCTCACCCGATACTGTGCATTTTCGGTGCTGAAAGTGCCATGTACCCGTCAGACTGGAATTAGGCACTTCAAGCTTGGCTGAAAACACATCAGGGCCCTGTTGGCCTTCTGCCTGACTAAGGTGCTCAGGGTGTTGTGGTGGAACAAGCAATCTGTCCCTTTAAACCCAAGGGGGAGGCTGTCATTCTACAGTCTTATTTATATAGTATTCTTCATTTAATTTCAGGGTTGTAAGAAGCTATTGAGGAAAGGCTTTCAGGTCTCAAACTAGAGTTTATGGATCTAATGCACACTTTACTGTCATTTTTCTAGTGTCAGGGGTAAAGCTTATAGATGATGCTGAAAAGCAAAAATATTATGCTTTCTCCTTGTACTCATGTATCTCCATTCTCCTCTGAGTCAGAGGATGCCAGTCACAACCCCAGGCCTGCAAAGTCACCCTGGAGAATTTCCTGTGAGGAAAGTGTGCCTGCCTTGATGGGTCCTGACTAAAGTGCAAAGACTTTGCCTTTGCAGAATCTATGTTCTGTACTTAATGACATGAAACTGGACACACAGTAATGCAGGTCACTAAAGAAAACAAAAAGGCTTTTTTTCCATGCAGGTTTATCCCAGCCTGAGAAAGTATGTGAGCTGTGATATGTTTCCACTGGACACATTTGAATCAAGCATCTGTTAGCTTTCCTTCTCCAAACACTTGAGGAATCCAACATGGCCACATATTGCACACTCCTTTGTTAATTAAACTTCTGTAAGGGTGTCTCATGAATCAGATGCTCTGTGGAAAAAGACCGTGCTTTGATGCAGAGAGCGCGAGCACTGAGCACAGATAGGCAACTGTTCATATACTGATTCAGCTGAGACTTTGAAAATATCTAGTGTCCTTTGTTGTTTATCAAAATGTTCATTTCCTTTTGCCTATCTGCACTGTTAATATGAAAAGTAGATTTCAAAAAATAGTAGGATTTTTTGTCAGTTTTATAACTTACCTGAAAACTGAGCTGAAGTATTTAGAATCATAGAATCATCCAGGTTGGAAGAGACCCTTGGGATCATCGAGTCCAACCATCTACCCTACACTACAAGTTCTTCCCTATATCATATCCCCCAACACCACATCTAAACGTCTCTTAAACACATCCAGGGATGGTGACTCAACCACCTCCCTGGGCAGCCTATCCCAATGCCCGACCACTCTTTCTGTGAAAAATTCTTTCCTAATGTTCAGTCTAAACCTACCCTGCTGGAGCTTGAAGCCATTCCCTCTTGTTCTGTCATTAATTACCTGTGCGAAGAGACCAGCACCAACCTCTCTACAGTGTCCTTTCAGGTAGTTGTAGAGAGTGATGAGGTCTCCCCTCAGCCTCCTCTTCCTCATACTAAACAGTCCCAGCTCCTTCAACCACTCTTCATATGATTTGTTTTCCAGAACGCACAGTTTTTTGGTTTTTTTTGGTTTTTTTTTGTTTTGTTTTTTACAAAAAAACCCTTTGTTTTTAAATATAACATTTAATTACAACATAAGTATTTTTATAACCTGTAGAAGGAAGCATAGGGAATCAGCTCTGCTTTCCTTTGAAATTACCCATCCTTATAAAAATAAATGATAGTATGGTAACCTTCTCTACTACCTGACCTATGGCTAGACCATGCTATGTTACAAATGCAACCATATAAGTAAAATTGGTTTGATCAAACGTGAATGGAAAACCTTACCTGTAAATCAGGACATCTATGGCTCTGGGAATTCTGTTACTAGCACCTCAGCAGAGGATTGAATAGATGCTGGCTTTCAGGTAAAATATTTTATTTTGCACTAACAAAAACATACTCAAAGCACCTGGTTACTGGAATGAAAAGGATACAGAATTGCAGAGTGAATCAGATTACAGGGATTTTTGCTGTGGGTACCAAAATCAGCGCTAAATGACATAAAAGACTACCCTGCACTGAAGGCATTTATATCACCTTACCTGACTGGTGTCTAGCATCAGGGAAGAGAAGCATGTTTGAGCGCCACGTCAGAGCAGAAACCTACTCCAGAGGATCCAAACTACAGTCACCTAGGGAGAAGAGTTCACAAGGTTAGATGGATATCCATGAGTACCATTTGGTTACTCTGTCCAAAGATGCTGATGCTTCTGAATACACCAGTCAGACCTGAAACAGCAGTGTCACCATGGAACCACATAGTTGCATTGTTAACCCAACAGCTACCTGCACAAGTGAGACACAGATACTACTTGAGTGAGGACTTTCAGTTTGACTAGACAAAAAGAAGTGAAAGAGAGAAAGGTGAATGGATCCTTGAAAGCCTTACAGCAAGTAGCAATCAAACCACAGTTGAAGCCCACACACGAGAGCTCTCTCTTCAGCGAGAGGGAGTTCAAAAGAGGAACAATATATCATGAGCATCTAACATAGCAAAGCGCACCACTAGGTCAGGAGCAAGTAACCTATCAATGCTGCACTAGGGCACTCCAGTGGAACTTTATTCTGGTACACCGAGTGTCAGCATTGCAGAGAAACACCTGCCCTGGACAGTAACAGTCCAGCACAGGAAACAGCAATACTGAGAAAGAAACTTAAGAGCAACCCTGTTACCACCACAGCTGATACAACCAGACACAAGCCAAAGGGCAGTAGGAGTCATGAGCAAATCAAACACACACAAAGAAAAAAAAAAAAAAATTAAAACTGCTTTTACTGATTTTTTGGCCCATGCTTTTCACCTGGTGTCCGTGCCCAGTTTCATTTGCTGTGCCTAAACTGGTACAAGTGACTCAGTTGTGTGTCTGAGCCTTAACTGTATTCCAGCTTCAACCCTAAGGCAATGATGATACTACTTCCACGGCAAATGCCAAGGAAGTGGTAAACAACCATTTCATTTTTCATTGTGCAAGTGACAGACACTAACAAAAAAGTTCTTATTTTAATTTAGAAAAAACAGTACAGACAGAAAAGGATACATGCCATTCCAGGCTTTATTTGCACAATTCAATTTCTTTGGCTCCATCTATGAAGGTAGAATTAAAAAAAAAAAAAATCCCTCATGACACACAGGCTTTACTTTGCTGCCTAGTATTAGACACATGAGCCTCTCTTTCCAGTTCTCCATTAGAGCCAGGGACAAATGGCAAACAGAATCAATCCAAGAAAAAAATGCAGACATTATTCTGCTTTAACCAGAGACTTGCAAGAAATTCTTAATCTTCTTGCAGTTTGCACAGAATAGCTGTTTATTTAAAAAACAGTGAAGTTAGAAGTTGATCGGGAAAGAAAGCTCGATATTTTTAAACATGAAAAAGATTACAAGTTCTACAGCAGTTCTACTATAGTTCAGTGTCTCAACACCAGTACAATATATAAAGCTTCTGTGGGTGTACTGAAGCAACTACTTCAAACAGCTATTTTTACATCTTCCTGAAGCACACAGGTGAATTACAAAGTAAAGGAATAATATTCCTGAAAAACAATAGAGTTTGAATTTTAAGGACTTTGAGAGAAATAGCATAATCCTTTCAGGTACAAAGTAATTAAAAAAATTAAATTGAATAGTTCCCGTGGGATAAATGTTACTGCCCCATTCACACAAAGCAGAACAAAAGCAGCAGGATTTGTTTCCATTGGACTGGGATTCTGATGGGAACGGAAACTTAAACAAGAAAATATTAATCTGGTCTTTTGGGGGACTTTAAGTGGTATAAACTGGAGATGGAAAGCAATCAGGACTGAAAGAGATGCTGATGAGTTATTGAAAGGAACCAGATTCGACTACATGTACTAAGCCAGGCCGCATCTTTATCTTCACAAAGCAGTCCACATCAACTAGCGCGCAATTCATCAACATTTCTGGCTTCTTCAATCGGCTTAGGGAATTTCTATTAATGTTTCTCTGAATTTCCCACTATTCTCCAGTAACATTACAGCCCCAAGAGATGGGTCCACTACAGAGATGAAATCTCTGCTTGTTCATTACCCCCATTGTCACTGCAACTTGTAAACACACCCTTTCATGCAAAGGAGAGCTTTCTTCATTACTACCTGCCTTCTCCATCCTCTTTCCTGGCTTCTGTACCACCTACCAGGCTGCAACTCATGTGGTATCAGTGAAAAGAAAGTTACAGTTTGTGGTGATTTATAATCAATTATTTGTTTGTTGATTGGCACAGCGGATGAGTAATGTTTGTCAAGAAATTCTTAAGTAATTGGACTGTTGTAGTCAAACCATGTCCTCACTTACTTGTGCCAGTTTATCTGTCAATAAATGATCAATAATGAAGTTATTCCCCATTTTTCCAGACTTAAATTGGCCACAGCTATTTTAAGCACTTCATGTTCAAATATTGCTATATTATGAAGTAGTGCTAAAAGATAAAAGTTACTGATATGTAGTCCTAACACATGGCCAGCCTGAAGGACTTTTTGTGTGGAGATTTATATAATTAATAACAGATTGCTCTCATATTTTTATTTCAGTAAACCACAGTGCTGTTGCCAATTCAGAAAGCAGCTTCAAGATCTGTTCATGCTGAAAGACATCAAGACATAAGGACAAGAAAATATTCACTTAAGCTTAAGGTCAATGATATGCCATGTGAAATATATACTGAAATGCATGAACTCTAAATGTACCACATTAAATATTCCAGGAAGCTTTACTGGTTATGCTTGTTTAACTTTTTTATATATGTGTCTGTATATAGATACATACACGCACACATACACACAAACTTCCCAAAAAGTAAACTTCAGATCCCTGGCAATATTATCATAAAACCATTCAGATATTGCATGTGCCTCATTCTTTGGCCTGATTGCTATCACATGAACTTTGAAAGAAACAGGAGCCTGTTTCTAATTAGCAAGGATGTAACATTGCTTATGTAGAAGGAGAACCTAGAGAGCTTATTATGCTGAGTCCTGTTCAGAGCCAATGTGGTTTTGTCATCTGTATGTTAAAACCAACACAGCCAAGTTTGGTTACAGTCTGGTAGAGCATCTGTAAGTCATTTACACACTTGCAAATGCCACAATGATAAATACATGAAGCTCTGTGACAATCTGAGGGTTATGGCTGAAAATGAATGAAGAGAAAGCATTCAAAAAGGAGTAAGGCTCTTTATGAAGGAAACCATCATATAGTTGTTTAGACTGAATTTGGGGAAAGGTGGGAATGGAGAGAAGAGGAAGAAGTTTAAACCTTACTTTCAAGGACTCAAGCAGAACTTATTTTTTGCTTTCCTTATCCTAAGCAAAATTACTCCTGCCATGTGCTTACTGGTGATACATTTGCTTTATATTGTACAGGCATAGCTGCTTGCCCTACGTACATTCAGACAGATAGGAAGTGGAAATGAGTTTGCTGATCACAGAGCTGCCATCACCATCTTCATCATAACTCCCCAAGGAAAAGCTCTTTTGGGGCAGAGATTCATCCCAGCACAGATCTTGTCTACTCATGACCAAACTTCTGACTCGAGCCTGAGCTAAGGGTTTATTCCCTTTCACACACTGGTCAGGACTCCTCTTCTCAGATGTTGATTTTAATCACAAGAATTAGCCTTACTAGCAATCCCAAATCAATCACTTCAGAGTAGGTATTATTTAGATTTACCCAAGGGAGTCCTTTTTGTCTGTTTTCCTTTGAAGTTAAGAATCTCTCACTCTTAACTTTGGGTCTTCTTTAGGGAGCAAGAAAAGTGTCCAAAGCTGAATCTGCATTCACATTCCCGCTATGGCCAACTCCAGTGAATAGTCCTGATGGTAGAATTGCAGTTTAAGGTCTCTTGGAGAAAGCTTAGGGTGCCAGTCACCTCTAACCTGCTTTATCCATTCATACAAGCTCTAGGAAGGGACTAAAAGAACGGTGCAAGTTAGGAGGAATGTGCTTGGACAGGAAGTCTGCACTATGTGCTTCTTGGCTATTGCTGTCAGCCACTTTATGTATGTATACATTTTTTTTTTTAATGAGCAGGAAAATTGCTATAAATATTCAGTGCATATAAAAAGCCAGTAACAGCTTCCTTTGGAAGGATTCTAATTTGGCAGGCTATGAGTTACATTAGTATGTCTAACTTTCACATCAACAAGGACCATAACCTGACTCCTTGTTGGTGACACCTCTTGTCAGGAGAGTCAGGAAATCTCTGTACAGTTTCTACTTAGTCAAAAGTTCTCAACATGTTTTCAGATCTGGGGTTATATACTCTCTTCAGCTCAAAGTCCCGAGTAGAAAGGTTCCAGTCAACCATAGCCAGGCACGCAGCCCATAGGTGGGCAGCAACTGTACCTTCAACCCAGCCTCAGACCTGCTCTAATTTACAGTAGAAGAAGTAGGGATGAAGGAAAACTATTTAAAAATCCTGACTGGCTTGAGGATGACATGAGGAAAAAATAGCTATGACTTCTTGCCACAAAATCTTTGGCAATTACAGCCTGGAGGCCTGGCTATAAAGTCCCAGGACAACCATGATGGATGGGTTGTACTGCCTTCATGCTTTTATCAAGGGACTAGAAAAGAGAAGGCATCTTTTTTGTTTTATCTGCTCTGTCATCTCATTAATGGCCATATTTTACTATAAATTGAATGTCACAGTGAGTGTGAATGTACACCCAGCTTTGGACATTCTTCTCACTCCTTAGAGGAGATCTAAACCTATCTGGGCAGTTTGCTGAAATGCTGCTGGGGAAAAGGATGCCTGAAAGAAAAAAAGAGCAAAAATCAACAGCAATAAAGAAGGCTGAACCTGCACAGATGAGCAAGCATACTTGATCTGAGTTAATGTCTTCCTCATCGTTTTGCATATTTAAAAAAGTGATCAATAACAAACAACAAACATCAACTATGTAGCTCAAGCCATGACACATCGATGGTTTATATTTTGAAGACTGAAGTATTTACGATTTCTGTGCAAACTAAAAGTATGCTTCCATGACAGTAAAATAATTACAGCCCATAAATTGGGTACTATCACTTTCTGCTCAAGTGCCTTCATGGTGGAGTCACATAAGCCATTTTATTTCACATTTGTGACTGACAAGGCACACACTGATTCAGTTTATATTTCTGATATGCAGGAGCCTTGTGCAACCTAAATTCACATTCAAAGAATTCTACTTAATACCAGCGCAGCAAAAGCACTTCATAGGATCAGAGTGAAAGGTGCAGGGAGAAATCAACGTCCATACAGGTTGCTTTGGCAAGAAGACGACACATGACAGTACAGACCTTACTGTCAATTCTTTACAGCTTATTCTTATATGACTTCATTGCTTCCCATGGTGATTTTTGCAGGTATAAGCAAGAGTAGAAAAAGGTACAAATTGCCTGGAAACAGTCTTGAGAGGAGGAGTTAAAAAAAAAAAAAAAAGCAAGACAAATTGTTTGCTGTACTAAAAACAGCCAAAGCCACATAAAGCACTTTTAATTATCAACATACCAGTTGAGATCACCACTGGGAGGAGCTACGATACATCTGGAGAGAGTTAGCCATGAGTGGAAGTGGCATGTCAATGGGACACTATCCTTAAAACACAACATGTGACACAAAGAAGTTTGCAAACAGCTGGTGTTGTACATACTTGTAAGCACATGTGGGCAGACAAGCTCATACAGTGTCATGCAGTGTTTGAGCAGAACTGTCAAACCACTCATTCTGTAAAATAACAAAGTTTTGGGCATGTGGCCACATGACTGAATACAGGGATGAGTCAATCATAAACCACCAAAGGGTTTATGTGTTAGTGATAAACGCATCCAAAAATCATCTATAACCATTCTACCTTTGTAGATCTTCTGATGGAATCCAGCACCTCTATATAAATATTCTGTTCCCTCCTCTTCCCTGTAATTGCAGGTTTGGTAGGAAACCCAAATGCCTTGGTTAAGAAAGAGAAAAAGGTAGAGACTGAAATGGCAAAAAATTGATCACCGTTATCAGTTATGCCTGGTGTAGAGAGTATTGCAGCAAAATAAAGGCTTCAGTAGGAAAAAAGCTAGACCAGCAAGTTATTTCCTGCTTTTAAAAGTGTATTTCGGCGCTCCAAAATATACAGATTAATGATGGGCATTCAAAAATCTTCCAGAAAGATGTATAAGCCATAGACAAAATTATCATTTTGTCCAGTATAGAAAGTTATGGCTTTGGGGGTGGGGAGGGGAGTCATCCATATTGACATTCCAAAGTGAGGATATTGGTTTTGTCCTAAACTGGCTAGTTAGTCTGAATCTATGACTTTGACTACTATAGCTACCCATCTTTGTCTGTTTTAATGTGCTATGCAGTCTGTTGAGGTTCAGCTAAGTACATACTTTTGTCCAGTAACTCCAATGAGGACAGGATTAGAAGACCAAAAAAAACCACAACAAAACAAGACAGGAGCTTGATTTTTTTTTTTTTTTAACTACTCTTTGGCGCTCATCAAACAAGCATCCCAGTTATACCCAACCTATTCACATCCTGACCCACAAACACCTGTGCTTCCATGAAGGTGACCAAACATATCTCAAGAAGACAGATGCACTCTTGTACTACTGTCAAGGTGCAGCAAGCAGTGAAAAGAAGGTGATGTCAGGGAAGAATCAGCCAAGCAATGTTTATGCTCAAGTTCGGAACCTGCTGAAGATCTAAAACAATCTCCTGTTTGTATTATTGAAAAACAACCACAACTAGTTTAGTAAGAAAGTCCTATAAGGGCAGGAGCCTTAGGCAGTTCCAGGGACTACATATGATTATTGAGATGAAAAATTCCAGCTCAATACTCTAAGCCATCCCCTCAGTGTCCTGAATGCCTCTGGGACCAAGATGATTAGTTCTGGGAGCACATTTGGCAAATAACTTAGCACAGGTTGTGTCACAGCTGCTCTTTGCACAAAGTTTCAGCACTAACACTGGGACGTGCCCACACAGCAGTGCCCAGGGAGCTACAGCATGACTGGAGCCAGCCAGGCTTCCTGCCACTGCCACAACTGTGCCAGCCAGCCTGGCTAATTTGCACTGATTTTTAGACTAGAGGCACAACAAACAGGATGGTCAGAACTTTATCCAGAACACTTGTACTTCCCCCTTTTTAGCCCACCTCCACCATCAGTCTTGAGTTCCCATTATTAACCCTTCTTTTATTTAACTGCTTATAACAGAGATCAGTAAAGGAAAGATTTCCTATAGGGAAGATCACTAATTTAGAGAAATTCTGCCAGGACTCAATAAGATCTGCAATAAAATAAAGCATGCCCTGCAGTTTTCAGAAGACTAGCAGGTTTTGAAAGAAAACATCATCGCTCTTCTTTGCATGGATTCAGCTCTGTGGAAAGATGCAACATTCTGATTTGCCAATCTGATCCCATTTTTTTAACTGGGCTGCTGTCCAAAGTAATGTATTAAAGAACTGTCTTGATTCAAATTGTTTTCCTATTTTAGCTTTCTGGAAGTGCATTCTCTCCACTGACCAAATTTGTTACTTTGGTTATTCACTATTTCCAAAAGTAATGAAATATTATTCATTTAAGGGGTAGAGTGGCAGCTTTAAAGCATGATTCTTCGTAACAGTGAATTTACTTTTTCATTTGCAACTGATCAGATTCTGCAAGCAGAGTGCGAAACTTTGTTCGGTTCTCAGTTCAATATTATGCAGTCATGATTAAATCAATCAGTCATTGATGTGAAACTGAAAACCTCAGAATTTTATTTTTAAAATGCTGTTCCCAGCTGCAGTGGATTCAGTTTTTAGTGTGTTACAGGACATGGCCTTGGAAGCATGGCAGAATTCAGCAAGAAGCTTTTTAGTATGCTATTTCAGACAGAGCCTCTCACACCTCTCTCCCCCTCTTCTTGGATTAGGCATATTTCCTAGATGATCATTAGGCACATAAAACTAATCTCAGTCATCATCTATCAAGAACTAAAAGAATTAAGCTAGTTAATATGCATAGATCACTTCATGAATCAGACCAGTCTCAAAGGCATTGCTTGCTGAACAGTTACAGAAAATATATTCTGAGAGTTACAGGTGGCACTTTAGAGTTAATGCCGTTATTTACAAAACTGAACTGAGGAAACTAATGCCTTCACTCAGTGTATCAACCAAACACAATATCAAAGTGCTGAAAAATGGCATATCAGTTCTCAATATCTCAACTTTTTACAAAAAAAAAGAAAAAAGGTAAAAAGGTCTCAAGCCATTAGCCACTTCACAGGAGCTACACAATGAAGTCCCACATGACATCCTTTCAAGACCAAGCCCAGGATCATCGAATACAGAAGCACAAGTCCCCACTGCCTCTATCCAAAGATCAGGGGCTCAGACATACAAAGCTGTTTCAATATCTGCTGAGATTTCTAAGAGCACTTATCCAGGTTTAGAACTTAAAGTTAGGCAAAAAAAAAAAAAGGTACCTACCCTGTTCGAGCGCATCTGAAAAATTTGCTAAGCAAATGAGCTTAATTCAGTGAAGTAGTACTGTGTAAGGCCCAATTTCAGGTCTCCCAGCTAAAAGCTGAACTGAGTATTTATACATGTTCCTGTCCCAAGAAGGTGGCAGACAGCCACACTGTATTTTCCAGCATGGCCCAGACCTGTAGAGTCTGAGCACGTACTATTTAGTGCAGAGAAAACCCGTCTGTTGTTCTTTATTGATTTTCACGACATGCAACATGGGCAGAGATCATACTGAAGAATGCATGCATGCCATGCAAACCACCCTCTTGGCAGAAGCTTCCTAAAAGCCCTAGTGTTCCTAGCAAAAAAAAAAAATAAAAAAAAATTCCATCCACAAAATTAAATGCAATATACATCCAAATCCTAGTATTTACCCAGAATTGTAGAAACCTCGAAGATGTGATCAGAGCACCCTCTCAGGAAATGGTCTTGCCTAACAGACTGCTCCTGGTAATTTCAAATGGCTTACCTTGTGCAAGCTCTGCCCAGTTCTGGGACAGCAGATCACATAAGGACGTGTTACAAGTTTGTAGCAACACAACTTTAAAGGACACTAATTTAATATATCAGGGATTTATGTACCTCCAAAAAAAAGACAGAATTGAAAGCAGAAGGAAGGAATACTGGTCTGAAACACCTGTGTTTTTTTCCAAAGTCTAGACCTGCAATTCAGCTACCCTTTCACCAAGGAGGCTAATACGTTTGCACTGCAAGTTTTGTCAAGAAGAGATAAGTGATGGTTATGCAATACAGTGTGAGAGACTGTTCTAATCTACCTGGTGCCTTCAAAATTACTTCCTCTGCAGCCCATTTCCAAGATAGAAATAAACACTGTTAGCACAATCATGAAGCAAAAAATGCAGCAACAGTTATAGAGGCTTGACGTTCCCTTGGAAGGTCCCAAACTCCTCATGATGAAGCTGGCAGCACAGCTGCCATTACCAGCTCTGCCCCATACCCAGAACTGCTTGCTAAGCCAGAACTGCTCTTCAGACTCTGAATGGTGGTGGCCACGAGGTACTGCCAACAGACAGGCTACCTTCTCTGAGCTCCTTACACTATGCAGACAAGCAGTGCAAGACAGGGAAATCAGAGCTTTATGAACTGTATGCTTTCATACTGAACAGGCAAAGGAAGAGCTTGCTTTGCTTTTAAAGAAACAGGAAAATGTTGATGTTATTAGGTTACTAGGGTTAACTAGGTCTTCAATAATAAGCCACTGTCTAGCTTCTTATAAAACACAGCAAAAAAACCCACCCAAAAACCCCAGAACAAGACAGCCCTCTTCCTCAGAATAACATCCTGTGATTTTATAAAGAGGCACATTGATAGAGATATAAAATACATAAATACAATCATAAGAAACTAGTTTGCTTGTACCTCTAAACCCTTTTCTGGGTTTTAAAATGGAGGTCTCCTTCCTTGTTTTGAGCACATTTCCTCTGTGTTTCATGAGGTGGGGGATCCCTGCTGCTTGAGAAGGTTCCCTTTATAGAATGCTGAACAATGAGTTTGGAAAAGTTTTGATTAATAATAGCTTACATATGGCATTACAGAAGAGGAGTCTATTTTAAGTACCGTTCTTCTCTGAGAAGGGATTGTAAAGAGGCACCATGTGCTCCAAAGTTGCTGGCAACACATTGGGCCTCCTCTCTGAGCCTGCCTCTAGAACTACCCCCTGGTTTGTGGTGGAAACATACTAGTCCACCACAGTCCCTACTAACATTCAGAGAATGGTGGAAGTACACTGTATTTCCTGTGCTTGTGAGGTTTTGAGACTATGGCAGGCCTGGTGTGTAACATGCAATTCTGAAGAGGATTCTTAGAAAACATTTATACACTGTTGTCAGGTATATGGCTACAGAGAAATAGATATCTTTCTTCCACATAAACCCAGAGAAAGGAAAAAACACTTGGTCATTGTTCAAACATACTATTCTAGTGTTTGAGTTTTTCAGTTCTATTTATAATAATTATTACAAGGAAGTATGAGTTTTAGTTAAACAAAGTTTTGAAAGGTACTTGACCAAATATCAGGGAAAAGAAAGTGCATGAAACCTTTTTATCAAGATGAGTGTTCAGGTCTTTCTCACTTCTCATCAAGATCTAATCCCAAAACATAATGTTAAAGGCATTACACTGACACATGTTGACTTTCAGATAACGAGTTCATGGTTCTGACCATAATCAAGGATTCCAGGAATTACTCTTTCAGCAAATAATAGGCAGGAAGGACATAGTGACCTTGTCACATTTCAACTTGCATTGAGAGCTGCCTGCCAACTTAAATTTTGCCTACAATTTCTACGATTACACAGCATTTCCTTTTCTGAACAGCTTATGAAACTGTTTCTAATATTATTCACACAGAAGGGTGAAATAATCCCTATCAACTTTATTGATTACAAAAATTTCCAAGATTAAAGTAAGATTATCCTCATCAAATTTTGTAAGAAAAGTAGTATTAGTTTGTAGCCATTTATAAACACTTTAACATCTACAGCTATGACAAGTCACTAGGAATAAAACAAAAACAACCATGCAGAAGATGAACGCTTTTTTTTTTGGGTTATGAATTCTCTCTGAATTAAATATGTTTTCTATAAATATATTATAAACACTTTTCATGTACAAAACTGTTTGTTCATGGTAACAAGATCGCTAACAGTTATCTACCTGTGATAGGTCACTTAATAGAGCAGATGATAGTGTTTCTGTTTTCTGGGTATCTACAACTCCACGTAATGGAAGCAACATAAAGGACTTCAAAGTGGTTGGTGTGGGAAGGGAACAATGAAACAACTTACCTTCCTTTAACCATAGGCCAAGTTCTTAATTTTCACATACTAATCGGCAGACATATGCATACAAAGTGTTAAACTTGAAAATATTATCCAAGCTACATTTTTCCTCTATATAAGTGTATACCGGTAAGTGAGAAAATACTACCAAAAAAAGTTGTCACCTGCTTTACTTACCCCATAAGGCTTTTTACATTGTGATCAAATATTAGAGGTTCATAAGACAATTATTTACTGTGATGGAAAAAGATGGCGGTTATCAAAGCAGTAAACCTATGTTTCCTATCTTTGGTTAAACTACTTCAGTGCTTGCATAAGTTTTCCTAGCATCAGCATGAATTAACTACAGGCTGAGTCCATAAATATAACAAGGCCAAAGTTATCTCTAAATACAGAAAAGACTATTTTGTCTAAACTAAAATCACCTGAATTTTAATGCAGAATAATGAAAGAGTCATGTGCACATCCATGAGTTCAATATTTTTGGAATTTCAATTCAAAGACAGCATTGGTGCCTTCTGCCTGATTAAAAGAAATGTTTTATTAAGGAAGTTAACTTCTCTGACCTCGTAATGCAAGTAAGCAAGCAAACAAACAAAACAACTTAGCATTGGACAGTTCATAATGTTAGCATCATTGTTCACATCTATAACTAGCTACAATCGTGCTTCTCAGTCTTTTAAGTGATGGGTGACCGTACAGCATCTGTAGCAACAGCTTTTACTGGGAACATCAAAAGCATTCGTTTAGGCAAAAATCTTGGCAGAAGGACAGACTTCAGCTTTACATCATAATCCTGTGCAATTAATCATGACATTACAAAGGGCAATTACCTCAGTGTCTCACTGGCAGGTCTTGTCATTTTAGAGGTATTTTACTTTGTGATGTTTTTCTCATCCTTGTGAGGGTGCCTCTTCCTTGTCAGTAAAACTTCCCTTTTCCCTTCTGAGCAAGAACACAAATAGAAACTTTTAGACACATGGCACAAAGGTATTTTTTAGATTTAGGGAACATCAGAGAGCCCACCTACAAACTCCTTTTCCCTGATACTTCCAGCTCCAGGAACAACATTTACTAGAAAGGTAATTAATTTCCCTGGAAGAAAACAAGGAGTGGATAAATGCTGCCATCAGGGAGCGTTTCATATACTTCATAAACCGTCAATTCAAGTTAGTGCACGCAAACTCACAGAATGTAAATGCGATGCTAAGGAAAAACATATGCTTTCCATACAGAAACAATAAGAACTATCCAAAACTGTCTTTCAAGATTCTGTTTCTTCTTCAGCCTGAGCCAATACAGTTTAATTACAGGGAGTCATTTGGAAGAATCATGCAAAAATGTTTGCCTCAACTGGTGCTGCATTGCTCCTTGCAGCAGTTTCCTTTTCAATGGGCTATGCTCGTTACATCCTTCATTTCTTTTTCCAGGAAGGGTTCCCTAACCCAAGCCAGTTAGTCTGAAACGTTGTTGCTCCATTCCTTGCCTCCCCTGCCTCACCATGTGAAACACAATCACTTCAGGGAGGTGTCTGTTCTGACCCCCTTTATTATGAACTAGACAAACAGGCTGGTAGAGGCGAGAAGAGAATATGGGTCTTGCCTAGCTTGAAATTTTGCATCTCAACACCTAGGACTGCAACTGACTGACAGCTTCAAACCAACACTTCCATCCACTGTTTCTCAGCAACATCCTTCCCATAAGCATCTTCAACAGATAATGCTAAAATTAGTGCCCAGAAAAAACTGTGGCTGTCTGGAAAAAAAAAATGCTTCTGAAGAAAGACATCAAACATTTACTGACTGGAAGTTCAATTGTAACTAAAATAGTGACACATGGACCTCCACAGAGGGATGTTTACTTACTCAGGCAGCCAGGGGCACAGCCTTACAGTCATCAGAATAACCCCTTCCAGATCTTCTAACAGTCACGTTAACCAATAATAACATTCTGAATAATTTGATCTGTTACCTAATCTATCCCAAATAAACCATTTTTCAGTTTGGGGCTTGCCTCTTTCAGTCAAGTCTCTAGAAGCAGTATCAATTTCCAGGTAACAGGCAGGCTGAGGGTTAGTGAGTCTTAAATTTATTTTTAAGAATTCCCTATATTACTTCAGAATCCTTGTTAATTCCTCCAACCTTCCACGGATGCCTAAGTGTATATACGCATGAGTAGAGATGAACCATACAGACTTTATTTTAGGGTAGGAACTAAACTAGTCAAGAGGATTTTCTGTTCATTGAAAAAGAAGTGTTCTGGTTTCATTGTGTAGCCTACTTTTTTGTCTAGTGAGAAGTAAATTCTCTAATGATTACAAAATTGCCTGTAATATTCTGGATAGGGGAATACAAACCAGGTAATTTACATACAAAGGCATCTTTTTTTCATTTGCACATACATCAAACATTTTGAGGAACAACTGTCCATACAAGAACATCCTCCAGCACTCTGAGCTTCCTACCAGAAAAAGTAATGGTTGGGTGCTGATCTTGCTTATACACAAGGGACTGTTATGAATACTGGCCTTATGGAAGATGTAGTTTTAGTAAGTAGTGGGGAGTTTTGTCATATATATCTATATAAAATTTATATAAAAGTTATATATATCTATATAAAATATATATTTTAGGGAAACACTGAGAGACTATCAGCGTTCCCAGCACATTGAAATTCTCCTGGGTTGGAAGGATTAGAAAAGCTTTCCCCTTCTAAATAGGACTGAAGAAATTACACAGGGTAAACTCCTTGTAGTACTTTAAAACCTCCCTTAACCAGAAAAGGTGGAAAAGTTTAAGCCTCAGGAGACGGCAGTTAGTAGAACTGAAATAATTTAGATGGCTTTGACTTACAGAGTACAGTTTGGACAAGAATGCTATCACCTCCTTAAAGTATGGTATATGCCACTTACGTAAAAGAAAAGACAATCTCAAATGCCAACACACAGACGAAAAGACCTAAGGCCCTTTTTTTGTTTTCACAGGCAGGGCTGATCAACTAGCTCATGCTTGAGTATTGTCTCCACCTGTAAACAGGAGTAAGCACTGTTACTGACTCCTGTGATTGTTATTATGCCTCACACGGATCCTAAACCCCCATTTCCAACAAGCGTGTGAACTGGGGACAATCTTGGTGCCGCTGGAAGATACACACTCCTAGTCTTCAATGTCACAGAGAAAAGCTTCAAAAAAAAAAAAAAATAAACCCAACCAAAAGTGCCTCTAATGAGTGTACAAGCTCAGAAAGCCAGAATAAAACAAATCAAAAGCTGTCAGATATCAGAGTTTAGTTTCACTCACAAATAAGTTTTACAAATATTAAGCCACTACCATCATTTTTGACTGCTTGTGGTCAGCAATATCATATCAGAACAACGACAAAAAACTAAAGGGGAAGATTAGTATGTAATACCACAATGCCAACGATTATGTAGACGATGATCTGATGTAATAAGATTCGTTTGGGGACAGTGGGCTGCCCAAGCTCTGGTTTAACTGCAAAGACTAGGCTCCACGAGGGAGAATTGCTGCTGAAAGAAGGCACAATCCTGCAATTCAGTATTGCAAGGCTGATCACATACAGAGATAGAATATAAATGATTTCTCACACTTCCACAAAGCTCGTGACTGCTGGATCAGGCTGGTACCTGAGCAAAGAACCCAATGACTTCTGACCAGTCTGTACTCCTTTGGGAGCCCAGTCTAGGACAGTTTTTTAAAAATGAAAAGCAGCAAAGAAGTAACAGAGAAAATACAAAGCCAAGGTGGGGAAGGAGAGGAGTAAACCTTTCTTTGCCCACAATTAAATTGTTTGTGGTGTGGAGCACTCAGGAGCACTGTGCTGACTGCTGCCACGTGAGGATCCTGGGGAGAAGCAGCACATGCTGCAGCAGTACTCTTCACTCATGAGGGTGAGTATGGCGAGTTTTTAATCACCACTGACTATTTTCTCTTTTCTCCAAAAGGCACAGCTTTTAACCAGAAAGCTACATAAAGCAGGAAGTAGAACATTCCTTTTCTAGTGTTTTGTCAACAGCTAATGAGAAGTCTGGGTCAGAGCTTATAAATAAGATGAAGCTTTAAGGTGTGCTAACAAATACAGGAGAGAGATTGCAAGAGAATGAGAGCTGTGTTTCTTCTGTTTCAGCAAGTAGTACAGTACACAATTTGATTGCTGAACCAAAATACTCTATGTGTTGCACTGTAATTCAAGCTCTGCCTCTTTTCATCAATGTCTTGCACATGCCCTTTTTCCACCCCCTCATCTTGACTGCCCGGAAGGTCTGACTCTGGCCCCCTGCATTTCCCAAAGGACTGTTAAATAGGAAAGAGAATTATAATGTAGAAAAATAAGCCACTGATAAACTTAAGTCTTAAATCAATATTAGAACAGGAAGCTTTAGTCTGGTATATAGGTCAGGGAAGTATTTGAAGCACAAACACTGGGCAGTTTGATTCATGGAGCGGGCTGGCTCAGAGGGCTCTGGCTGCTCTGAGGAAGGCAACATACAGCTGCTCTGGGCAGCCAGGCTGTCCCCCACGTAACACCACAGAGGCTCTTTTACTGCTCCAAGATCATGCTAGGGTAGAACAGGTCTGTTTTCATGCAAAGCTGGGCTTTGGACTTCACTCAGTCAAGAAAGGAAAGTCATTGCTCCTGCTCCATGACAAAGCAACACACACAGTAAGACTCAAGAACACATTCCGAGTAGGTCTCAAAAAAAACTTACCAAACTGGAAAACTGAGGCTCAGATTTATAAAAGGAATCTAAAACTGAAATTAAGTCTGCAATATTACAGGCACTCTGGTCATAATTCAGGGGTTGGGGAGGGGACGGACAGACACCAACAAGAAAACACCAAACCAAGAACAAACAAATAAACAGAAACCAAAAAAACCACAAAGAAACAACAAACCAAAATCCCTAGAAATCCACAAAACTTAAAAAGCAAGAGTAAAACTATACAGTCTGCGGTACTTCTATGGAATATTTAGTAGCACTGGGGCTAGAACACACAACAGCACCTTATATTGTGGAGTGCCCAGGCTCCTCAGTGAATTGCAGCCTATTCTGAAGCACACTCAAATCAAAGGGAGTCATTTATAAGACTGAATAGGTTTTGAGTCATGTCTTATGTGAGCTGACTTCAGCAGTGCAACTGCCTGATACCATTCACTAAGTCATTGAAAAACCCTAGATACTCATGCCTTTGGGAAAAAAAAAAAGCCATCAGGCCTCAAAGAAACAAAATGTATTCTTTAAAAGAACACGGTAATGAAGCACAAATACTGGAGGTAGACTGTGACCTGACAAAAACTGCACCAGGCTAAACCGGAGAACTGCGCCCTCTTGTCAGCTCAGCAAGTGCACCTGGACATGCAAGACCTCCTTCACCCACTCCCCATTTCCATCTGTAAATGAACATATTAAATAAAATGCTCTGAAAGCTGCATGCAAAACGGTTTTTCTCATTTCTCAGTGATTTAGAAAGACCAGTTACAGTGGTTGGCTTATAGGGCACACACATATTAACACTTCTATACGTATACAACACCCTTTTTCAGGAGTGATATATACCTTAGGTTTCTGTACCTTATCGTTATTACAGATGCACTGAGGGGTTAGTACACAATATGCACTGTTAAACTACTGGTTGTGAGCTGGTTAAACAGCCATATACCCAGGAAAAGATGAAGCAGTATAGCAAGCATAAATGACAGTTGTTCCTTTGGAATTTCATTACACCTGAGAACTAAGCACAAGGAAGGTGAGCAAAATGGAAGCAATACTTTGAACACCAGGATTATTTTGCCAGCGTGTCATATATTTACACAGGCCTTCTGACCTCTCTGAAGTGTTTATGCCTTATGCCACATGGGGACTTCCTTTGGTGCCTTTTATTTAAAAAACTGCCTAAGGATGCCTACATACAGCTCTACAGGTCATGGTTTAAGAATTTTGGAAGGCCCATCCCAGTATAACATTAATCACGCAGTAGCTTGCATGCTGTCTGAAGAAATGCTATGCAGGACAGTCCACTCTTGCCTGGGAAGACAAAACGAAATGAGAAGAATTACAAATCCATCTCTCTCCTCAATACCCTCTTCCCAGGGACAATACTCCTGTATTCCCAAAGTGTCTTTTCTTTCACATTTACTTGGTATTGTTCTTGTCTGCATTGGTGGAAATCACCATTAAGAATACTAGGATGGAATCAGGCACTGAGAATGATGAGACGGAAATTATAAAAAAGCTATTTAAACAAGTGATAATACCCATGCTCTATTTAAATCCCCTGAACACATACAGTGTTTCCTATTTAGCATCTTTGATCTGCATTCAGGACCAGACATTCAAATATCCACTGAAAATATGATCTTCCTGGACAATTTTCAGGGGGAAGAGAAAAGCAGAAGAGGAGAAAGTGTGGAAAACACAGAAGCTAAAGTTCAAACCCAGAGATGTTTCACAAACTAAGAAGCATAAGAAATTAATCTAAATTAAGCTGCTACAGCAGACTGTAGGACTACCATGCAAGTGTTTGATGCATACCAGAGAACCTTGAATGAGAAAAGGCATGCGAGTAAAATATGACTCAATAAAGTAACTCACGCTGAACTGACAGGACTTTAATTATGTGCAACTTCAGCCCTGTGAATATGAAGCAGGAAGCACCTCAGGCATTTAGGGCCCTGATGACAGAAGTTACAAATTCATTCAGTGATTTACTTCATGAAACATCATGTTAGATGCAGCATTTGGGAAAACACCAACAACCACACACAAACAAAAAAAAAAACCAACCCACAAAACCAAACAAAAACCCCCAAAACAAAAAACACCCCCCCCATCAATAATCAGGACTGCCAGTTTAAGAACACCTGAAGTGACAGCATCAAGCCACTTCCTTCAGATACCTGTACGCTCCAAATTGCTGTGCAGTCAGTAAAGGCACACTACAATAGTCTGTCAAGACTTCACAAAAAAATGCAATAGAAATGCAGGCAAGGAAAACAGAAATACAGGAAAATGCATATATGGATTTCAAACCAGTCTTGTTCAGGACTAACTTAAGAGCATGGAGAGCTGACAGACTTGGGAGAGGAACGTATATCTGGATAAAAGCTCCCAAATTATTCAGGAAGAAAGCAAGAACGGTAAAACAATTACATATGGTGCTGTTCACAAAGAAAACAGGAAACCTAGTCCACTAGGGAGAAATATAGAAGACTACTAAAACAGGCAGCCTGTTGTGAATGCAAACAAGAAATTAAAAGAGATGAGAAAGCAATTCAGAACTCCCCCGCAACAGCTCTTGCAAAGCACAAAGTCCAGCAAACCAGCTAAGCAGCAAGAAAGCAACACTATATATCTAATTGAATCCTTTTTAAATCCTCTTTGCTTTGTTGCTCGTTCTACACCCAAATGGTTCAGAGAGGATTCTTTAAGCAGATGTCTAGTGAAAACTGAAGAAAAATTTTAGCAATAAGGGAAGATCATGTAAATGTAAGTTACAGGGGCATTGTCTTACTAAAGCAGCACAGAAACTAAAGCAAACAATCAGGTCTTTTATGCTCAAACAATTGGCTGGATTAGTGGCTTGAATGGACACAGAAATTTTACATATCAAATAAGCCGTACTGAGAGTTCGGATATCAATTTACATAAGAAGAATATGAGGAGAGACCTGTGCAGGAAGGGGCATGCACTGTGACATGGTACTCGGGTCGATTTTCAGAATCGCTAGCATCCAGACAGGCCTTGACTTCAAGCGACACAGCTACGCCTGTCCCAGCAGAGACATAAGCAGCAAGATAAGAGCTCACAGAAATCGGAGAACAGGAAACTAATGTTGGCCTTCCTCTGGCATTTTTTGAATATCTGAATCAGCACACTTTTTTTTTTTTTTTTTGAAGTAGCTTCGGACATAATCTTTGAAGCACAGGTATTTTAATTTTTTTCTTCTGGGCGCAGGATGAAAGAAATGCACCATAAAGAAAGCAAAAGGAACAAGAGAGAAGGGAAGAGCACACTGAATATAGTAGAAATACTAGGAACACACAAAGTGAAAAGAGACTATGGTGATAATACGTCATCGGACCCAAAAAAAACCCCACACAAACCAAAACAACAACCAACAATGAAACAAGTAAACAAATCCTCACTGGTCACACACAGGCTCAGAAATAGTGCCAAGGAGTAATCTCAAGTACTCTGCTACTCTGCTTAACAGGAGAAACGAGATCCTGCAAACCAATCTTAAGAATACATAAATAGAAGTATGAAATTAGTGCAAATTATTCCAACACCAGATAAATACAGCAGGTTCATCTGCAGTGGTGTGCTCAGCTCTGGTTAGGCTATTAGAGACACTGTGATGTTTGAGAAAAGACAATCAAATGATTATGAGACTCCAGTGATATTAATGCATCTGTGAAAGAGTATCACCAGCTGAGCTCCTGAATTAGCTGCTGTACAAATGCTAGATCTGCCAGAAGGTTAGGAAATAAGAGGACTGGTGTGAAAGTAAGTAGAAAAGAAAGAAGGTCATTTGACTGAAGACCGAATATATCAAACAGCCTCATGAGAAGGCACTGACTGCTGCTAAAGAGAAGTAACCCAAGGTCTTGCAAATGAAGGCTTCAACAGATGCATCTTCACACTTTAAAGTTTACTGAAGACTTCCCCCTCAACTGAGGCAAATCACTGTAAATCCTCTAGACCTAGTTTCTTCCTGATAACAGAGATTATCCTACATTTATCATACAATTAAGAGAAATTCTATTGCCTATTTAGGTTGCTGATATGCTAGTGGAAAGGAGAATTTCTTGTAGGATTCTGAGGTGGTGTCCTGACAAAAGCAAGTACAACACTGATGTTTCTGAGAAAAATTAAATACTCACCTACCTTTTATCGGAGATGAGCAGCTAGAAAACAACATCCAGTCAGAACACTGACCCTCTCACAATGTTTTTATTTTGGTCGTTTTTTCTAAACTTCCTTCCATTTCAGGGCTGTTACAGCTTCTGCTCTGAAGAGTCAGAATACATACAGCTTCCTCTTTATATGAATCTTGCATTACCATCCACATTTGATCCCCTTCCTCTCTCTACTTCTGCTATTATAATTTCACAGATTTTGCCAGAAGGAGCCAGTAGACCACGTAAGCAGATCTCCAGTATAATCCAGGCACTTTCACCCAGCTACCCCCGCTGAAACCCATATACTTCAGTGAAGTGAAAGCAAGAGATTTAAGTTGTACACTGCAGGAGACCCTGCAGCACGAGTTGTACCCAGGGTCACTGTACTGGCAGAGAACTAGGCAAAATACATGCAGATAATTCCATCAGGCAACTATAGCCTCCACTGAAGAGAAAGATAGTGAACTTTACCAATCTTGCATTAAAAACAAACCCAAACCAGCTCCTTTCCAACTCAGAATTCAAGAGTAGAATATGAAATATATAGAAATGACTGATCAGATAAAAGAATCCACTTTTCCCTTAGATGACTATACTATCTCTCAGCAATGGAACACCCTGGCTAACTGCTGGTGTTTAGGAGAGAATAAAAAACAAAATGCAAACAAACAAAAACCACCACAGAATAATAATGGAAAAAAAAAGAAAAAAACCACCTCCCTTTCTCACAGCAGAAATCACACTACCTAAGATTTTATGCTAATTACTGTTTTAATGCAGCTGAATGATAATATAAATTCAGGTTCAAAATATGATCTGTCAATTCGTTTCTGAAACTTTTAAGTAAATACACAATCTAATAGTTTGCAATCCAAGCCACAATCAGTCTACCATCTTTACAAGTATTTGTACAAATGTTTTTACTATCCTCTTAGACACAGGGCTGGAACCTTATAGCAAGAGTGAAATCAAGACAGTTTAATTCTCTCACCAGTTGGTTGCACCACACTTTCATAGGCAGAGACTGAACTACAACAGCAGGAATGATGCCTTCTGGAAGCGTTTCTCAGAAGTCCATACAGAATTCTGGGCATTAATAATGGAAACCCTAACCTATACCAACAAGCAGTGCACGCTGCACCCAGAGGACCAGTGATTTCTCTATTGTTCTACCTTATGAAGAATACCTCTTCTCTCAGAGAAAAAAAAAAAAAGTGACTTAATGATACTAATGACAAAAATGTAGGGAACAGCCTAGCAGCTCAGAAGGTTCTGCGATAAGGGCCTGAGCCTGAGGTAGACCTAAGGGATAGTCACCTCATGGGTAATTAAAAATCACAAAGTACCTGAGTTATTACAGATTTTAATAATACATGTACTTTGAACACAGAAGAAATGAGGTATCTCAGGCAGCTGCCAATCCAACATAGATGTCTTAATGACTTCATTTCCACCCCAATCAAGCCAGCAGTGATTAGATGTTCACCTGTTTAATGGTCAATGTCTTGCACAACATGAGTTACAGCCTACGCAGTTTCATTTTCATTACCTTGCTCTTCATTTTATATTGCAGTCTCTCTACCTTGCTCTCTCTGGAAGTATATATAAAAATCCCCCAAGCAATTATTTATATTTGTAAGCTATCAGTTTATAAAACAATACACATATCACAAAAAAATAACATCACAAGTAGTGACCTTGTTTGGCTGTACTGCAGATAAAAAGCTTGAAGGTCTTTAAACTGCGTAACACCACCAGCAAGCACAGAAACCGACAGTCTGACAGACCCACGGGTTTTAGCAAGGCTACCCACATACTCAAATTGCACCACTGAAACTTTAGTCTCCAGACTTAGCAGGTGGTACTTAAGTTATGGATACTGCACTCGCCAAGTGGTTTCAGAAAGTTCAGAAGAGAGGGATTATTAAGGCATTCCTCTCCCTCCCCTTTTTCATTCCTGATTTCTAGGGAAGTGCCAGCTGCTAATTAGCGTAAGGCAGAGACAGCCTGTAGCTGGCTCTAATTTACCACAGTTTCACCTGGGCAGCCTCTCCCATGCCTCCCCAAGCACACTGTGAAACCTCTGCAAACTTAAGGTTGGACTTCAGTTCTCATCTTGGAAACTCAGATCCTTCCCTCATACACAAATCAGAGTAGAAGTATAGCTTGTTATGTAAAAACAACTGTCAACTGCAAAATATAATGTAGAAAAACATTCAAGTCACCACCTGTTTCCCTATACATGCCAAATCTCCCATGTCCTTGAGGCAAAGGGCTACATCCTTGATGAAATGCCATCTCCTCTGCCAGATGCAACAGTAGCAAATCAGGGATAGAAGGCTTCCGGTGCTAAAAAAAGACGTATTTGTCCATGTGGAGAATCTTGTCCTAACAGCCTGATGTAACCAACCTTACAGATACCCTTTGCTTTGCTTGTCCTGCTCCTTTTCCTCATAGATCCTGAGCACCACGGTACCGAACTCACTATCAAAAGTCTTGTTCTGTGACAGCAGAGGAGGGAGAAAACGGCATAAAAGAGAAACTACAGCATGTCTAATTTTAGCTTGCCTCTACTTCTGACAGAACAACTTCAAAGGCAGCAAAAGTTTCACTCAGCCTGCTCCCATTAAAATCCATGACAGTTTCCCCATCAACTTCAATAGGAGAACCTTATATTAGGAAAAGCATACATCATTGAATTCAGACAAAATACACATAAGAGAGTTGTGACAAAGGGGGTGTTTTCAATAGTGCTGCAGATAGACATAATGACTTATTCAACCTCCACCCTATTTGGCAGGACTGTAGAAACCCAAAGGAATACCACAGCAGCAATGAAAAAAAAAAAAAAAAGGTAAGAGACAAGGAGGAAAACCCCTATGACTTACTGGGTCAGTATTCACTGTGCAACCCCATTTGGCCCAGCTGCCTTTCCCTTAGAAGAATGAAAGCACAGCTACGTAGGCAATACTTGCTTTTATACCAGCTAAGTATCTCTTCCTGTGCCCACACATGGCCCAATGCTTGAAGGAGGAATGAAGCTGCAAACACTTTGCATTACACACACTTGTATCTCATCTTATATAAGCTGGGAGCCATCATGTGAGTACAGGCTGTGAGGAATCTCAAAACCCCTCACCTGCAGCCAATGAGGCACACAGGGCAGAAAACAAGTTTGATCACACCGCAACTAAAGAGAGAAGCACAGGACTTGTGAAGTTTTGAAGGAGTATTACCAGTACTGTAGCAAACAATATGACATTTACCACTAAACAACTTTCCAGCCATAAGACCTGAAAATAATTAACTAAATGCAACCTGAAGCGAAGGTAAGGTCAAGCTTGAACACGCCTTAAAAACTGGAGAAAGTCAAATGTGGCCCCAAAATTGATCAGAAAATGCTGGGATAAGAGGGAAAGGAACTCCAATCAACACAATAAACACACTTCAAAATGTGAATATAAAACTAAGGTTTGCTACTGTCAGACATTAAAGTGCCTGGGTGAATTCACACAACTCATCTTTCCCATATTAAGAACACTGTTAAATTGCCACTTTAAAAGGGGTAGGCACTGCAAAGAGAACATAAGATGCTATTATTGACTCAGGATGAAAGCCAGTAAGAACATCAAGACTTTTTAATATGACAAGTCTAAATGATTTAAATAGCACTTAAATGAGAATCAATGCCTCTACCATATTATTTTTATCCCTCTTACGCTCTAATTAATACCAGTCACTTCCTAGCCACAATAGCTTTGTGACCAAGGCCATCTACTGGTGAGTGGAGTGTGCAAATTAATGGGGTTTTTGTTGGCCAGATTTAATTAGTGCTTGTCAAGATTCAGACACATGCATTGAAATCATGTCAATGCACAGCAGCTGTTTACAGCTGAGCAGTGTCAGTAATTAGTAAACATGGCTATAGTTTCAGATGAACAAGCAAACAAATAAATAAAGGTTTCCCAAACTCCAGATGAATCGAAAGAAACATGACTTTGCCCAGAGAAGAATGTGGTACTTTGAATCTCCATCCCCAGCTCAAGCGTAGTCCAGGAACCTTGTGACCTCACTGTTCTGTGTAACATGAATCAGAAATGTCAGTGTTGCTCATAGAGATATGAATTTTACCCTAAAAATCACTACCAGACCTGGTAATATTGTTTTCAAGAACTACCAGGGTCTGAATGAAGATGTCGTAGGCTAAAACTGCAAATATTTCAGACTGGTATGTATGGGGATTTACAGGTTGTACACCATAAGCACAACTGTACTTGTCCTCCTGACTTAAAGCACCTGATATGGAAATCAGGCAAGGAGATGGAAGGGAAATAAAGCACGCCCAAATCCTTACATACTGTGATTTAGTAATTTAGGTGCCTTCCCCATTTATTTATGGCGCAGTAAGGCCATGGGTAGTTCTGTATCTGATGGAGATTTGTAGTCTCTGGGATAATTTTTAAAATGAAGATTAGAGCGGAAAAAAGCCCAAACATCCAACAGCCATCCCCCCCAACATACAAGACAAACACAACTTCAAAAGAATATCATAGAGCGTATAAGTTTCCAATGACATTTTTTCAGCAAAATTGTGTTATGAATTTGAAGCATGTTCATATCAAGTCACAATTTTATAGTGAGCAAAAAATAAATAAATTTTTTTCATATAGAAGGGTCTACCTGCCTTTGCTTCCAAAACCAGAGCCCTCACTAGTAGATGGCAATTCCTCATCAGTCATGACAAGATTCCCACTTTGATATATCAAATAAAACAAAAAATATACTAATAAAGTAGCCCAAATTAAAAATTAAGGTATACTAGCATTTCCAGGTAGATCTCTGTTACTTTAATGTGAAAGCAGACACTTCCAAATGCAAACATGGCTTCACTGGCTTTTGTCTTTTACTCCACAATAATGGAGTAAACTTCTTTTAGAAGTACCTTTGCACACCTCACTAGTGTTTTGCTTGTTTCTCCTGTTACTTGCTAAATACAGCTGATTGCAGCTTCTTGTGGCACATCATTCAGTGGCCAAACTGGACATGCTACCATTTAGCATCACTCCAGCAAATGGCCCAAAGAATAATAAACATTTTTCACTTTGCCTCAAACTTTTCCAGACTGCCTGCATACAAAATAGCTGTATATAATTTTAAATACATAATTTTGTTTCTCCCCTGAAGACAAGGCTCTCTGTCATCACTGAACCAGAGGACAAATCACAAATTCTCCATTATAAGGCCAGGCTGCTGCTGCTAAGGCAGAGCAAAATACCATAATTATTTTGCCAAGATTTGACATAAAAACTTGATAAAATTTAATCACTCTTCTCATTAACTCACTGCATCAAAAGAGATGAACAACAAAAGAATTAACTTATACTTTTCAATCAGAATTACTGTGAATCACAGTAATTATAATTATTTTACACTTTCAAAACACTACATGAGACTCTACAACATGCCTGGGTAGAAGGTTAACTTTATCTTTAAAGTTGAGACAGGGGATTAAAAAAAACCCAACCTGTTATGATCATCTCGTGTTGATCTGCATATAAAAATCTCAAGCTACTTACATCAGGGATCTCATGCACCAGAAACAGAGGTAATCTGAGAACTGGGAAATTGTTAAGTTGCAACATCTAATTTTAATGATTTGCTCATTTTGTCAACAAGCATTTCAAACAGAGGACTTCATTTAGTTTCACTGTCAGGTCCTCTTTTAAATTCATGTTTTCAACTGATACTTCTTTCATAAACCTCTAAACTTGAATTGCCTGTATGTTATTGAATTGAAAGGAATGTTGTTTTTATTTTTCAAAACATATATATCTCTCTATCTTTGTTCCATTTTCCCAGTGCAATGCTATAAGATTTTTTTTTCATTCCAATCCTGCACCAAGTACTGATAATGGCTCTAACTTTCTTAATCTCAAATGAATTCAAAAGCAAGATTACCTCAAAATGAACCGCTGAGGCTAGACAATCTAAGAAGTCCATCTACCTCTATTTCATCTTGCATATTATTCAATTATATATTGTACAGTCCCTAGGGAAAAAAGAAACATATGAAAATAACTCAGAAGGGCCACCAGCCATGAAAGTGTTGTTCATCTTCAAGTAGTACCATTTCTTCTCAGAATGTAAGAAGCTGACATACCCGTAATACTGGCCTGCATGAAACTGCACTGTGTAAATGCTTTGGATGAGCAAATAAACTTGTACTAGCTTGTTCCAGGGAAAAGGCTTTATTATGACGCTGCAGCATAGTGTAAGTTTCAGAAACAATTTTGGGAAATCAAACGTACAAAATTCATCCCTCTTTTGGAGAAGAAGGCAGGAAGAGAAAAAAGAGACCAAAAAAAGCCTGATACTTGTTACATCAAAACATTTACAATGGTACATAAAAAGACTGTGTAAGGCATTTATTCTAATAGCCTTGGATGTTCAATCCGTGTAATTGTCCAGTCTGGTTTTGCTCCTTCTGTAAATTCTCTTTGAAACCTGAAAAAGGAAAAACAGTAAGTGAAGAGTTGTTAAAATTTACTTGATCCTTAAGATCCTTAAAGATGTTATGAGGAGCTTTAAGATCCTTAAAGAGCTACTAACCCCAACAAGAAATCATGAGGAAATATTTCACTTGAAAGTTGTTCCTGTTAAAGCTCCTTAGACTCTGATGCTTATACACCAAAATGGAAGATCAAAATTAACTCTATAGAAAGAAACAAAGTGCACTGACTTGACAGTGTTTTAGTTCAGATCCCACAGACAGGATCAAGCAGGAACAGTATAGACCCCGATATCAAGAGAGCACCCAGTTTTCATAGCAGTAACTCTGAATATAGCTTCGTGGCAAATCTTCATCTCTAAGTAAAAGGTTTCATTTAATGGGATGGTAACTGTAAAGGGTAATCATGCTACACATTCTACCTGAAAATTTTCATTTTTACTGAACTATACTTTAAAAAGTAATATATTTTC
This sequence comes from Numenius arquata, assembly GCF_964106895.1. NCBI lineage: Eukaryota > Metazoa > Chordata > Aves > Charadriiformes > Scolopacidae > Numenius > Numenius arquata. Next base: position 31,209,289 of record NC_133578.1, read on the forward strand.
AGAAATATATCAAAGATCCTAGTCAACAGTAGTACCGAGTCTCCCTGAAAGAAGATTCCACAGTTTTTGATAGGAAAATGAAAACATCCACCCCTATTTTCAAAGAATCTTCCTCTTCCAAGTCTGAGCCTCAAGCTGAATATTCATGCTCCCAAGTAACCTGCATGTTGTGGACAAGAGCAGTATAACCTCATTGCTTTGCAGTTACATGCAAACCCATTCCGGGAAACTGTGTTCTCCAAACACACAAATACTTAACACTAGGCTTCCAAGGCCTGTGGTATCTTTGCCCATTTGAGTTTAAGTTAGCACTGTAAATAGCAGAAGGAACACATACTTGCAAAGATCTCTCTGCTGGTGACTAGGAACAGATATTTAGGGCTTTAAGGGGAGGACCTTGAGGTTAATGGAGCCTCAGAAGCCTCCAACTCTAAAAAAAAGAAGCTGAATTCAGCTAAGGGATGGATCCACAAAAACCCATCCAGGCGAAAAGCACTGGTGTCCTCAGAGTGTTTCCTTTGCTTCAGAGCTCCTGACCTAGACCCCATAGTCTCTCCATTTCAAACATGGGTGCAGAAGTCATTGATTATATTGCATTTCTCTCACAAAATCCTCCCTTTTTCCAACTTCTGAGAATGTTATTTTCAGAACATTTTGACAACCATGCAGATAACTCTGCAAGACCTGTACACTAATTCAGACATTATTTAGAAGCATGTCCATCAAAATTCATCTACCTAATGTGTGCTTTGAGGGCTTGGATCAGAGAACATGAATTATGTGAACACCAGATAATGCTTGCTTTGTTCTGCCTTCCCACAGAAAGCATTTGGCTAAAAAATTTCCTCTTTCATGAGCTAATTTTTCAGCTAATTGCAGTTCCGACTTGTGTGGGGAGTGACAAGTCAACAGGACCACACTTGACTTCTTAGCTTAACTGCACTGCTGTTAGCTGTGCTACAGGAAATGGGAAACAAGGACTGATATTGGCCTATTTACTGAAAGCTGCAGGAGCAGTACAGGAAAGGATCAGAAACCTCATTCTACGCTCCAACTATTGCTCTTCCTGACAGAGGGAAAGTTCCTATTAATCTCAACTCAGAAGCAAGGTAATAACATAATGACTTTAAGGGGTATTTAAAAAATTTGGCCCTAGAACAAAAACTGGAAAGCTGGATGAGAACTAACTTAGATTAGAATCAAGGTAAAATAAAACATACCACGTTCTGCACTGGCACAGTGTAAATGGTTTCAGTTCCCAAACTGCTTTCCACACATATAACCCATGTACATGGAGGAAAATAAAAGGACAAGAAAACTTACTCATAATTTGCTGTGAAGAGACGTCTCTTTTCTTTTGTGCTTTCATCTCCAAACACAATCTGAAAAACTTTGGTTTCACCTGGTACTTCATCAGGTAGGTTAGCACCATTCAGATACCAAAAGCGCATCAGGATACTAACAAACTTTCTTCCTGTTGGAAATAAATCAAAGCATAAGGTAGATCTCATTTTTCTCATTGGTCAAATATACCTATTTGCTATCTAGCATATATTCTGGTGAGACCCTGGAAGGGCAGCTGACTTCAGCCATAAAGAATGCACGATAGAATAATGAACAATAAAGCCATATTTGTGTTGTTTAGCAACAATAAAAATACACTCTGTAGAAAGGTATGTATTTTACTATGAGTATTATGTGGCATCATACATAATCAAACCATATGAAAAAAAGCTGGTTACCACAAGGTCCAAAGCCAACCACCGATACTACAAAAGTATGTAGAGTGGTGTCCTGGTTTAAGCTGTGATGAAGTTAACTTTTTTTTTCTAGTAGCTGCTGTGTTTTGGATATATCCTGATAACACATATTGTTTTAGTCATTGCTAAGTAATTTTTATATTAGTCAAGGACTTTTTCAGCTTCCCATAGAAGCTGAGAGGGAGCATAGACAGGACAAGCTGCCCAAAGGAATATTCCGTACCACAGAAGTCATGGTTGGTATACAAACGGGGCATGGTCTGTGGGCAGGAATCCACCATCACTCCTTGGGACAGGCTGTGCAATCACCTAAACCATCTCAACTGTGTTTGATAGTGAAGTGGGCACATAATGCTGGTATTCAATCAAAACAAAAACTTGTTTGAGCTCATCACTAGCTTAAAAAAAAAAAAAAAAACTCAAGAAGTCCTAGAACAAAATGTATTCAATGAAACCAGAATAAAAGTGAAGATAGCAAGATTTATTTCATTATCCAGCCTTCATTATTTTTCTTGGAAGATACACTTTCATTGCTGAAGCAACAGCTTTCTGCATATAGTAGAATAATTGTTTTTGAGCGGTTTGAGATTGCTAAGGACTAATGATGTAGAAATCTGAAATTGCAAAAGAAGACGAATGAACAAGACCTAAACAGAAGTCAAAACAGTACCATGACAATAATCTCGCAAGTTCTGGTTTAAGAGGAAATCACGGAATTATATACAAATGAACTACAAACAGAAGAACAAGAAATGAGAAACAGTACTCAAAACCACATCTGTAGGAAGAATGCCAGCTTAATAGCAAAACCGGGAAATAAGACTGCCCATTGCTGAAATGTTTTAGAATTCTAAACATACCATCATCATCATAGTAAATGCGAACGTCTCCTTCTGTTGTGTACATGATTGCATCAATGTCAGCTGCTAACGCATCCCTGTGGTTGTCGGGGAGCAAAGAAATCTTCTCCTTCAGCACCTGAAGTACCTAAATTCAGAAAAACTGTTACCTTTTGATTAGGAAATTGAAGTAACAATCTTTTCTCCTGCAATCAATAAAATGAGCTACATTGCTAAAACATTTGTATAACATATAAAAGAGTGGAACTGAAAAAGCACTGGGAAGGTTTGAGCACTTCCAAACCCTATTTCAGCAATATTAAAAAAGATTAATTTGATACTCAAACCAATGAAAACAAAGTATTTTAAAAAAATGTGTAGAAAAGGTACTGTCAAAACAGAAGTTGCAAAGCAAGGCCAGAAAATACCAATTAAGCTTGCTTCCACAATCATACTTACACTCTGCCTTCTCACTGCTGATTTCTCACTATGTGTATATTCCTTAACTATTGATTCAATTATTTCTTAGTTATCTTTCACAAATTTCTTTGAAAATCAGTGGCATTACAACTAAGTTTATCTTTGCCATTTCATCATCCACATTTCCTTTAGAAGTTTATACACCATCAGAAAAGACTGAAAAATCATTGCTCTTGGACTTAAGTTCCGTATTGCGTTCACGTCCATAGTATTTGAGTGTCCTAAGACCTGCACAGTGGTGTTAAGTAGAAAAAGGGTGTGATGCACAAACTAAACAGACACATCACCTCAAACACCACATGAGAAAGACACATCACAAGTAAGGATGAAGCTGTCCAGCACTTACTTTTAACTCATACTCAGTTTTTAGCCTAACTTGAATTGCCATTTTAAAATAACAAACAAATCCAGAGGTCACATGGAAGCAAGAGGTGATCTTCACTAGAACACATTGGTTTCTAGTACATTTTGCCAGTATAAAATTCACTGGCCAAAGCAACAACAAAGTCGTGTGGTATCACAGCCTCAGCTACTACGTGCTCTGGTTACATGAGGTCTCTGGATCAATGTTAACCATATCACCTGAAGATTTTAAGATGAGCAGAGGAAGAGGAGATGCTCTTTCAAAACAACTATAAGAAACAAACTCACATTTTATTGCTATCTCTGCTCAGAGAGAGGAGGCAAGATTGTCCAGTGGGGATGCACTAGAACAGCACCAAAATTTTTGCTGCAAAGTCATGGGTAGCAATAGGGCAGGCCAAGCTCACATCCAGTAACAAGGCAGACATAGACCTGAAGTATCTCCTCCACTTGACTCTGATGCATCTGCTACCTCCGTCCCCTGGGAAGGCCAAGACAACTTCAGCAAATAAAATTCATCAAAACACAGAACACACAGCACCGATGTTTAACTAGCCAGGTCAGCCATATCCCTGAGACCATGACACAAGACTGAGGCCTTCCAGTTGAGACCAGTAACAGGCTGTATGATCTGCTTGGGGGTGGGAATGTATTAGTGCGGCAGGGATGAGCACACAGCAGTTTCTTTCTTCATCTGAATTCTGGTGCACAGACTGAAAGTGTCAGCTATCTGCCTACACCGACAGAGGTACGCTGTTCCGCCTGCCATCCAGAACCCACTGCCTTTCAATCCTTTCTGGTGCCTCAGCAATCTTCTCAGCAATTGGCCCTAATGCTCAACGGCAAGAAAATTTTTTTATTTTTTCTATACAATAACTTCAAATTAAGTTTCGTGCCTTGAAATTAAGACAAAAAAAAGTTGCAGGACAAACAATTACCCTGTTCCGCGTTATGCTTTTTTTCCCAAATCAAACCAAACTGGCACTATCTGCAGATAATGACAGGCTGAACGTATGTTCCTTCGTAACAGAAAATCAATTGCTAGAATAAGAGATGGAAAGCAGTTACCTCTGCTGATACAAGTTCATCCAGCAGGTCAAGTTTACGCTGAGACAGCAGCTTTGAAACAACAGAAAAGGCCT